>NC_140582.1:49675617-50192670 GCF_964204655.1 Triturus cristatus | reverse complement strand
AGCCAATTTCTTAGGCTCAAGATTTAAAAACGTTCCTGTAAAATGTCTTTGTGGGGGGTGAACGGGGATGGCGGACAAGGAGCTGCTTCGCAGAGGGAGACTTGCTGGCCCAAGAAGGTTGTTTGAGGGTATGCTGGTGATGTAGGAAGAGAGTGCGTTACCTGCTGATGTGGGGAGAAGCAGCGTGAAAGGAATATCTCTCTTAGACAGACCTACAGTATGTTCTCAGAATTGCCTCGGACAGATTTGAGCTGACGGACTCAATCACAAAATGGCTTTTCAATGTTCATACAGTGTGTCTTATCAACAGTTCACACCCAGGCTCACAGAGGAACAGTTGCGGCCTCTGGGCTCGACTCGCAGAGGGAGAACTACGGGCCTTCCGCTCCCAAAGGAACAGCAGCGTAGTAGCTCGAAGACGAAGAGGCACAGCAGCGGCCTAGCTCACAAAGGTAGACAGCTGCGAGCCAATGCAGTTGCTTCTAAAAGTATAGCTGCGAAGTGGTCATGTTGGGCAGAGGGAGCTTGAAGGGGGTGTCTCACAGAGAGAGACCTGCTGTATATTTCCAGTCTTGGCTTCACAGATACAACTGCAGCCCTGAGAAGTCCCACCGTAACAGCTGCAAGCCCACCAGTGGTTCGCAAAGGGAGACTTGCGGGCCCAATAAGGTTGTTGGAGGTATGCTGGTGATATAGCAACAGGGTGCATTACCTGCTGATGTGGAAAGAAGCAGCGTGAAAGGGGTATCTCGCACAGACAGACCTCCAGTTTGTTTTTTAGAGTTGCCTCTGACAGATACGAGCCAACGGACTCAATCACAAAATGGCTTTTCAATGCTCATATAGTGTGACTTATCAACAGTTCACACCCAGTCTCGCAAAGGGACACCTGCGTCCCACAGCAGTGTACTAGCTTGCAAACGTAGAGAGGTGGGAGCCGACGAACTGGCTTCTAAAGTCATAGCCACGACCTAGTGATATAAGGAGAGGCAGCGTGAAAGGCATATCTCACACAGATGCCAGTGTTACCTCGCAGAGGTAAAACTGCGGACCCGATGGCTTCTACACGGAGACATGCGAGCTGACGGAGTAAATCACAAAATGGCTGCCAACACTTCCTGGTTTCAACAGTTCACAGCCAATGAGCCGCACACTCATGCTTGCAATCCCTCAGACAATCACATGTCAGAATTCTCAAATCTCGATATCTGTAAAATGTGATGTTTCTCAAAAACTACTGAACAGATTTACACAATTTAAACAAAAGCGTACTTTCTGGACCATCACATTTCTCCCTGCCAAATATGCCGTAATTATGTTCAGCAGTTTCACCTATGGTCTTCTGTAAAGTTTCCTATCAAAACTACATGGAGAAAACATGTTTTGGGACCCCTATTTTTCTCAGCCCCTCCCACACAATTCATCCACAAACTTTCAATATAAGAGCTAATCAAAAAAAGAGAAACTTTTTGGATAATTTCATAAAGATTTGTCAAACGTTACACCAAAGTTACAAGCATAGAGAAGGCTTCAGAAGAGGGGCCGCGCAACCCCCCTCCCAACATGAGTGAAGCCCCGGGGCTGCGTGCACCCCAGCGTACCCCCGCAATCCCTGCAAGCCCCTGCTATTATTTTTTAAGAAATACCCCCCGAACCTAGACCACTCAAGGGCCTCATTAAAATGAAACACGAGAACCGGCGACCCCAGCGCAAATTTTTGCCCGGGGGGCCTTCTGGGACCCCCCTGAGCAGGCCTAGGGGGTCAGGGTTTTCTTACCTTGCCCCCTTCTCTTGTTTTATACCTTTGTTTCTCCGTTTTTGTGTGACTTGCTTCTACCGAGCCACAAGATGGCTGCCAACACTTTGGTTTGGACTACTACTAGACGATATAATTTTTATCTGGAACGGTGCTGAAAATGAGCTCATGAATTTCCTAGAATGGCTTAATAAAGGAGATGAAAATCTGAGGTTTACGGCTAATTTTAGTGACAAAAGTGTCGATTTTTTGGACATTAAAATAAAAGACACACAAGGACATCTTGAGGTGGAATTATTTTCAAAACCCACTGACAAGAATACCTTGTTGAAATACTACAGTAATCACCCTAAGTCACAAAGAGATAACATTCCATTCGGTGAGTTTTTTAGGTTACGCCGTAACTGTACAAACCTCACTGATTTCTATTACCATGCTGAAAGAATGGAAATTAAACTGAAAGAAAGAGGATACCCCAGAAAATTAATTAAGCACTCTTTTAAGCGTGCAAGATTTTATGACAGGGAGAGTCTCTTAAACAGTAATAAAGAGAAGAACAACAGAAATCTAAATAAAATTGTATTTGTTAGCCAATATTCAGGTTTGAGTAACAAAATAAAAAATATAGTCAACCGCAATTGGAAAATTCTTAATGATGGAATATCGACACCTATGCCTAAACCCCTTTTCTCTTTTCGGAGAAATAAAACTATAAGAAATGCATTGGTAAAAACCTATAAAACAATTGAGAGCAATACTCAAACGACTCTGTGTAACCAAGCAGCTACAGGGAACTATGCCTGTGGTACATGTTCTATTTGTCCCAATTGCATTAAACAAAAAAGCCTGAACTTCAATGGTAAAACTATGGTTGCGAAAACACTAAATAACTGCCGTAGTAAAAACCTAGTTTACCTGCTGATCTGCCCATGTGGCAAGGGCTACGTGGGTGAGACTAGCAGGGAACTACGCATCAGACTACTCGAACATAGATCGGCATTAAAAAATAAGAAAGAAAATGCACCCCTTACAGACCACTATGCCAAAGCTAACCACCAACACAACGAGTTTCAGTGGTTCATATTGGAGAAAATAACTATAAATCGAAGAGGTGGTAATATTGATGCAATTAGAAAAATGCGAGAACAGTGGTTTATGTGTCATTTAGATACCATAGACAAAGGCATGAACACTAGGGAGGACTGGATGAAACTGGTAGCCAATTTATGAAATATAGTGTAATGTATAGGACAGTTCCCTTAATGTAGACCCACAAAATATATATAAAAATAAAAATGAAAATAGAAAATAAAATTCTTAGGTTGTGGGTAAACAAGAACACTGTATGCTGAGATACAACCGAAACAACTAATGAGAATTTCCACTATTTTGTACTATATAAACTCAACATTGAAATTTGACATTATTTAGTAGGAAAAACTATAATTATTAGAAAGGTGGCTAATTTCTTTATATTCCTATAAATTTGTATTTGGTAAAATCCTGCATAACATAATAAAATAGTAACCAATGGTGGTTGTAGGCACTTGTATGGTTTCAGCAGCAATAGTGACTTTGTCTGTGTTTGCCTACTGGATCAATAAAGTTACGAGATTATGATAACCAGTGCATCCGGGTTACCATAGGCAGTACGCGTAGGTATAATCATGCACAATAGAACAAAATAGTATTTCCAAATGTGTTTGTAGGTACCTTTATGGGATCAACAGCAATAGCGACATTATTTGTGTTTATTTACCGGATCCTTTAAGTTATGAAATTGTGACAACAAGCACATCCGGGTTATTCTAGGTAGTATGCGTATGTTTTGCCTATCCTGCCGATTTGGTCCGACCTGAACCGGATGTTTGGTTGCACATTACTTCCGGAATATGCACGTCCGGGTTACCGTAGGCAGCATTCACATGATCAAATTGTTCGCAGCCCAAAAAAATTTTTTTCAAAGCTAAACGCGGGACACACGAAAGTACACCTGTTTGTAATTATTCAATTCTTCAATGGACCAATTGGAGCATGCCTCTTTGGGTATTTATATAGGGTAAGATAAGGATTTGCCGAATGCGGCTAGTTTCGAGGACAAGAGGAACCCATTGGAAACAACACAGGATTACCGAGACGGTGAGGCTATTGGGTCGGGTTTCACTGTACTATTAGGTTACAATTCTAGTTATAACCTTTTTTGCCGTATACTAAACTAATTATAGGTTACGGCACCCCAACTTACTTCTACCACGGTATTCTGTGTATTTTACAGGCACTGTTGTGGCCAACCAAAGAAGACAATACTGTAACTAGGCAACGATCCGCTTTATACTGCAACTCCATAAAAATATGCCAAGCGGTTTCTTACAAACAAGACGGTAGGCATTTCAATTTGGATGTTTTGTAATAATATGCAGTGACAAAAAAACAATACTTAGTTTCACTTGAATGGTTCGTTTTTAGGTAAAAACCACTTAAAGACGAGTTGAGGACGGGTTAATAAGCAAGAAATAATCTGCTTCATACTGACAAGACGAAGGATAAGTGTCTCGGATTACTAATTCCATCGCTGAATAAGGTGATTAGATGCGACATTGTACAGCATTCTATAGAATCACTAATACCATAATTTGATAATCCATTGACCTGGTGCGTAAAATTAAGGAGGGACATCTCTTGCCTATTGTTATAAGGGGTCTACAAGTGTTAAAGGAATGAGGTTTACCCTATTTTACGATATGAGGCGGTTCTTAAAATAAAATAAGAGGCATAAGTACCAAAACAATAAATGGCTTGAATCTTATTATAAGGCAACAGCCTGATTTATACTATTACATTTTCAGATGGCCGTGCGACAATTTATAGAAAATAAATAGACAATAGACGAATCCGAGGAGAACGAGTTATGGTATAAGGTATTTATTAAATTCAATATTTACACCCAATACGTTGAATAACTTAGAATATTCTGGTATGAGCAGCCCATTTGATAGGATATAAGAAGCCTAAGGTTGATGTGTATGTAAATATCATCTCCATGGTAATACGATTGGCATTGTCCTAGCTAAAATTGAATTATTAAATTAAAGAGGAAGTAATTTAGAACATGGTCATATGTACAGGCATTAATATGTTTTAACATAAGATGACTTTTAAGAATACACGATGAAGGTGCAATGTAAAAACTAGTGGTTGTCATCAATACAAACATGTAACATTGATATATTTGCCAACAGGAGTTTTTTACAACGGCAACCAAACAGTGCCTACAATAAGAGAGACGATGAAATATATTTTGTCTTGAAAAAGATGGATAATTAATTCAAACCATCGAAACGCGTCGACACAGCACTACAACACAATCTGTGGGAACAGCTTTTCTTGTAAACACTATATTTTCAGATTGTGTGTATGAAAAGCCTTTTGAAATTTATTAACGGATGTGTTACCCTAATGACAAATTATACTGTCTGTCTCTGTCTCTCTGTTATAAATCTGTGGGATTGTTAATTGTTAGACGTAGCGATTGTGTTCTGTAGGGTCCGAAAACTGCACTTTAATAAGGGGTAATAGTTGTGCCCCTGAATTTAGAGGAACTTGTTTTAAGTATATATGACATGTGTATGTCTTAGATGCATTTCTGACAGGATCATAAATTGCTTTTGTCTGTTTTTAACTGGGTTTTAATAAAATATTTTGTTTTTACTGAATTGTATAATGGTATGATTTGTATGAATTAGTCATATCCTAGCACATGGGCTGAATACTGTGTATTTGGATACAATAATTTGGTTTCCCAACAATATTAATTTTTAGATTAAGTTGTACCACGGGAATTTCATTTCTACCAGACAGTAGTACCCTATTCCCCTGGTTGGTCAAAGGGATCTCTCTCACTTCTATTATAACATTGGACTACTAGCAGCCAATCACAGTGAAGCAAAACATTTAAAAAGGTCGCTTTCTGACCCAAGCACTACCTTTCTGCCACATTTGGGGTAATTCCGATCATTAGTTTCGGCTGTAGCCTTGCACAAAGTTTCCTATGGGAAATAGATTTTTTGACTCTTATATTTTGGATTTCCCAAAAACTACTGAATGGATTTACACCATTTAAAAAAAAGGTTGCCTTCTGAACCAAGCTCTATATTTTTGCCAAATTTGGGGTAATTCCGTTCAGCAGTTCGGGCTGTAGCTCGTCGCAAAATTTCCTATGGAAATTAACATGGAGAAAACAAGTATTGCGACCACCCTTTTTTCTCAGCCCCCGCTTGATGAAACACCCCCAAACTTTCAGGATAGGAGCTGACCTGGATAGACTTTTTGGAAGCTATTAGCAAATCAAAAAATGCTTTTCCTATGGAAAACGTGGTTGTAACTATAACTACTAAAAACCAAACTGTAACTATAACTACCGACCGCCAGTAGGTGATATATATATATGTCATGCACGTAACGCGGTCATGTGAGCAAGGGCCGAGTGGCCCGAAACGCGTCATGAACTGTGCACGTATCGTATATTGAATAAAGACGATTTTTGAGCATTGGCGATTGAAGTGGTCCGTTCCTGTTGTTGTGCGCGACTGCACATTTGGAGAGTTTTTGAAGATTTCCATAAGAAGTTGGCTTGCTTCCTAGAAACGGACCCCTCTACCGGAAATTGGCTGGTTGTATCTACAAGCTACGAGGTACTCTGCTCCTGTATGAGCTCTACGGACCAGCCCCCTGCGTAACCGTTATACCATGCATGCTGTATTGAAGCGAGTGTCGGAAAGTCGGAGGACCGATCGAGACTCCATCGTACTTGCACTAAGTTCACGGGGTATATCATAGCAGGTGGGGAGGTGCCACGAATGCTAAACACAGTGTTGGAGGAAGGAACCCACCACACTAACGAACTACATTAATTATAACGATATAACTCAAGTGCCATGTCTGAAGACGCGTTACGTGAGCGTGAAAAAGCAGCAGAGGAACTATTCACCAACTTACCAAAAGTTCCTGACAAAACGAACTCTAATTTAAACAAGGATAAAAATCAAAGTAATGAGGATGTGAAAACTTTATTGAGAGCGCTGGAAAAAAACAGCAAAAGTGAATTAACAAAATGGTGGGAAGTAAAGTCATTGGAGAAATATCGTGAAGCAGGCAGGATACCACGCGGGTTACGAATAATGCTTGCCCCAAGTTTTGACAGTCCCAACCCGCTACTACTCAAAGAATGGGCAGAGAGTAATTTGGAGGCTTCCATGTGTCTGGTATGTTTACTCATTAAATATGCCCGCATAGTTTGGGATGACAATTTAAAAGAAATAGAACATCTCAATTCAGAATTAACCAAAATTCAAAATGCATCTAATAAAGATATCATCGACAAAGGTATTGAAAAAATGAAAATTCGCCTCTCCAAACAAGAAGAAGTCATCAAGAATAGAAAGGCTTTTAAATTTGCGCGCGACAAGAGAGATTATAACCTTGGACAAGTGTTCACATTCGTGCGCAAGTATGATTATTTGAGAAAATCTAAAATCAGCGGTAAGGAGCCCAATAACAAAGCACCTCAGGTCACAGCAGAAAATACTAATGCCTCCACATCTGACCTTAGTACTTATTTGAGTGATTCCGATTCGAACCTTAGCGGCGACTCTATAACAACCAACAGAGAAGACTTAGGCCATTTAACATATGCCGAAGAAATTGATTTTTTAGCAGAAGACCGGAAAAAATCATTGCGATCACGGAATACCAATATAAAAATAAACAGAAAAGAAATCACCGCAGAAGAGAGAGGCGCAAATGCAATAGGAGGCAGAGGAAGGAGGCAGCAGAAAAAGAGATGGCAACAACGTTAGCATCAGCAGACCAAACCATTGTCAACCTAACTGATGTTGAGCTTAGCAGTGCAGGAAAACAACTACTAGCTCTGGGTCTCAGCTACTGTCCCGAAAGCAATTTCAACTACAGTGAAACTAGAGTCGATGTTTTTAAATTCATCAGGAAGCTGAAATTAACTAAATATTACACCATCAAAAAACAATCCAATAAAAATGATGCCAAAAAAGAAAATGAAAAAGAAAAAAATGTTCCAGCAATAAGTCAAAGAGAAGCAAATGAATTGGAGTCACCAATGAACCTCGAACAATCTAGATTATCCTATAGCAATACTGTAAACTTTACGGCTGGTGATGTGCAGGTTATGAAAACTCTTCATTTATTGAGTACCAATTATGATGACCACAATGATGTAGATATCAACACACAAGAATTGGCAGAAGGTATCAACATCTCTCTTCCTGGTCAAAGTCCATTTAAACCCACTTCCACTTTTGTTCCCATTATGCCCCGCGACGCGGTTGATATTTTTCATGACCGGATTACAGAAGAATGAAAGAAAATCCATAGAACACGAAATAAGCAGATGATAAACAGAGCTCATTTCAAGTATCAACCACGGTCATATTTTCAACTGATGAAAAAACTTAACAACAACCACGAGGTCATCATAAACAAAAGTGACAAAGGGGGCATTATAGTGTTATGGGGCAAGAAAGAATACAAACTGGAAGCCTACCGACACTTAAACGACAAAGACTGTTATCGGAGAATCAGTACAACTGAATTTATGAAAATAAATAAAAACTACAAAGATGATCTTACGATATGGAAAAAAGATAATATGATCAGTAAAGACTAATTTTATTTCCTCTATAATGCATACCCTGTTCTTCCAACAATCCACTTCATACCTAAAGTACACAAAGGCACAAATCCTGTCCAGGGTAGACCAATTATCTCGCCATCAAAAGTACTTTTGAAAATAATTCACGGTATATTGATTATTATTTACAGGATTTTGTAATCAAACTACCCACCTATCTACGTGACTATAAAGATTTTTTATGTAAACTGAATAATCAAATTTGGTCATCGGAATATCGATTCATAACTTTGGACATTGCTTCTTTGTATACTAGCATTAGGCACACGGATGGAATTCAAGCCATAGAATACTACCTCAATAAGAGACCTGTAGAATTTTATTCACATAATAAGATGGTAATATCTATGATACACTGGTGCCTTTTTAACAATGTATTCACATTTTATGGTGGATTATTCCAACAATTACAAGGAGTAGCGATGGGAGCATGCTTCTCCCCTAGTTACGCTTGTCTTCTCGTGGGCTGGTGGGAGGAGCATGTCCTACGGAAAGAGCATGGGGAAATGTGGATTAGACATGTAATTTGATGGTGGCGTTACATCGATGACATTTTTGTCATCTGGCATGGTACTCAAGAGGAAGCTGAGGATTTTGTTAGCAAAATCAATGTTAATACTAGAAAATTGCAATTTACTGCTCACATAGATAATTCAGTTTGCAATTTTCTGGATATCAAAGTTTACATTGATAACAATCGTATTGAAACATGTTTATATCGTAAGCCCTCAGCCGGTAATAGTATTTTACATGCCAACAGTTTCCATCCTGTCCATACTATCACTAGCCTCCCCTAAGGCGAATACTTACGCATACGCCAAGCATGCAGCAACCCTTGTGATTTGATTCATCACCAGGATGACGCTACTTCAAGGTTTTTAGAAAGAGGGTAAAATCCAGGGAAACTAAAATCAGCGAAAGACAAGGCTAGCAGTAAAGAGAGATTATCACTATTAAGTAACACTGCCCATTCATTGAGTACATCTCTCGAAACCCCGACAGATGATTTAGAATCTAACAGAGTTACATGTAGGCTAATTACCACATACAGCAAACAGGCCAATGATATCAAGTCCATTATTAACAAACAATGACCCATTATTTTGACTGACGCAACATTGAAGCAGGTACTTCCCATCAGGCCCACCATTACTTTCCGTAAAGCTCACTCTATGTACAATGATTTAGTGAAAACTAGTCCTGAACTAACATCTAAAAGTAGTTGGCTATCTCCAAAAAATGGGATTTTACAGGTGCAGCTCTTGCCACGCCTGCAAATTTGGGAAAAATACCACCAGTTATACCACTGCTTTTTCCACGGAAAGTTACCCAATAAAAGGGCATTTTACCTGTCGAACCGAATATGCAGTCTACATGTTGCAATGCACCTGTGGACTTAAATATATTGGCAGCACCAAGTTGCCAGTACATGCTCGCATTCTCCAGCACTTGCGAGCCATAGTCAATTCCGATCCCGCATATCCAGTTGCCAGACATTTTAAAACTGAGCATGCTAACAATCTCAACTGTCTACATTACTGTGTTCTTGATTCCGTACCTAATAACAAGAGAGGAGGAAATCGTGAAAAACTATTGCGACAACTGGAATCCCGCTATATCATCGATCTTGATACTAAATATCCTCAAGGTCTGAACACAGGCGAAGATATGCATAATTTTCTTTAACCCCTTCGCTGCTAGGCCTTTTCCCCTCCTGTGCTAAGCCTTTTTTGGGCTATTTGGGGTAGTGCGCGCTTAGGCCCCTGTAACTTTTTGACCACAGTAGGTATCCACGCCAAATTTGCGTCCTTTTCTTCCAACATCATGGGGATTCTAAAGGTACCCAGGGTTTGTGGATTCTCCTAGAGGGTTCCCAGAAATTAGTCAAAATACAGTAAAATTTTGTTTTTTTTGTGAAAAATGGGGAAAAGTGGCTGCAAATGAAAGCGTCTGGGTTTTTCTCTGGAAATATCAAAAAAGGGTTTGTGGGGCTGAAATCACCATTTCCCCAGCTTTTAGGGAATGACAGATTTTTGTCAGAAATCCAACATTTTTTACACAGTTTTGACATTTTTCTGGGACATACCCTAGCCTTGCTATTTTTTGTGCTTTCAACCTCCTTCCAGATAATGGTAGAAATGGGTAGAAAAGCAATAATGGATCCTGGAAAGCTATACATTTTTGAAAAGGAGACAAAATTCTGAATTCAGCAAGGGGTCATTTGTGTAGATCCATCAAGGTTTCTTTATAGAAACTAACAGTTAAATATAGGAAAAATTAAAAATTTCTTGAAATAAGCAGCCTTTTGAGTCAACATTTTCACCTGTAACTTCTTCTAATGATGACATCTCTTTGAAAGCAATGTATCTTTACATCCGGTGGACCTTCCTGGTTGTGGGGATATATAGGACTTGTAGGTTCACTAAGAGCCCAACAAACCCAGAGTTAAAAACTGAACAACATTTTGTAATGGTTTTTTTATTTTTGTTCCGGGCATATAGCAATTATTGTGTGAAAATGTATACATGGAAAAATTGGTATGAAAGACACCTATGTATTTCTGAAATGGGAACAATTTACAGAGTTTAGAAACAGTGCATATTTGCACATTTTCGAAATTGGGAATACTCATACTTGCATGACAATTATTGGTCATTTTTCAAAAAGACTTTTTTTTTACACAATGTCTTTCATTTGGAAGGGAGAAATGCATCAAAAATCAATAGGTAATAACAGTTGCTTTACAAATCTGAACTACCCTAAGTCTCCCGATAAAAATGGTACCTCACTTGTGTGGGTAGGCATAGTGCCCACGACAGGAAGTGGCTCAAAACCTAAGCTGAACACACCACATTTTCATTGCCTGCCGCGGGTACTTGGGTCTCCCACACAAGTGAGGCACCATTTTTACCGGGAGACCTGGGGGAACGCTGGGTGGTGTTAATTTTGTGTGAGCCCGGTGATGCCACAACTTTCCCACACCAAAATGTGTGAAAAAAGGGATTTTTTCAGCTAAAATTGAGGTTTGCAGGGGATTCTTGGTAAGGAAACATTGGGGGATCCATGCAAGCCATACCTCCCTGGAAGCCGCCTGGTGTCTAGTTTTCAGAAATGAAAGAAAATATTCCCTTGATCCACCAATTAACAGAGCATAAAGTATCATGTCAGAAAGAAAGTTTTCTTAGGGAAATACATTTTTTCTTTATTTTATAAAAACATATTCATCCTTGTAGATCATACAAATTCATTTAACATATCATAAACATCAAAATTGTTAAAAACCTCCTAAAATACAATACAGTTAAATTTCAATCACATAAAAATATGTAACACCATTATGACCAGCATAACGTGGAGACAAAACACATGTCATGAGTGATGTCACTAACCATGTCATGAGTGATGTAATATGTGACGTCATCAGCAGTGCATTGCGGGCGCGCGAGTTATAGTTAGCTGAACTAACTATAACGGGGGAATTTCAATGGTTTTGTACAAGTGAAAAGTCCAGCTAACTATAACACCCCTGAAATCTATGGTTTTTTCAGTGAATTTCTGAGGTTTTTTAAATGCTAATCCCTAACTATAACGTGCCTGAAACCTATGTTTTTTTCTGTGAATTTCAAAGGTTTTTTAAATGCTAATTTCTAACTATGCCTACAGAGATAGGACATGTGAAGAAAGAAGAAAAAATGCACAGAAAGAAAAAAAAGAAGTGCAGAAAGAAGCAATAGAAGTCCTCAAAGACGAAGAAAAGTGCAGGAAGAAGGATAACGTGCAGAAAGAACAAAAAGAAGAGCAGAAAGAAGCCTTGTTGCAAAATCATCCTGTACCCTCAACTTTTTCAGACGGATACTGGTGGTAACTGAGTCTGACTAACCAGTCCTAGAGCCAGTGCTAAAAGACACTTAGAATACAGTGAAAACACCTACATACACTAGGGAACATTATGCGTTGGGGTCCCCCTGTGATTAGCATGACCTCCTCTGTAAGCCCCAAGTATATAATAGGGCAGGGGGATTAAAACTACCTCTTAAAACAGGCCACAGGGCGTTTTTGCACACGTTAACTCAGGCCCTGTCTCCTCCCTTCACCACTGTGTAAACACGCCCTGTGTCCGTTTTTAGTTGGGAGATTAAGTTCATTTGAATGCTGAGGGTCCCTAGGGTCCAACTAGCCCACTAGGTACCTCCAGTAAGTGCCACAGAGCTGCGTTGCAGAGAGGTGTAAAAAGTGGCCCGGCCTGGACCACCTCTCTGCAATGCAGCTCAGTGGCGCTTACTGGAAGCACTTGGTGGGCTAGTTAGCCCCCAGGGGCCCTCAGTATTGAAGGAAAATTATATCCCCAATTTAAAACGTGCCATAGTGCGTTTTTGCCCACGTCACCTCAGGCCCCGTCCCCTCCCTTCACCACTGTGTAAACGCGCCCTGTAGCTGTTCTAAGTTGAGAGATTAAGTCCCCTTGAATCCTAAGGGTCCCTAGGGTCAAACTAGACCACTAGGTACCTCCAGTAAGCGCCACAGAGCTGCGTTGCAGAGAGGTGTAATAAGGGGCTTGGCCTCAGAACACCTGTCTGCAGCGCAGCTCCCTGGCGCATACTGGAGATGCCTGTTGGGCTAGTTGGCCCTCAGGGACCCTCAGTATTGAAGAGGAATTAATTCCCCAACTTACAGCTCGCCAGGGGGTGCGTTTGCAGAGTGCTGCAAGAAGGGGGCGTGGCCTCCAGCACGATGCCAGTCTTTTATTTATTTAAATTTTTTAAGAAGGGGGGCTGTGTGGTTCCCCTTCTTATTCTAATTTATTGGCCCTGATGACCCCATCCCCCAGGGCCTGTCTCCTAATTATATTTCTTTGACCCCAATCCCCAGGGCCGGCCACTGTTTTTTATTATTTTAAAAAAATATATATTTATAGACACACCTAGGACATGCTGGACAAACCGTACGTACCTATCACCATGACGATTTGCGTGATATTCATTAAAAGGCGACTATGCATACAATGAATCCACGTGGAATGTATTTACACCACTAGTGAAGCTCTGACATGTCTGATGCCCTACCGTGCCTAATCCCGGTAGACACCCTTGTCGTTTATTGATACAAACATGGGTAGCTATTGACGGGCACATTTAATACATATGCACACCAAGCCATTCAAAGGGGATTCGACAAAAATTCGACCAAAACTATGCAAGAAATCCCCCTCACGGTTAATAAAACACACATCCACTGCCGGATGTGTAATACTTTTTATTTTACTCTCTGGAAAGGAGACGACATCACTTGAGAGTCACAGCGCGCTCCTGGCAGACCCCAATGCTGAGTTACACCCACCATTGCCTGCTGAGTGCCACACACCTCTGTGTTGTATTCCACTAGCTAGTGCGTATGCTATGACACTCTCTAGCCCATGTGCACTGTAACACCACCCCGTGAATATGTCATGCCACACTTGTCTTCGCACGGGTTATATTGCCCCATCTAACGTGCCTTCCTCGATGCCTATGTTATAACGCACAGTGTTATGCCATACATATTACAATCTGGGATCCATATCTTTGTCACAGTGCATATGCAACGTTACACTCCCCAGCACATATTTTATATTACAACTTTAGAGACTAGTTAGGTTACACAACACTGCCCTGTGCATATTACACTCCAAGGCGCATATCGCATAGCACGCGCTAGTGCCTGTGCTATCTCGCGCTCTCCAATGAATCTGTCATTGCGCACAATGTATTGCATATTATATTTCACGCCCGGTTCATCTTATATCACACTTTTTGGTGCATAGTTTATACCATACATTATATCTAGTTTTCATTTTCAATCGTGCTCTCAGGACTATGTTCTATATAACACTGTGTTCACCTACCCTTTTCACGGGCATTACATTTTGCGATAGGGGGTGGAGGGTCAGGGGGTGTTTCTGCCAAGTGAGCCCGGAGTCACAGTCACAAACGTCCTCTTCTTCCTGAATAAAAGTGAGATTATGCTGCATACTTGTTCATATTTTAAGTAGTTCACACAGACACACGTTTTAAAAGCAATAAAGTTCCTAATACTCACCTTCTCTGAACAGTTAGCTTGCTGCCCCATCCCCCTCCTCCCTATCCTCTGTTGTGTGAATCCATGGACTAGCCTCCTCCCTCCTGCCATGCATGGTCTGATGTGCTGCCACTGCCCTCCATTTAGTATGATGTACCAGTCCACTCCTCCTGCCCTCCATTGCCCAATTCTATGCCCCATCATTGACCTCCTGCTTAAACTCTGTGCTTAGCTTGCTGCCCCTATTCTCCTTCCCCCTGCCCTCAGATGTCTTTGTGCATGCCCCTGCTCCATCCTTTTTGCCCACCATGTTCCATGGACCTGCCACTCCTATCTACTGAGTGTTCTGTTGAGCTGCCACTCCCCTCCCACCTGCCTAGCATTGACAGATGACTGTAACCTGTCCCTGCCACCTCCACCCTGCCTGTCCACATGCCATGCCCCTATCCTCTTCCTCCTGTCCTACATGGTCCATTGTATTGCCACACCCTTCTGCCCTCCCTGGTCTGTTGTGCTGCAACTGCTCCTCCTGCCTGCCCCGTGCGGTCTGTTGTGAGGCCCCTTCCCCTGAACTTTCTTGTCTGTGCACAGGTCCTGACCCTCCCTTCTATCCTCCATCGTCCTTTGTGCATGCCCCTGCACCCTCCTTCTTGCCCATCATAGCCATTGTGCTGCCACTAACCCTCCCACTTGCCATGCATGGTCTTCTGTGCTGCCATGGCCCCTCCCACCTTCCCTGTGTGGTCAGTTAGCTGCCCCTGAACCCCTCCCTCCTTCCCTGCGAACATTTTGATCTTGGTAAGAGGGAGATTTTGAAAAAAAACTGGGGTATTGATTTTCCCCTTTGAGTTACATTGAAAAAGAGGATATTGTAGACAGGAGACAGATCAAATAAAGCCCATTTGAGCTTAAAAACATTGGACGTATTCCTGGCTGAATCGGGTCTGTTGGCATGTATGGTCTATTACATTGCCACAGCCTCTCTTGCCAGTCCTGTATTGTTGGTTTGTTGCCCCTGCCCCACTTTCCACTGCCCTCCATAGTCTGTTGTGCTGCCACGGCCCTTCCTGCCTGCTCAGTGTGGTTAAATTGTTGCCCTTGCACCCTCCTACCTGCCTTCAATTTTCAGAGTCCGTGCCCCTGGCCTCTGCCTCTCAACAGTATCCTAATGAACAACTAGATTGCTAACATTCTATATTTATTACAAAAGTGTGGAACGCCTAACGTCATCTTGATGTCATCAAAACTGTAATACCTAGAGCATTTCCTTTAGAAATTACATATATGAGAGGGTCTTATTGGCATCAAAATTATGGTTAGTGCTCTAAAAGACTAAAATAAGGACATATTTTCTGAGTTTTCAAATAGCGACAAAGCACTTTTAAATTATTTGTTACCTTTATGTTTTTTTATCCAGTTGACCACTTGATTAAATGTTGCACTTAGGGGAGAGCATGTGGTGTTACTTCCAAAACTGCAGACTTTGCAACTGGGGAACCAGGTTGGAGTTTCTGCTTCAGCTCGACATTCTGTGATTCTGGTCAAATCACTTAGTCTCCCCATGTCTACAACCAAAATGAATTTGTTCTTGTGTGATGTAACCAATGCTCCTGTAAAGCACTCCAATACCTGATAAGTCTGCACTATATAACACTGCAAAAACACAAAATAATAAGTGTTTTGCACACTTCTGTCATTGGGCTATATTTGGGCTACATCTGGGTGATTTTGGGCTACATTTGGGCTCTTTTGTCTCCGGTGGCCATCTTGGGAGATTTATTTGTTATGAAGTTTCCTAATTTCCTCATGTACTGCAGTCTCCTCAGTAGGAAATGCTTTCAGTTTTTTACTTTGATTCCATCATGAAGGTATTCAGATATGTCACACATTCCAAATAGAATGTTGCGGATTTCCTATGGAAACACGGTCCTAACTATAACTATCTACTGGCGACCGCCAGTAGAAAATATATATATATATATATACATTACCTACTGGCGGTCGCCAGTAGGTAGTTATAGTTAGGACCCTGTTTCCATAGGAAAACCGCAACATTCTATTTTGAATAACTTTGGCGCCGGTCGACGAATCCTCGCGAAATTTTCAAAACTAATGGGGCGCTACGCTCCGCTCCTACCCTGAAAGTCTCGGGGGGATTCGTCAAGCGGGGGCTGAGAAAAAAGGGGGGTCCCAAAACGCGTTTTCCCCATGCATTTTTCCATAGGACCTTTAGACACAGCTACAGCCCGAACGGCTGAACAGAGTTACTTGAAATTTGGCAGAGAGGTAGTCTACAGGTCAAGGAAGTGCCTTTTGTAGGTCTGGTGTAAATCTGTTCAGTAGTTCCTGAGAAAATAGCATTTAAATCAATATATATATCTGTGGCAGCTTACGGTGCGCTTACCGTGCGCTTATGGTAAGCTTACCGTACGCGTACGGTGCCGTGCGCGAGCGCGATTCTGATTGGCTGTTAGATCTTAGTAAACATTCGAATCGGTCAAAACCAGGAAGTGTCGGCCGCCATTTTCTCTCTCGCACTCTGAGGGGGGGAGGAAAAACAAAGTTGGATAATATGAATAGGGGCAGGCTAGACAGCTCCTAACCACCTAGCCTTGGTTAGGGTGTCCCAAAAGCACCCCCAAGGCCAAAAATTACAATGTTTTTTTTTTCGAAAAAACGCCGATTACGTGTACGGTAAAAAATAAAAAAAATAAAAAAAAATATCCACATTTGCCCCCCCCCCCCGGTGTGCAAAAGGTGCCCGCAGGGCACCTTTTGTGCATGGCATATTTTTTAATTGAACATTTATTAGATAACCTTTCACAACGAAGCGCATAATATGTCCTCCGTGTGCGGACGGTGCGCGAAGCGCACCGTGCGCGCACGGAACGAACTGCGTGAAGTGGGCACGCATGCCACGAACGGCGTAAAGTAACTTAGCATTTAAAAAAACTTACAAATTCACTGAAAAAAACATAGGTTTCACACACGTTATAGTTAGGAATTAGCATTTAAAAAACATTGCAAATTCAGTGAAAAAACCATAGGTTTCACACACGTTATAGTTAGCTGGACATTTCACTCGTAAAAAACCATTGAAATTCCCCCGTTATAGTTAGTGCAGGCAACTATAACTCACGCGACCGCAATCCTCTGCTGATGACATATGTGTCTTTATGAAAAAAAAATATTTGCAATATATGTATAGCTAAAATTTAATGGAAGAAGACATGGGCAAATAAGTGTCTAAATACAGTATTAGCATCAGCAGAGGATTGGGGTCGCGTGAGTTATAGTTGCCTGCACTAACTATAACGGGGGAATTTCAATGGTTTTTTACGAGTGAAATGTCCAGCTAACTATAACGTGTGTGAAACCTATGGTTTTTTCACTGAATATATAAATATATATATTCACTTAAAAAACCATAGGTTTCACACATGTTATAGTTAGCTGGACATTTCACTCGTAAAAAACCAATGAAATTCCCCCGTTATAGTTAGTGCAGGCAACTATAACTCACGCGACCACAATCCTCTGCTGATGATGTCAGATATTACATCACTGTATTTAGACACTTATTTACCCATGCCTTCTTCCATTAATCTTTAGCTATACATATATTACAAATATTTGTTTTTCAGAAAGACACATATGTCATCAGTGATGTAATATCTGACGTCATCAGCAGAGGATTGTGCTCGCGTGAGTTATAGTTGCCTGCACGAACTATAACGGGGGAATTTCATTGGTTTTTTACGAGTGAAATGTCCAGCTAACTATAACATGTGTGACACCTATGGTTTTTTAAGTGAATTTGCAAGGTTTTTTAAATGCTAATTCGTAACTATAACGTGTGTGAAACCTATGGTTTTTTCAGTGAATTTGTACGGTTTTTTAAATGCTAAGTTATGTTTTTATTTTATTTTATTTTTTTCAGGTTTTACACCGTGCGCGCACCGTGCGCGCACCGTGCGCTTCGCGCCCCGTGTGCACTCTGTGGGCACTCGGTGCGCTTCGCGCACTGAGCACCCACGGTTCACAGTGCGCGCAGGGTGCGCGCACCTCGCGATTTAAAAAAAAAAATGTATTTTTTTCCCTTGGGGGTCCTTCTGTGACCCCCTGACCAAGGCTAGGGGGTCAGTAACTGTCCACTCTGCCCCCTTTTCACGTTCTCCACCATTGTTTTTCCACCCCCTCAGACTGCGAGAGACAAAATGGCGGCCGACACTTCCTGGTTTTGACCGATTCGAATGTTTACCGACATCTAACAACCAATCAGAATTGCGCTCGCGCACGGCAGGGTGCGCGCACAGTGCGCGCACGGTGAGCACGTATAGATATTGATATGCTTTTAAATGCTATTTTCTCAGGAAATACTGAACAGATTTACACCAGACCTGCAAAAGGCACTTCCTTGACCTTATGGCTACCTCTCTGCCAAATTTCAAGTAATTCTGTTCAGCCATTCGGGCTGTAGCTGCGTCTAAAGGTCCTATGGAAAAATGCATGGGGAAAACGTGTTTTGGGACCCCCCTTTTTTCTCGGCCCCCGCTTGACGAATCACCCCGAGACTTTCAGGGTAGGAGCTGAACGGAGCGCCCCATTAGTTTTGAAAATTTCGTGAGGATTCGTCAACCGGCTCCAAAGTTATTCAAAATAGAATTTTCAGATTTCCTATGGAAACTAGGTTGTAACTATAACTATCTACTGGGGACCGCCAGTAGATTATATATATATATATATAATATAACCCAGTTTTTTAAGAAAGTAATTTAAGTTTATTGTTTGATTATTTGAAATCATACAATGTATACTTATAAAAAGTTCCACATATACTAAAAATAGTACATTAACACACAGAAGATTATTATTAATTTTACGAATGACAAATTCTTCGTTTAGAATGGTAAACTAATCTACACGACATGGCTCTGTTAAAACAAATTACAGGACTCTAGCTTCCTTCTTACCAATACCTATATCTGAAAAAGTTTTTTTTTTTTACTATTCGAAGTCGTATAGTACAAAATCGCTATTGTGGATGTTAGATTTGTACCCTCTTTGGTGATAGTTTTGCAAATTCCTACTACAGTTACTGACATCTAATCACAGAAGTTCAATTTTCGTTTTGCTATTAATATAAATTTTACAAAAGAAGAGTTCAGAACAATATCAGTTGATTTAAAACATCTTATAAGGGCTTGTCTGTAGGTTTAATTTTCGCGAATGTTAAATTGACTCTTAAGTAGCCTCCTTCTTTCCTCCATCAGGTCTGGACATATGCAAAGTAGATGGATGATATTTTCATGTCCTTTTTTGCATAAACGGCAGAGCATGGGCTTTGTTGTGCGCTAGCATGGCATTAGGTGGGATGGTCCTGGGCAAAGGCCAAATCATGCTTTTATAAAAAATGTTTTTTAGTTTTGGAGACCAAGGAGTTTCTAGATAAGTTTGTGATTTGTTCATTTTGTGTTTGTTCATAATCATCCATGCTTGCATTCTTTTTAAAAGGGATTCTTTGTACTTCAACATCGACAATTGTTTTGTTATTCTGTTAATAATTTTTTGTAAGGACTGTGGCTTTATGAACATTTCCTAAATTGCATGTGGTGAGTACTCTTCTAAGACCGTTTGTAAGTACTTCCAGAACTGTAAGTTTAGATTTAAATGTATTTCATGCCATATCAATTGACATATTGGATTCAAGGTGTTTGTTTTTATAATCCTTACCTTTATGAATTGACCTTTCCTGTCAATGAGCTGGTTAGGTAACCCAAGTTCTAACCTAATTAGGGCAGGCGATGCCTTACATTGAAGTTGACAAAGAAAAAAAGTGTTAGTGACAGCATTGTTTATAGTTATAGAATCCTTTCTAGACAATGCTTCACTACCATATGTTATACTTGGCAATAATTTAGCTTTTACACGTTTAAGAGCGGAAGATAACAAGGTCCCCCAAGGAACCTCTGCAGAGATCGAAATGCAGTCAATAAGGTGTTACCGCTCCTTTGCAAGTCCATCTTGTATGGCTGAAATGATCCCTTATCATCAAATAGTACATCCAGGTACCTGTAAGTCTTTACTTGATCCAGTTGACGATTTTGGAGGTACCATTTATGTTTGTATTTTGTCTGTGTCTTATTATTAAATTCCATTTTTTTAGTCTGGCCTCCTTTATTTCCCTGCCATTTGCCAGGGAATACTATGTGATATTCTATCTTTGAGGCGTTGTAACCCTCTCTTTGTTTGGCTCAATAAAATAAAGTCATCAGCATATAGTAAATTTGATAAATGTCTTCTTGCTAACTTGGGGGGATATGTGTTCTTGTTGTCCAGGGTGTGAGTTAGATCCAATGAAAACAAGTTAGATAGATATGGTGCAAGAACACACCCTTATTTCAGTCCCAAAGAGATATCCATTTTTCTTAATAGGTGTGAACCATCACCTATTCAAACTCTAATCCAAGTGTTAGAGTATAGTGATGGAATTGCTTTTAAAAGGCAGGCTGGTACTCCCTGTTTGTTCAACTCTTCCTAAAGAATTTGCTGATGCACACAATCGAAGGCGGATTTAAAATCCATGAAGCAAAGGGATAATGGTTGCTTCCTTGATTTGTGTTTATCTATCAGTATCAAAAGTACTTGGATATAGGTAGCTGTTCCCAGCCCTTGCATAAAGCCTAAATGATTTGGAGGGGTTATCTGCATCTCAGTTGCACATTTTTTTACCTCTTTCAGGAGAACTCCTGTGATGAGTTTAGCATCTGTTTCTTGTAATGTAATTAATCAATAATTAGCGGGATGTGCCCAGTTACACCTTCTGTAAATAGGTTATATTATGGAGCCTCTCCATGATCCCAGTATTGTTGAAGATTGAACTGCTTCATTAAAACTCTTTTTAAGTATTCTGCCCAAATAGTAGGTTATATTTATATAATGCAAATGGAATTCCGTTTTGGCCCGGGGGTCCGACTTTTCTTTGTTTCTGGATTAGTTTACATACTTGAGCTTCAGTTACATTTAATTGGATTTAAGGATTCATTTGATCTTTTCCGATGTGGTTGACTGTATTTTCAATATGTTTAACTTCAGGGTCGCACTTCAAGTGTGTTGTTTAAAACTCTACCCAGTCAGCTTCTGTTAGAGTTGATGTTATGATCATCTTACTAGTTCTAACACAGTTATATAAACCGGCTGATGAACTGCTCTAAAACCCGGCTGATGAAACACTGTATAACCTGGCTGATGAAATGCTATTATACCCGGCTGATGAAATGCTATACAACTAGGCAGATACTGTTCATCAACACTCTAGGAGCCCCGTAGAAATATTACATCATGTTGCATCCAAAATCTTAGTACTTTAAGGTCCTGAGTAACCTCGCCCTTCCCCACAACAAACTACAGTTTGATCAATCATGCAATTCCTTGATCTCTTGATGTCTATGTGTAAGAAATTAGATCATTGATTGAGGGATTTGGAAGCCCCACTCAGGCAAGAACCACTATCCTTGCCAGGGTGACCACAAAAGTCACTAAATTAACCTGTGATTAATCCTCTTCTAGCTTGGCACAAAAGCCGTCAGGCTTAACTTAGAGGCAATGTGTAAAGTATTTATGCAACACACAACAATAATAAACTAAACACAAATCTCAAACAAATCCAGAAAAATTGAGTACATTTTAATGAATAAAATCATTCCATGAAAGAAAATTCTAAGCCATCACTTTCAAAGATTTTAGTAAAAATACCACCTAAAATCACAAAGCTCCAACTTTGGTTATCTGGTTGTGCTGGACCAGGACACAGTCTCAAGGATTGAATCTGGACCACTGGAAATTGTACCTTTGTGTCCTTAGGTTGTGTTGCGACATCCTGTGTCCTCTGCACCACACTGCATCAGTTCTTGTGAAGCCGCCAATCAGGAACTGCTAGGTGCCATGATGTGAGGGTCTACAGTGGGTTGCACTGCACTTCATCAGTTCCAACGTAGGAGCTGCAAGGTGCTGTAGGGTGAGGTCCTGGTTCGGGCTGTGGCACACTGTGTTAGCTCAGATGAAGCTGCTGATCAGAAACTGCAAGGTGCTTCAATGCAGTGTGAGGCCCTGCAACAGGTTGTGTTGCTTTGGATGAAACCTTCCATTGTGTGGGGAGGAGTACACTCACACTCCAGCTAAGTGTCCAGAACCTGGGAGGCACATTTTTTAAATCAGGGACTTACTTCAGCAGAAGCCAGCTGGGCCCATGCAGGTCCAGTTGCAGGTTTAGTTGCAGGTCCAGCCAGGTCAGTTGGTCAGCTAGTAAGTTGCAGGGTGGTCTCTGGAGCTTGTTATGTACCTGTAACTATCACAGGCAGTCAGCTCAATCTGGTAAGCCTGGAATGAAGGTGAGCAGGCACATTCTTCCTTCCCAGACAGCAAGGCGTTTCAGGAAGTCCAATATTAATACCTGGTACCGGCCTTTGTGTGTGCTGGAAACACCCTGTCTTATCCCCACATCTGCTTCTGGAAAGTTCTTGCCTTTCCCTGCCCAGGCTCCAAATTGTCTGGGTTGACAAAAGGCAGGTAGATCTGGGGTCAGACTCGTATGTGTGTTTGGCAGAGGGTTTTGAAGTGTAAATGGGTCTCGGTAGAGCTGCTTCCACTTATCCTACTAGGATGGCTCATCCAGGTCACACCTAAGCCCCCATTGTTTCACTGTCTGGAAGGAATACACAACCTCCAACAGCATAGACATTTAGAGTCATGCGACCAAGGACACTGGCAGAAAGCACAGATAGCTGAGCAAGAAAATACCAACTTTCTGAGAGTGGCATTTTCAGAATTATAATTTAAAACCATCAAAGTAGGTTTTCAATTACAATTCATTTGCATGTAAACAGCAAATCTCTATTTGCTCCTACTCCAAATGTTATTACTTTTGAGATGTAATTAGGTGACCCACTAGTCAATGGGAGATATAGGCCTTGTACGGGTGGAACAAAACTATAGGATCTTTCCTTTGCCAGGTCATGTAAAACTTAAACCCACATCTCCTGCTTTCTAAACACAAAGCACCCTGACATATTCCATGAGCCTTTAGGGCCTATCTTAGGGGTGACTTATACGTTTTAAATAGGTAGGTGTAGGCCTGATAAAAGGTTCTATCTTGTCAGGTTGAAATGGCTGTTTAACACTGCTCTACATGCTCCTGTGGCATGACTGAGACATGCTTTAAAAGGCTACTTTAGTAGGTGGCACAATGTGTGTTGCGGGCCCACTAGTAGCATTTAAATTACATGCCCTGGATACAGGTAGTACCATTGATGAGGGACTCACAGGTAAATTAAATTTGTCGATTAGGTGTGGTCCAATCATACCATATTCGAAGGAGAGAGCACAAGCACTTCAGCACTGGTTAGCAGTGGAAAGTGCAGAGCCCTAATGCCAATAATGTAGCAGAACAGGAGGGGTGAAAGAAAACAGTTTGGGAAATCACTACACAAAGGATATCAGGTAGAACATGTGCCCCCTGCCCCCCCAGCTGAAAGCAGGGAGTACTACCCACCCTCAGGGGAGTTCTCCTTATTATTGTGGAAGAACCTGGAAGTGCCATCAGCATTTATGGGGTCCGTTCCAGGATGGCGATCCACCATAAATGCAATTCTCTCTTCAGTACCCAGCCCAAAGCAAAGGATTCTCTTTCGATAGCACTCCTCCTCTGTTACTTGGAAAGTAACCTTCAACGGATGTAGGCTATAGGTTGGTTTTGGCCTTCTGCTTTCATCTGTGAGAGGACTGCCTCTATGCTGTGCTCTGAGGCATTTGTCTTGACAATGAATTTCTAGGAAAGGTCAGGAGCCTTGGGCATGAGTACTGTGCACATGGACTCCTTCAAGGTATCAAAAGCATTCTGGCACTCCTCTGTCCAGATCACCCTTATAGGCTACTTCTAAGAAGTCACCTTGGTCAAGGGTGCAACAGTAGTGCCTATGAGAAATTGGGCTGTTTATTGACTGGGGTCTGATCCCTGGTCAAGCAATAGCCACAATCCCTGGCTTGGTGAACAAGCAGTTACTGAATTAACCTATGCCTAAATATGGGTAGCTATGCACACATAGCAGTCAAGTTTAACTTAGAGGCAATGTATAACGTATCTTGTGAAAATACAACACAATCAAAATCCCACATCAATTTAGAAAAACAGAGTAAATTGTAATAAATTCTTTGACAACAAAAGTAAACTAGTAGAACTGGAGCTATGACTTTAGTAAAATCCAGCACCTAAACGATTTAAGCATCAATTGCAGGTCACAAATATGGCCAATAGAGCGTCATCGCATGGAAGTCGCTGGAGAAGTCACAATGAAGATTTATGTGTTTTTGAACGGCCGAATGAGGCAAGAGTATGTAGCCAATGAGGGTTCCTGGAGGCTGTAGACTCCTTTGGCGAAAGACCTCTAAACATGATTTGTTGCTGCGGAGAGGAAAGAAGCGGGAGCAACCACAAATTCAGGCTTTGATGCACCTTAGATGAATAGCCAAGCAGGTTGGTTCCAGTCTTCCCTCAGTTCTCCGAGCAGTTTTAGCCACCAATTTTTTAAGCCCCACATTTTGGATTTTTGTTATATGTGCACTTTTAGGACCACAACCAAGGGTCCAGCACTGGAGGGACACCACTTGGGGGCTCAGGACTCACTCAGGCTGGGTCCAGATGTGAGTTTGAGATGGTGGGATCCTATTATGGCCCTGAGGCTCTGAACGGGAGGCCCACAGAGTAGAACTTGGGGTCCCTCTGGTAGTCATAGGTTGAAGTGAAGAAGCATGGCTCAACCATCAGGGCTGCCCTCTGAGGGTTCAGGCAGCAAGGCAGTCCTTTCAGGTGCAGCAAAGCAGCCTTATATAGTACACAGCAGGCCACAGCAGCAGACAATCCTCTGAGAGTCCTTCCACAGGCTCTGAAATTGAACTGAAGAATGGGTCTGGCGCCTCCTTTGAAGTTACCAGAACTTTATAGAGGTGTCTCGTTAAAGTTTTTGGAATTTCCTGACTCCCCTCCCCTGTCTCCAAGCTGGATGCAGGAACAAAGCAGTGGTGACAAGCCTTTTTTATGAAGGCAGAGGATATCCTATTCAGTTGCAAATGTGACTGTGCCCAGCTGCACCCTCTATCCTGCCAGTTGATGTCCCATTCAGGTGTACATAATCCCTTTATTGTGTGACCGTCTGGTAGGAATTAAAGTCTAACTGCCAGTTATACCCTGTCAAGTGACAAAAGACCGGTTGTAGGCACCATCAGGAAAAGGGGAGGAAAATGCCTACATTCTAAGGGGGCACTTTTAAAATTGTAATGTAAATTCTGACTTTACCATTAAAGATTTTTAATTACAATTTCACTGATACTAAATGTGAGATACTTATCTTTTCTCAATCAAAATTTAGCACCTACTAAATGTGATAGTGTAACTCAAGGTTATTCTATGGGACAGATAGGCCTCTCAGTAGTGGAAAATAAATTTAGGAGTTTTTCATTACCAGGGCATGTAAAACCTTTGATTACAATGAACCCTGCCCTATGGGCTACTCAGGGCCTACCCTAGGTGTGACTTGTATGCAATAAAAGGGGAGCTTAAGGCTTGGCAAGAGGGTTATATTGATAAGGCAAAATAGCATTTTAAAACTGCATTCAGGCTGCAATGACAGGCCTGTGACATGTTTTGAGGGGCTACTTCAGTGGGTAGAACAATAAATGATACAGGCCCACGAGTAGCATTTAATTTACAGGCCCTGGGTATATGGTATGCCACTCTACCAAGCACTTATAAGTAAAATAAATATGCCAATCAGATGTAAACTAATTCTCCCATGCTTAAGGGAGTGAGCATAAGCACTTTAGCCCTGGTTTGCAGTGGTAAAGTACACAGAGTCTGAAGGCCAACAAAAATAAATTCAGCAAAAATAGGAGAAGTGGAGGCAACAGGTTTGTGGGTGACCCGAAATCCTCCACATTATAGGCCGGTTAGGATGGCTAGCAGACTCACGTCCGCCTGTTACCCTATCGGACAATGGGACTGCCCGACATGGGGTCGGCGGTCTGGTCAACCAAATTACAATGCAACCGCCTCTAAGGCGGTCACACTGTCTATCTTTAGTATTTTAGGGGGATGGGAGGCCCGCTATGGACCCCAATGTCCATTTCTGCCAGTCTTTCCATGGCGGGTGAACCGCCATAAAAAGGCTGGCAGGGAGGGACATTGTAGTCCCTACTGCGGTGCCTGGTAGCCACCAATATGGGATTGTGAGGCCCTCCTCCACACTGACGGGCTCAAGGGACCCGTCAGATGCATGGCGGTTGGTGTTTCTGACTGCCATCACACTGCCTCCCATTCTAATCTGGTGGGAGGTGAAGGTGGTTCCCATGACATGGAGACGGCCACTGACAGCTGGTCGGTAGCAGTTTTACTGCCATCATAATCAGGACCTATATTCTTAGTGATACCTTAAATGCAGTTGTATGATGATACAACGCATGCCTGAACAACGCATTCCTATATCACGCGGTCTCAACCAGGACTGCGTTTTGCCACGCATGCATTTACCACGCATGCCTTTACCATGCAATTTTGTGGTAAAGACATCATGCGTAAAAGGATATGTGTTTTAAAGATCATACCCCTACCCCCTGTCTTGTCACTTTTCCTCCTGCCCTGAGGCCCAAAACTGCCCCCAGCTAATAAAACAGTCCCTTTTCTCCTGCCCTGCCCTGTGCCCTAAAAACTGTCCCCGTGCCCTAAAAACTACCCCGGTCCTAGCCCCCCCCCCCCCGACCAGAGCCCTAAAAACTGTCTCTATCATCCCTAAAGCACCCTGACCCAGCCCCTCCCCACTGAGGCCTAAAACTACCCCCAGCCATTAAAACTGTTCCTTTTCCCCTGCCTTGCCTGAGCCCTAAAAACTGCCTTACATCCTAAAACATACCCCAACCCCAGCCCCAACTGTCCCCTACACCTGTAAAGTATCCCTACCCAGTCCCCATTGCCCTGAGTCCTAAAACAGCTGCCTGCCCTATAAACAACCCACCCCAAACAACTACCCCATCCCCCCAAGACCCAGCCCCACTTTCCTCACCAAATCCTCTCCGGATCCGTCCTTTTCCTGTGCCCGCCCATCTACTCTGCAATTAGACCATGCATTACCTTAACCACACATATGTATGGTTAAGGCATGCATGGTTCGGCTTGCAGCCTTGTTGTTAAGGGCATTTCATCTAAATTATATTGAGTGCTTGAAACCAAGAAAAGCCCCTGGAAATCATGCAATACCAGGCTTTCTACACTAATCTAAAGTACTCGTCTGGACTCCATAAATTAATACTTTGGGGCTGATTATAATGGTGGGCAGATCGCCACCGCCCTCATGGCGGTGGCAATCTGCCCACAAAAATCCACCGCCCACCTCCCATCCGCCCCCCTGCCATAACATGAAGGCGGTGTCTGTGAGACACCGCCATCCATATTATGATAAGTGCGGAAATGAACCTTTCATGGAAAGGCTCGCGGTCCTTGCCGTTGGGGGCCCGTAGCGGGCACCCAGGGTGATGAGGGGGTGGAGGGTGCACATGGGGGGTACCTATGGTACCCCCCTCATTGTCATGCACTACGTGGCAGGCACCACATGGTGCCTGCCATGTAGTGCATGGCAATGCCATGCACAGTCCATTTAAACTGCGAGTGGGTCTGCAGCCAGCAGATCCACCTGCAATGTAAAGGGGCCAGGATGGCGGGTGCATCCTAATTTACATGGCGGAACTGCCGCAACTTCGGTGGTCGGTCCCTGGCTCCCTTACAGTGGCGGGCAGACTTTGTCTACCCGCCATCGTAATGGACCCCTTTGTGAGGTGTTTGGACAAAAATAGCCAAAAAAATATTGTGTTGCATAAATATTGTGACAAGAATCTCGGTATCTCATGTATATCGTGGACAGGAATATCGAAGGTAAAAATATCTTTTTAAGTGTTGTTTTTGATATCGATGTAAAAAATATCAATCTAATAAATATCTTTGGACATAATATCGTTTTCAGTGTAAAATAATATGCAATGTATTATTTTAATTTTAGAATAATTTTTATTTATTAAGTTGTTAGCATTTGTAAATTGTAATTGCTTTAATTTCTTTTAATAATTGGAATTTGCTTTGTAGTAGGATGATGGTTTAATAGGGGATAAGAGTAGGGAGATTTGAAAAAAATGTGTATTATAATTTCTAATTTCAAGTTAATATTTTTTCACATCTGAAACATTTTTTATTAATTTTAAAATGTATTTAAATATATTACAATTGTATTTTACTTTTTAATGTAATTCTAAATAAAATATATTTAAATGTTTTGGGGAAATAAATGATCAAATATTTAAAAAATATTAAAAACTGTTTTTTTATAATTTTATATTTGAATCTAATTATATGTTTAAATTACAATTATTCATTTTTTGTCTGAAATGTGTATCATGTATTAGAAGCTGTAAAAATAATATTTAGAAGGGTAAACATAAAAATTGTTATAATGTCAAAAATATCAAATAAATTGTGAACATTTTCTTAGAAAATGTTGTTTTTAAAAAAAAATTGTAGTTGCACTTTAAAAACTGTTTTGAATGGTCGAAAAAATTAATTTTTAGTTTTATTTTTATTATTCAATTTTTTATATAAATATTAGCAGTTTATCTTTACAATATAACATTTTACAAAAATCTATAATTTACTTAAGTGTGATAATGTCCAGCATTACTTGGGTATTTTATATTTCTAAAATAATATATTGTTGGTAAAAGAAATTATTTTAAATTTAATTTAATTATTTTGCACTTTTAAGTTTTCTATACCTTCACTAAATTGGTTTAGTTTGGAGGGGGAATAGTTAATCTCAACCCTTTAGTGTCCAACACCTTCTCTGAGTTGGTTTATATTAGAGTGGGAATTCACCATTTTAGTGTCCAACACTTTCCCCGAATTGGTATAGATTGGAGTGGGAATAGTAAATTTCACCCCTTCAGTGTCCAACACCTTTTCTGTGTTGGTTTATATTAGAGTGGGAATAGTAAGTTTCACCATTTTAGTATCCAACACTTTCTACAAATTGGTTTAGATTGGAGTGTAAATAGTAAGTTTCACCCTTTTAGTGTCCAATACCTTTCTCAAATCGGTTTAGATTGGAGTGGGAATAGGAAATGTCACCTCTAAAGTGTGCAACACCTTCCCCGAGATGGTTTAGATTGGAATGGAAATAGTAAATTTCACTCCTTTAGTGTCTAACACCTTCCCTAAATTGGTTTAGATTGGAGTGGGAATAGTAAATGTCAAACAGTAAAACAGTAATCAAACATAAACAAAAAACTACGCTCAAGTCCCTCTTACCCTGACTCCAATCTTCTAGCCCAGGATATCCAATTAGAGCACAACTGCAGCAGGACACAGCCCCATATGGAGAACCACATTAGGTATCAAGGTGTAACCTCATCACTTGATCTGGGAGGAGGAGTGAGAACAGCATATTTATACCAATTATCCACGAGGTTAGATTTCCCGTCAGGAGCTCTGGTGTCCACTCGGACCAAGAGTTCTGCAGATACCCACCAGATCACATTCCTCTGCCATATGGGACCAGGAGAATGAACATGGCCTTCCTGGACATGTCTATATGTCTGTTTGCCAGCAGCAGGGCCAGAGCCTGAAATCCACTCAGTTGTATTGTGCGCTTTGTTACTACCCTTGAATGTAACAGGCAGAACACTGGATCATAGGGCAAAATAGATGCAGTGACATCGGAAATACAGGAGACTACTGTGTGCCAATAAACCGCTATCACAGGGCAAAGCCACACCATGTGCAGGAAATCTGCATCGATCTGTATACATCTGGGGCAAGTCACCACTACTCCTGGGTACATTTTTGCCATCCTGTCAGGTGAAAGGTATAAGTGATGTAAATAATTAAATTGTGGAAACCTAAACCTTTCATTCTGAGTATTCATTTTAATGGACCCCAGACACTTGTGCCATGTGGAGTGGTGCAATTCTGTAGATAAGTTCTCCTCTCACTGTTCTTTAAGTGCTGGGAAACCCCTATGTGACCATTTTCTTATAGTGCCCTAAAGAAATGAAAAATAGCTTGAACCAAACATGGCAATCCAATCATCAATTCTAATGGGCCAGCCTCCTGCACAGGGTCTCTGTTGTCCTTCCCCATAATCTCACAACCACCCCCCTCAGTGCAGAATATAGGAGAAACCACATCAAATGTAGCGTGCCCCCCTTTGTCAGATCTTCAAAGGTGCAAAGTCTGCTTTCTACAATTATGTCTCCCCAGGTCTTGTATCCGACTGCAGCCCAGGCTTTCACTCAGTGCATCACTCTCAGCCGCTGGCCTGGAACAGGTGCCCACAATGGAAGACTAGGTGTGTAGGGAGGAGCTTTTTTCCCTCCATGCAAGGATTTCTGCCATCACCATGCTGCCACTTGCAGCGAATGCTGGAAATACCCTGCTGTGAGAGAGAGGCCAAAAGCCACCCCAACAATGAAATACCCTCAAACTCAACACCCAGTTGGTGGCTCTCTGGAATGGATGTGTCTAATAACCACCACAAGGGCCATTGCACCTGAGCCATGGTGTAATATTGTTCATAATTTGGTAGCCCCAATCCCCGTCATATACTGTGGCATATAAGGTGCCCAGATCAGGGAATCCAGCATGCGTGGTAGGTCCTGAAAGAATTGTTTCTTGAGTATCACTGGTAGTGGCACAAAGAAATGAAGGAGTTGCGGAAGTAATAACATTCTTGCAATAGACACCCTCCCCATGGGCAACAGGGATAATTATGTCCAAAAGGGAAGAAACTGATGGATCAAGCCGAGGGCTTTCCCCAGATTCCCCTACACCAGACCGCATTAAGAATTATATACTTGTACTCCAAGATATTTGATGGTGTCATATTACCACTGTAAGATGCCTGTCTCATCGGATTGGCATAGGGTTCAGGCGTCCACTACAAGGGGAATAAACATGATTTCCCACAATTTATCCGCAGTCCAGAAATGCGATCAAATGCATCCAGGGAAAACATGACCTCAGACACAATATACAAATCGATATTTTTGTTAACGGTATTTGTGTGTTTGATATTAGTGCTTTTTTTAGTTGTGTATACGGAGTAAATATTTTTGCTCTTACAGTTTAATTTCTGATATTTAGGCTTCTCAATATTTGTTGGATCGTTATCATGTCACTGGTCCCTTTGTGTAATGCTATTATGAACAGAGTTTCTATACCGGAAACCTGGTGTGAGCCTGTAGTCCTTCCTATTTTTAAATAAGTAAGATGGTTGTCCAGCAGGACAATGAACCTTGTAAACAATCTGTAAAAGGTTATCTTCGGTAGATGGGTGTCAGACAAACTAGAATGGTGGATGAATGAGGGTCAGGTACTTTATCCTTTTCATGCCAACTTTGACCATTGTGTGAGTGCAATAGACCAGCGGGCTTATTCATGAGAGTCCTGAATAACTTTTGCACCAATTAAAGCGGTAACTGCATGACGCAGGGATTTCATTTTGGTTTATGATGCCACTCAACGCCACCCTGTGTGGCTTTGAGTGGCCTCATAAACCAAGAGTAAGGCAACGCATATGAAATTGCTGCATCGCCTTACTCCATGCCCAGGTGGTGTCTCATGGTCATCACTGGGTTTTACCAGGCAACGCACATGGAATTTGATGCTGCCCCAGATTTACAAAGTCACGTAAACCTCGGTGAGCACCAAATCCATCCCCTGCCAAAGTGAGCCATAATGAGGGGAACTATGTTTATTTCTCCTTGTTTTTTCCTCTTTCCTATTTCTTAGGGTTGTTGTTGTGCTGGAAGGTGCCCCTACTTGCACAAAACGGATCCTGCATGCAACGGAGTAACCCTTGGAGCATAGTGCAAAGGTGCCTAAGTTGGTGCTAGGATGCCGAAACGGCACCAGCGTAGGGGGAAAGAACAAGAATGTACTGTATTGCTTTCACTTTGAAATGGGGCAGAGCAGCAAGGTGCCGTGCTACACTGCTCAATATGTAAATCCCATAATTAAGACCCTGGGTGTTTACTATGTCTTTTCTTATTTGAAAGTTAATTAATGTAAAGTAGGATCATCTGTATGTTGCCTTCGTGGAATTAAAGGCTTATTTACATTTAGTACTAAGACACTGTCTGTGGGATCCCTCAACTCCATGGCATTTCAGCTGAACTGCAGTCTGTTATTGTAGGTTTACATGGAAAGAACTATGCACAGGTCCGAGGGGTAGGAAGGGCGAATTGACACATACGGGGGTGCGACAGGGCAGTCTATTAGCCCCAACCCAGTACCCTGTTTAATCAATGAAGTCACGCAGGAGTTCTAAATTGCATCCATGTCTCACCCAAGCATGATTGTCTGAACATCCCGATCTGCTTTTCACGATGACACAGTGATCCTCTCAAGAACACCTGTAGGGCTGCAGGACCTTTTAGATAGATTTCAGATCTTTTGTGATACAAAAGGGACTGCAAATAATATTTAAAAAAAACAAGTACATGGCATTCAACCCTCATAGACATTCAAGGGCTGAATGAAGATGGGAGGTTAGCCCCTTGAAAGTGTTGCTCAATACAATTATTTGGGTATTAAAATTGAGAATAGCTCATCTTGGCATCCGCAAATCGAAAAAGCCATTGAAGTTTATCATTCTGCAGCAATACTCAACTTGCTTAGCGTCACTATAACTAAAAAGGATCTCCAGTTTTGAAATGTGTATCCGCTTCCCTGTCCGGGGCAGAAATCTGAGGTACAGTGAATGTGAAAACAGTGACTCCTAGGGAAAATGCATGTACCCGATCTCTCTTTCACTTGCCCCAAAGTACCCAAAGTTGCCTTTAATGTTTGATGTGGATTTTTTAAAATTGATTATTTGCCAGCATTATATGCACTGTTGCCCTGAGTAGGAGGGTGGACACCTACTTAGCGTGACTCTTACCATGCAGCTTGATGTGACATTTGGGTTAATGACAAGACCTCCTCCTCCCCATGACTGTGACATGTGAAGAAAGGGTTTAGAGCTCGTCCCCATGTCTGTGATATGTAAAGAACGGGCTCAGTCTTCCTCCCCATGTCTGTGACATGTTTTAGAACGGGTTCCGTTCTCCTCCCAATGCCTGTGACATGTATAGAACGATTTAAGTGCTTCACCCCATGCCAGTGACATGTAAAGAATGGGTTCAGTGCTCCTTCCCATGTCTGTGAAATGTATAGAACAGGTTCAGGGAGGTGCTCCTCCCCATATTTGTGACATGTAAAGAACGGATTCAGGACAGTGCTCTTCCCCATGTCTTTGACATGTAAAATACGAGTTCAGTGTTCCTCCCCATGTCTGTGACATGTAAATAATGGGTTCAGTGCTACTCCCCATGTCTGTGATATGTATAGCATGTGTTTAGAGTTCCTCCCAATATCTGTGACATGTACAGAACTGGTTCAGTACTTCTCCCCGTGTCTGTGACATGTAAAGAACAGGTTCAGGGCAGTGCTCTTCTCCTCATGACTGTGACATAAAATGACTGGGTTTAGTACTCCTACCCATGTCTGTGACATGTAAAGAACGGGTTTAGAGCGTCTCCTCATGTTTGTGACATATAAAGAATGGGTTTAGTGCTCCTCCCCATGTCTCTAACATGTATAGAACAGGTTCAATGCTCCTCTTCATGTCTGTTGCATGTATAGAATGGGTTTAGAGCTTCTCCACATGTATGTGACATGTAAAGAATGGGTTTATTGCTTCACCCCATGTCTGCGACATGGGGTGAAGCAATAAACCATGTAAAGAATGGGTTCAGGGCAGCGCTGCTCCCCATGTCTGTACCTTGTAAAGAATGGGTTCAGGGCAGTGCTGCTCCCATGTTTCTGACATGTATTGAATGGGTTTAGGGCAGCGCTCGTGCCCATATCTGTGACATGGAAAGAACAGGTTCAGTATTCCTTCAAATGTCTGTGATATGTATAGAACTGAATTAGTAGTTCTCCCCCATGTCTGTGACATGTAAAGCACACGTTTAGTGCCCCTCCCATGTCTGTGACATGTATAGAACTGGTCCAGTGCTCCTGCCCATGTCTGTGACATGTATAGCATGGGTTTAAAGCTTCTCCCCATGTCTGTAACATGTAAAGAATGGGTTCAGGGCAGTGCTGCTCCCCATGTCTGTGAAATGTAGCGAACACGTTTAGTGCCCCTCCCCAAGTCGGTGACACGTAAAGAACTGGTAAAGTGCTCCTGCCCATGTCTGTGGCATGTATAGAATGGGTTTAGAGCTTCTCCCCTGTTGCAGGGATTCTGCACATATACAGAACTATGCACAGGAAAACGGTACCTCAGTGAATAGGGGTGTACCAACCTACCACATTAGTAATCAAAATCCCATACCGACTAGCTATAGTGTCTCATTCTTTCTCCATCTACAGCAAAGCTACCAATGATTAGACAACCTAGAACACGTCATTCTCTCTTGGGAATCGTGGGAGCCAGACAACTCTTTTGCTCACTCACTCATACTTGTCCACAATGCAATTAATCAGAGATGCGGTATAGTTTAAAATGTTTATTTTAACGAACGCATTCTATGGTACAGTACACGTGCCGTTACTAGCAGCAAAATGCATAAACACAATATCGTCAGCATTGTCAATACAAACGGGGATATAATTTTATAAAGACAGTGGGAAAAGGACTAAGAGACCTAACCACCCCCCGCTGTAAGAAATAGTTTATTATAAAAGAAATGTCCTCTGGGCTTTGTCAGCAGACCCCATGCCTCAAAGCCTAGATGAAATGTTCACAACACAGGACAAGCAACACTCTTCTCTCTGGAAAGGTGTCTAAACATGTTTAGCTTGCAATATTAAAGCACATGATTTCCAGTGGTGCAGCTGTGGGTAGTATGTTATGTCTAGGTGTGGGGACTGACCAGAACAGAATAACAAGGGGCATTGTTGATCGTCTTGTAGATCATGAGCAAACTAAACCTCAGACCACAGCAGAGAACGCGAAAAGCAGACAGTTCTCATGTGAAAGGTGCACAAACAGAGTCTTGCAAAATATATGCTTGAAGTGTCGTGCGCAAAAGCAGCCTCATGGCAGTGAAGCTCATGCTAACTTAGCAAATGTTGACAATGGACCCATAAGCTATACCACACCCTCCCCCTGGTAAGTTTATCATATGTAGGCGTAGGACGAAAACAGAGTTCATAAAGCAAGAGCAGATTAACAGGCGTGTCCATAAATTTGGAAAAAATCAAAGACAATAGTCCATATAAATAAACCAAGTTCTGGAAGAAGAGAAGAAATATAGTGGGAAAAAGGCATCTGGAACCCAAAATGATGACTGCTGGCCATTTATGCGAGTGTATGAGCAAAAGGACATCATTGTGGTTAGTAGGAAAAAGAGACGCTATCCAATTTAGCAAGGTGAATGAACAAGAGTGTTCTTCATAGTCGGGAGCCTCCATTAGCATCGCTGGATAACTTGTGTGATATTCAATATAACTCTGAAGTAGGAGATTCTGTGCAGCCTCACAGATATCCCATTGAGCCAAAATTCCAAGTGCTGCCGCACTCGCCATTAAGCCAATCCCAGAACAGTTCTGCTCATGAGCCACTAAGGGGCCCATTCGCTGGTCTAAATCCGGGTCCGGACATGACGTATTGAAAAGGCATAAATCCAACGGCCATGTAAATTGACATCTCAAACACAAAAAGACAGATTGCATGCAAGTGAAATATGCAAAACAGAAGAACAACCCATAAGACACACTAAGTGTTGCGGGTGGTAATGTACTGAAGCATCCATGCATTCGGTCACAGAGCAATTGGTGCCGGCCCGGTCTGTGTAGTACCACAAGATGAGCAGCCATTACGCAGCAGGCACAGCAGAAGCAGGATTCCAGCGGCTAATGCCAATATTAAAGGAAACCCACCAAAGACGCTGGAAAAGATAGAATGAATGAATGCAGGTATTACATGAAAATATAGTCTGAAAAGAAGTCACAAGGCCAGAGCCGACAGCTTTAAAAAAATGAGCCAGGCCTTGAGTACTTGACGCATTGAATATGTGCTGCATGAGCTCCCCAAAATGTAGTGGGGGGTTAGTGTTTAGAAGCATTTGAACTTCAGTAGCAGCGCTAGCAACCTGCAGGTTGAAGGTTTCTCGTGCAGAAGTAAGGGATACTTCTTGTTGGGTTAAAAGCACCTTTAATCTGATCAACTTGTTGAAATCTGCTTTCAAAGTTGGTATCGAAGGCCAGACAGAACTATCCAACGGCTCACGTGGGGGCGGAAAAAGCAAATTATTGCAACAAGTTACGCGCTGTGAAACTGTAACAATGTATGGTATGCCAGCAAGGAAGCCGCTGCATTCTTGGTTATTTAAAATAAGATAACTACTGTTAGTAAGCAGAGTGAACATGGGAAATATTTTTGGAACTGGTTTACTTTTTAAAACACAAGCGAGGTCCCGTGCTGACATGTTACATGCTCTGTACAACTTTATGGTTTTGCATACCATAGAATGACTTACTGTGGAATCACAGTCCTCCCTGGTAAGAAATACTTCTGTATCTTCCCTTAAACATCGATAGGTGAAAGGCAAAGACCACAGTTCATGCAAAAAGGAGCTTCCAAGGGGTTCAAAGCGGCCCAAAGGGTAGTGTTTTATACAGAGCTGAATTGAAACAGTGACAAAGGCAAGGATTTAACCCCATGGATTAGCCAAACATCAGAGTCAGTTTCTGCGACAGAAAAGGGTAAAGGATCTATTTTTCAATGTGCTTAAGAGTGTAGATAGCGACCTTCATGAACATGAATTGCTGTTTGTCTGTTAAATTAAACGGTAAAAACAAAGCAGTTGCATTCAGATAATCCCACAGTACTTTTCCCATTTTCAGAATTTGCAAAATCCATCCAAATGCATTACAGAACGCAATTTATTCGGACCATGATATAACAGAGACACATCCTCTTGTACAATGTCAATAACAGAGGAAACTATATTTTCTAATGTATAAATGCGGGAACACAGTGTATTAATATTGTTGTCAACAACAGCTAGTACCTTTTCTAAGTTTGCCTGGTCTATTTCCTGCAAACCAGATGCTACTTCAATGTGTGGAAGTTTCCAAATTTCATTGTAAGCAGCATATATCCATCTTTTTGTCCTAGGAGCTCTCGGTCCTAAGACAAAATAGGCCAAATTTATCTTGCTGGATGACAATGATAAATGTTGTTTAACAGACGAAAGTATAGAGTGCTGCAACCACTGTTGACATCATTTACCAACCGAATAGGTTGTTACAGAATGGGAATCAGGAAATCTTGGGTCAGGTCTGTCTTGCATATAGCCTACAGCAGTGTTATGAAAACAGAGCTGGCAGGCATTTGAATTTGACCGCCAAACTAACCACCCTAGAGGATATAATCCAGACACATTGAATGAATTATTTTGAAACAAAGCTAGCAATGACTCAATTGTATAATTTGTATAGGAGTGCCAATTATGATTTTCAGCTAAAGAGGGAATAGCTGGGGCATTCATAGTCTTTTCAGTAGCCAAACCAAAGCACATGGTCTGGTACACTGTAGTATTTAAAAATAAAATCTGTGATGTGATGAGGCAGGCACGATGTAATGCCTCAGTGCCTGGCACCTGACAATCCTTAGAACCCCAGATCAATTTCAAATCACCTGTGCCTTTCCAGTCATCATAACCTTTTAAAGACAGATCAAGTTGGAAAGAAGTGGAATAAATTAATTTACTATGGGTCAACATGACTTTTGAAGAGGAAGAACTACTCAGTTTAAAATAATACGACTCAGGAATTGACCTCTCAAAGTCTGTAAAGTATGTAAACATATTTTTAAGTGTTTTGGAGCTGTCTTTTAATGGAGTTGGGCAATGTTCCCACTAAGTGTCATTAACCACAGGACGTAATGTATTAGTCTTGTGCAGGAGATGATGCCCATAATGTTGATAACAGAACAGATAGGCATAATAATTGGCAGTATTCATATATAAATCTTCAGCATCAAAAGCAGCATGGTATTTTAAATCTGAAAACAAGGCTTATATTGCATGCACATCCCAATCATCAGAACGTATGTCCTGTGTCACCACATCACCCATAGAAACAAGAAATATGTATGGTACATTGATGATCTCAGTCGGACTATGGACCTGATAATTTACCTTATCTCAGACGATTCCATCAGAAACTGGGAACAATGAAATGTTAGCAAGAGTCTGGTCACGCTTCATGATGTGGGAAGATGTGTGGGGGTGCAAAACACCATCAACCAAGTTCACAGCAGAACGTTCAGGCAAATAGTGACCATTGATGAGTAGGAAGAAAACAGTTATAAATCCAATTGACATGAAGAGAAAAATCAGGATAAGGACCAACCAGACGTATGTCCGTGGAGGGACCAAATAAGTCTATTTAAACCAGGAGAAAGAAATAGTCAATTTGATTGGGCCACTGGAGGAGGTGGAGGACGAGTCATAGAAAAAACTGCCATGATGCAAAGGAGTATCCGACAAATCATGCAAAGACTCACTTGAGGGATATGTGTATTTAGACTCCGCATTGTAGGAGGAAGCTGTGGGAAAGAAGAAAGGTCAACAACTGGGTCCATCTCAATGATAGTGTCATGTGGTGAACAAGAAGACATGCCACTCAAATCAATACTCAAAATTGTGGGACACGAAACATCATGCGTCACACTATTCAGAATCGGCCGGATGTTGTAGCTTGACATTGTCCTCTGAAATGTATCTGTTGTCATTGCGACCAGGAAGAGGAGGTAAAATCAGTGTTCAAGTACCCTTTAGGCCAAGAACTGGAACCGGTGCACGATAAGAGGGACCAAATTCTTTTTTGTTCTCCACCTTTTCTCATACCAGATTTCCAACTTTAGGAAGCCAGCCGACCACCGGATTCAGGAGTGCTGCATCAGTTGCTGAGGACAAATATTCAGTAGCAAGACTGGCATGGGTCTCTTGTAGGTTCTGTAACTTAGTAGAATGACTATTTACGTCAAAGGTCGCGGCAGCCACCGCAACGTCTAGACTATCAAGGTCTAGAACAAACATTTTGATGCCATAGAGTATCTCGTATGGAGTCTGCCCACCCGGAGTCTTTCTAGGGAGATTATTAATTGCACGTTGGACGCCATACAAATGGGCTAACAAGTTCCTGCCAGTACCTAAGACTCTAGCTGTCAAGGATTGCTTTAAGTCACGGTTCATTCGCTCCACAGTTGAGTTGCCCTCAGGCCTATATGGAGACGACAACTGCACTAGCACCCCAAAAGACTTCATTGCATCCTTGTACGCCTTAGAGTCGAACACTGGACCTTGGTCACAATGAAAGGTGCCACAGGCAAAAATCCCTACAAAGACACACAAATCCCTTATGACATTTCCAGCGTCAGCACTGCATTGTGGCCAAACCCAAAGGAATCTAGTGCACAAATCAGTCGCATACACTCTGGCATGGACCAAAGCCATACCTTTGTGTGCGGTTTTGATTAGAGTGTGTCTGAGGTCAGCGTTGGGAATCAGCCGATCTCCAATGTCAGGTATTGTAGCAAAAGGAACTTGTTTGGGAGTTAACTGATAAGAATATTTTGAAGGGAAGCCATGTGGATAATTAGACCCTTCCACAGTTGTAGCTATTGCTGCCAAAATGTCACTATCAATCTTAGACATAGACCTTGTAACAGCTGCAACAGAAGACGGCCGATTTGGCTGCTTCATCAGCCAACGAATTCCCAAGAGTGTGTGCTCCCTCACGCTGATGGCCAGGAGTATGTATAACATGTTTGAGTGGCAGACGTCATTTAAGATCCGCCACTCGAACCCAAAGCATTTTATGCTTAATTGTGCTGCCATTAGAAATTGAATCTCAAAAATCATTTTGAGACCAAACAAATACGCTGTCATTGAAAGACTAAACACAGTAATAAGAGTCACATACAATGAGAGTTGACATCTTTGGATCTGCAAACTCGAGAGCAAGAACCAGCTCGGCCAATTGAGCGGTACAATCTCCTAGTGCCTAGGTATGCACTATATTAAACTTGAACTCACCATTCACTATTGTACCAGCCACAATAGGACAAGCTGCTGAATAAGCATGTTTAGAATCTGTTGCTGGTTGCGCCGAGCCATCTGTGTATATGATACATGCATACTCCTCCTAAGGAAGCAAAGACAAAGGAGGTGGATCAACATGTTCATAATGCAAGAACTCCTGTGTTTGAAAAGAGGGGTCAAAAATAAACGTGAGATCCGGAGACGTCAAATAAGTAACCCATTGTATCCAATGGGGATGCAAAGCTTTTGAGTTAGGCACACTTGCCTTTGTCACTGCTTTTAAAGCAGGGTAAGGTGTCACCACCAAAATGCGTTTCCCCTGTGACAGTGGCGTTCCTTCAGGACAGCCATCTGTACAGCTGTCAAAACTTTCTCAAAAGTCAAAATCCGCATCCCGGCTGAAATGTACTAGCGTGATTTGTATGCGATACTGTGTCACCTTCATTGTATGTCAAGTAAGTGAAACCCACTGCGCCTGGCACGATTCATATCACCAGGTTTGTGTGGTTATCACGTGTCAACAATTACTTAGATTCCAGCAAATCAGATTGCAAAGAATGCAAAATAGTAGAATCTTCCGGGAGCCAGCTGACTTTTGAAAAGGTGGGTTGTATCAAGGCATAAAGAGGCTTAATACGCTGGACATATTTGGGACTGTAAGATCAGCCGAAATTTAAAAATCCCAGCGAAGACTGAAGTTTTTTTAGGGTGGTCAGAGACTGCAAACGTGAGCATTTCTCCAGGAATTGGGGTGCTACGGCCTGACCTTAATGAGCTCATAACCCAGAAAGAGCACAGCATAACAAGCGATGTGAGATTTTGCAAAATTAAATTTGTTTCCGTAGTCCGCAAAATCAAGAATTCTGTGGTCAACACAGCATAGCTGCGACCATAATTCATTGTCTGTGAGATAAATATCATCAACATACGAATACGCATCTGGGTTAATGCTGTCTAAAAAGGAGACAACTGGTGGGGTAAAAGCCCTGGGGCTATTCTTATACTCCATAGGTAAACGTCGAAATGTTTTGTGTTTTCCACCGGCCGTGAAGGCGGTCCATTGACTGCATTCAGGGGATAGGTTATGGTTAGAAAAACCACTGGTAATGTTGAGTACCATTTTATATTTCTTACGAACAAAACTATCAAGAAGAGCAAGCTATGGGTATTCTGTACCGCAAATATACGGCAATGAGAGTTCAAATGCCTGTAATCCAAAACTATGCGGAAAGACCCATCGGGCTTGAATACAGTGAAAAGGGGATTATTCATTGGTGGCACACATGTCTCAATCACACCTTGATACTGCAACTGAGTTAGAACATCAGAAACTGGACCTTTGGCCTCCCTTCATATGGGATATTGGGGTTGAGGTTGAGGCTTAGACCGTAATGGAATCCTGTGTGGTGGTGAATACTTATCACAGCACACTTGATTACGGTATAGTGCAAGGTGCCAGGGCTAAAGCCCCCCCTGCTGCAAAAGCCTCTTTATGTTCTTTGGGGACGTAACATGAAAAACTTGGAAGTATCACATCCTCCCCGTGTGCTGCGGCCGGAACAAAAGGCGGGGTCAATCTGCCTCTGTTAACAAAATATCATAGGAAGCGATCAGATTCTCCCAATAAATCCCTGTGACTACACGCTCAATGTCACCTTCAATGTGAAAAACCATATTATACAACCGATCCGGGGGGGCAACCCGGGTGTCAGCTGTCTCCACAGTAATGAAAGTTTCAGTTTCTGTCGCCTCCAGACAAGGATGCAGTGCCTGCCGCACTATTGTAAATTCCACTGTGCTGTCTAGCAGGGTTTCCCGCCCAAGTCCAGTCTAGCAGTCGGGTTCTCACCGTCCGAGGCATATCTCGCTGTCATAGCGGCAACTTTTTCTTTTGAAAAGGGGTACGGAAGAGGGGTTGCTCCTCCTGTTTCCCATTGCCGTCAAACTGATGAGGCTGTTCACGTCCCAGTGGCGCAGGATGACTTTTGCCACAATCTTGGCGCTCTCCGCCACCGACCAGTAAGCCAGGTGAGCCCTGCGAAGAACGAGGAGAATGCTGACCAGGGACCTGAAATCTATCAGGAGTCTTAATTTTCGCGCGGTCACGCAAGTCATAAGTACGTTCAGAAGCCTCAGGACTCAGTGACCCAGAACGCGACCCCTGCTTCTGTTGTTGCTGGCTCCGCTTTTTAGAAAAGACTGGACACCCATCTATGTCAGATTGACCTTTCTGTTGTGTTTGAGACTGTGTTTGCATTTGCGTAAAAGGTTTAGCTCCCAAACTATTGCGGCCAATGGTTTTATAAGCTTTTGCAATCCTTTTTGGTAATTCGAGTGGTTTGTCCACATCATGGATCGCCTCTAAGCCATTAGCAACTTGAAAGCTTACTGCATCGCCATTGACATAGGCAAGGATCATATCATCAACCACGTCGAACACTCCCACCAGTCTCGTCCCCAAATCCACAGCCGCTTCAGTACCATGTTCATCCTGAATGCGCTTAATCACGGAGGGGAGGACAGTCATAGAGGGAGTGCCGAAGTACTTCGAATACACAGCTGCAAACACCTTGCCCCAGGAGTTACAATCAGCTAACTCAGGAAGTAAGTCTTTCGGCAAAGTAATAGTCAATATCCAGTGTTTCTCTACAGGAGCTGTATTAGGAAAAACTGCTTCCAGCTGTAATTTATCCTTATTAGTTGGTCGCTTGCCCATCACCGAATTAACCATGACGGAACTGATTGTTACTCCACCAGGTTCTGCAGGCTGTGCAACAAATCCAGGTGGAGTCACCTGGAAATTGCATGACATGAACTTAATAACAGCTCCATGCACCTGTATCAAAGAAGCATGTAACACGCCGAGTTCGGGCAGCGTAGCTGCTGTTAACCCATGTGGGTGAGGGGTATACCCAGCCAACACCGGCCAGGTGGCCTCTTCAATTGACAAATGACTTAAATGGACCGGCGTGTAGGAGTGTGGAAGGGTGCGATGAAACCAAATTTTTCAAACTATGAGCGGAACCTCAAGGGTGTGATAGGGCTGATACTCAACCGGAATATCCGTGGCAGCGTATTCATGGAACAGATTATCTGTCCCGTCCCCTACCAGAAAGGTGACCCAAGAGTAAAAGACTTTGAAGTGGTATGTTGGATCTGCCTCTACTACAAAAATCAGGACCACTCCAGCATCAGGGACTCCATGGAGTAGTAAATAATCCCTGAGCGGAGTGTGATTATTTGACGAAATATTAAGCGCCATCATAAAAAGTACAACTTAAAAATCGGCAGCAAAAAAAGGGTTAAGAATAAAGAGAGAAACCTTTGTTTTAAACTTCAAGCTTGAAAGAACCAATAAAAACGTCAATATAGGAGGCTACACCATCACAGTTGTCTCCAGAGGCAGATGTGAGGGTATTGTGGACAAGCACAAGCACTACTCATTCGTCTTGCAGATGAGAACCAGACCAAACGTTGGTGGCGCCATGTTGCAGGGAGTCTACACTTATACAGAACTATGCACGGGAAAACAGGACCTCAGTGAATATGGGTGTACCAACCTACCACATTAGTACCCAAAATCCCAAACCAACTAGCTATAGTGTCTCATTAGTTCTCCATTTACAGCGAAGCTACCAATGATTAGACAACCCCGAACATGTCACTCTCTCTTGGGAATCGCGGAAGCCAGACAGTTCTTTTGCTCACTCACTCATACTTGTCCACAATGCAAGCGATCAGAGACGTGGTAGTTTAAAATGTTTATTTTAACTAACGCGATCTATGGTACAGTACATGTGCCATTAGTTGCAGCAAAATGCATAAACACAATATCATCAGCTTTGTCACAATTCCATACAATACAAACAGGGATATCATTTTATAACGACAGTGAAAAAAGGAATAAGGGATCTAACCACCCTCCCCGTTGTAAGAAATAGTTTACTATAAAAAGGAGACCTCTGGGCTTTGTCAGCAGACCCCATATCTCGAGGCCTAGATGAAAGGTTCATATCACAGGACAAGCACAGCTCTTCTCTATGGAAGTGTGTCAAAACATGTTTAGCTTGCAATATTAAAGCACACGATTTCCAGTGGTGGAGCTGTGGGTAGTATGTTATGTCTAGGTGCGGGGACTGACCAGAACAGAATAACAAGGGGCATTGTTGATCGACCTTGTACATCGTGTGCAGACTAAACCTCAGAGTACAGCAGAGAACGCGAAAAGCATACAGTTCTCATGTGAAAGTTGCACAAACAGAGTCTTGCGAAATATATGCTTGCAGTGTTGTGCGCAAAAGCAGCCTCATGGCAGCGAAGCTCATGTTAACTTAGCAAATGTAGACAATGGACCCATAATCTATACTACACCCCATGTCTGTGACATGTAAAGAATGGGTTCAGTGCTTCACCCCAAGCTTGTGACATGTAAAGAACGGATTCACGGCAGTGCTGCTCCCCATGTCTGTGACATATATAGAGCGGATTTAGTGCTCATATCCATGTCTGTGACATGTAAAGTATGAGTTCAGTGTTCCTCACATGTCTGTGACATGTGTAGAAAAGGTTTATGGCAGCGCTCCTCCCCATATCTGTGACATGTAAATAACAGGTTCAGTGCTTCCCTCCATGTCTGTGACATGTAAAGAATGTGTTCAGAACAGTGCTCCTCCCCATGTCTGTGACATATAATGACTGGGTTTAGTGCTCCTACCCATGTCTGTGAAATGTGAAGAAAGGGTTTCGAGCTCCTCCCCATGTATGTGACATGTAAAGAATGGGTTCAGTGCTCCTGCAAGTATCTGTTGCATGTACAGAACGGGTTTAGAGCTTCTCCACATGTCTGTGACATATAAGGAATGGGTTCAGTGCTTCACCCACTGTCTCTGACATATAAAGAAGGGGTTCAGGGCAGTGCTGCTCCCCATGTCTGTGACATATAAAGAGCAGATTCAGTGCTCCTCTCCATGCCTGTGCCATATTAAGTACGAATTCAGTGTTCCTCCCCTGATGTTTATGAAAGGTATAGAACGGGTTTAGGGCAGCGCTCCGCCCCATATCTGTGACATGTAAAGAAAGGGTTCAGTGTTCCTCTACATGTATGTGATATGTATAAAACTGAATTAGTATTTTTCCCTTTGTCTCTGACATGTATAGAATGGGTTTAGAGCTTCTCCTCATATCTGTGACATGTAAAGAATGGGTTCATGGCAGTGCTACTCCCCATGTCTGTGACATATAAAGAGTGGGTTTAGTGCTCCTACCCATGCCTGTGACATGTAAAGTATGAGTTCAGTGTTCCTCCCCATGTCTGTAAAATGTAAAGAATGGCTTCAGTGCTCCTCCCCTTGTCTTTGACATCTAAAGAATAGGTTTAGAGCTTCTCCACATGTATGTGTCATGTAAATAATGGGTTCATTGTTCCTCCCCATGGCTGTGACATATAAGGAGCGGGTTCAGTGCTCCTCCCCAAGTCTGTTGCATGTATAGAACAAGTCTAGAGCTTCTCCACATGTCTGTGGCATGCAAAGAACGGGTTCAGTGCTGTTCCCCATGTCTGTGACATATAATGACTGGGTTTGGTGCTCCTACCCATGGCCGTGATATGTGAAGAAAGGATTTAAAGCTCCTCCCCATGTTTGTTACATGTAAAGAACTGGTTTAGTGCTCCTGCCAATGTTTGTGACATGAAAAGAAGGGGCTCAGTGCACCTCCCTATGTCTGTGACAGGTATAGAACGGGTTCAGTGCACCTCCCTTTGTCTGTGACATGTATAAAACGGGTTCAGGGCAGCTCTCCTCCCCATATTTGTGACATGTAAAGAACGGATTCAGGACAGTGTTACTCCCCATGTCGTTGACATGCAAAGAGTGTGTTTAGTGCTCCTCCCCATGTCTGTGACATGTATAGAACAGGTTCAATGCTGCGCTCCCCTACATATCTGTGACATGTAAAGAACAGGTTCAGTGCTCCTCCCAATGTAACATGTGAAGGAAGGGTTTAGAGCTTCTCCAAATGTCTGTGACATGTAAAGAATGGGTTCAGTGTAAACCCCCATGTCTGTGACATGTGTAGAACAGGTTTAGAGCTTCTTCTCATGTCTGTGACAAGTAAAGAACGGGTTCAGTGCTCAGCTCCATGCCTGTGACATGTAAATTATGGGTTTGGAGCTCCTCCCCATGTCTGTGACATGTAAAGAACGGGTTTAGGGCAGTGCCCCTCCCTATGTCTGTGACATGTAAAGAACAGGTTCAATGCTGTGCTCCCTCACATATCTGTGACATATAAAGAAGAGGTTCAGTGCTCCTCCCAATGTCTGTGGCATGTAAAGAACATGTTCAGTGTTCCTCCTCTTGTCTGTGACATATAAAGAAAGGGTTCAGTGCTCCTCCCCATACATGTGACATGTAAAGAATGGGTTCAGTGCTCCTCCCCATGTCTGTGACATGTAAACAATGGGTTTTGAGCTCCTCTCCATGTTGTGACATGTATAGAACTGGTTTAAAGCTTCTTGTCGTGTCTGTGACATGTAAAGAAAAGGTTTAGTGCCACACCCCATGTCTGTGACATATATAAACAAGCATTGGTATAGCCAAAAGGTCTCGCCTTTGGGACCTTATAAGTGTTTTGCCATGCAACACATTTTCCATTATGCTGTGCCACCAGGAATTGAAGAGCTATACAGTAGTTGCACACTGTGTAGCCTTTGTAAGTAGTAGCTATGTGGAAATGGCCTGATTTACTTAGGACATTATTTAAGTGTTGAGTTGTACACTTTGTGTGAGTGCCAGCTTCAGGGAGGTGCGACCAGCGCAGGTACATCTGGCGCTGATCCGTGTTAAGAAAAAATACAGATTTAAAAAGCACATGCTGCAGAGTTCCTTGTTTTCAGGCAACAATAAAAATATCAAGATAACTAATGATTAGCGCTACTGATGGGGAGAGATCTGAGTTTAGTTTATAGGCAGTTCCAATCATGACAAAGTAGCGCACAGAGTTAGTTTGCTGCAAAGAACGTGTACCATGAAAATTGCCAAACTGTAGTATATGTGGATTGCTCAGAAGGTTACTGTTTTTGTAACAAAGGTCCTTTTGTTACTTTCAGTTGATAAGTTACAACGCAAATACAGCACAGTAAGCTGTGAACTGTTATCAAAGAGTCTATATCCTTCACAAAATTGGTTGTAGTGGCCCAACCAATTTTTTTTTTACCCATGCCCTCAAAAAACAAAACAATGATAGCCTTCTTGCCTACATCTAAAGTGTTGGTAGGTGTAGACTATCTAAAGGAGTATTTGTATGACCGGTAGTCGGTCTGTTGTTTCCCATAAGTGTGCTGGCCGATGTGTTTATACATATGTTCAGGTGTTACTCTGTCTGCATGTGTACACAATGTCAATGTTTGCATGTCTTTGTGCTTCTATGTGTATGTATTCTACAAAACTCTAGCCTTTTTACTTTGCCACTGCTTGTTCCACTTAAAGCGAAAACTGAGGCCAGAGCGGTAGAGGAGATTCTTCTGGTGCATGGGGCAGTGTGAGAAACACGGTACAGTCAGTATTATACATAAAAATAACCAAGATGCCTTTCCCCTGCCGTGCTATAACCAAGATGCCTTTCTCCTGTCGTGCTGTAGGAGCAAAAGCATGGAGCAGGGAGAAGCAGCTGACCCAAGGAACCTGGAGACCTGAATTCTAATCTATTATTTCACACTTGGACCAAAAAATGTGTGATCCAGGGCACATTACTCATTTGATCTCTCCCTGGGTTTTATTAAAATTAGGACATTTAAACTTGTGCTGAACATCTGCATTGCATACCATTTAGAAATCAACACTTGGGGGTTTAGTTCCAGCTACTTTGCACAGAAATACACAATGCATTAAATTGTGGCCTGTTTACGGGATTAGGATTAATCAGTAAAGTTGAAAGCTGTACCACAGCTCGAGCAGAGCCGGGGCTTTGTGTGAAAATGTTCACGAGCGCCAGGAGAGCAGCAGTAGGAGGGAGCAGAGCCGGCCGCCGGCCTCCCCCTCAAACAATGCAAGGAGCCAGGGAGCGGCTAGGCACTGCCAGGAGAGGCTGAGGAGCAGCAAGAGGGTGAAAGGGCGAGGGGCTTCACCACAGCACCGATGCACGAGGACTGCCGAGCCTTACCTCCAGCTGATACCAATTGCATCAGAGCTCCGGTCAGCACCGTCATGTCCTCCCATGGGCTTCTGCCTATAGCACAGAGTGGAGGAGGCTGTACCTGGCCCCGTGCTGCTACCACTGCAGCTGCACTGTGTCCTGTTGCTTCTTCTTCATGCAACTCTATTCTATAAACGTGAAATGTAAAAGTACCACAACACTGGAGCCCCCGGCACTGAGGAAACCGGACAGGAAGGAATTTTTCATAATTTGAAGATGTATGTAGTTATATTAGGAGAAAGGGGGGTGGAGTAATTACAAAACTGAAAGGCAGAGGGAGGAAGTATTAAACATGTTAGAAAGAAGAACGTCCGGCTCGTCAGTGGTGCATTGCATGTCTTTTGTAACTTATTTTAACCAAGTACTGTCCTGGGAAGCTCTTGCTGAAAATACACAGCCCGCGAGTGGTGCGCGCGTGAGAGAGAGGGGGAGCAGGAGGTAAGCCCGCGATTGGTGTGTGCGCGTGCGCTTGGGAGATCAGTTTGCTCATTTTCAAGCACTGCACTCGTGCTTGTGGAGCGCCGCTGCTTGCTCCCGCAAGGTGGCTGCCACCACAAGCACGAGTGTGTGCTTGAAAATGAGCAGACCGATGGCTTAATGCCCTCCTAGGCAGCGAATGTGCGCTGCCTAGGCGAGACCTAAAAAGGGTTGAGTGTTCCTCCCCAAGTCTGCGACATGTAAGGAATGGGTTTAGAGCTTCTCCCCATGTCTGTGACATGTAAATAATGAGTTTTGAACTCCTCCCCATGTCTGTGACATGTAAAGAACGGGTTTAGGGCTGTGCTCCTCCCTATGACAGTGACATGCAAAGAGTGTATTTAGTGTTCCTCCCCATGTCTGTGACATGTAAAGAACAGGTTCAATGCTGAGCTCCACCATATATCTGTGACATATAAAAGAACAGGTTCAGTGCTCCTCTCAATGTCTGTGACACGTAAAGAACAGGTTTAGTGCTCCTCCCCACATATCGGTGACATTTAAAAAATGGGATCAGTGTTCCTCCCCGTGTCTATGACATGTAAAGATCGAGTTCAGTGCTCCGCCCCATATCTGTGATATGTATAGAACGAGTTCAATGCTCCTCTCCATGTCTGTGACATATAGAGAGTGGGTTCAGTGCTCCTCCCCATGTCTGACATGTAAACAACTGGTGTAGAGCTTCTCCCCATGCCTGTGACATGTAAAGAATGAGTTCAGTGCTCCTTCCATGTCTATGACATGTAAAGAACGAGTTCAGTGCACCTCCCCATGTCTGTAACATGTATGGAATGGGATTAGAGATTATCCCCATGTCTGTGACATGTATAGAACAGGTCCAGTGCATCACACCATGTCTGTGACATGTAAAGAACGGGTTCAGTGCTCCTGCCCTTGTCTGTGACATGTAAAGAACAGGCTCAATGCTCCTCCCCATGTCTGTGACATGCAAAGAGTGTGTTAACTGCTCCTCCCCATATCTTTGACATGTAAAGGGTGGTTTCAGTGCTCCTCCCCATGTCTGTGACATGTAAGCAACGGGTTTATAGCTCCTTCCCAAGTCTGTGACATGTAGAGAACAGGTGCATTGCTCTTTCCCATATCTATGACATATAAAGAACAGGTTCAATGCTCCGCCCCATGTCTGTGACATGTAAAGAATGGGTTCAGTGCTTGAGACCAGGAAAGGATGGGGTCTGGTCCCTATATCACAGAGTGGCGGAGTTGCTCTATGCCAAACCCCAAGAGTCTTCATGGCAGGACGATGAGATGTATTCAATGGCACCCCATTAGTACCTCGGGTGGTTGCTAACCTGAGTAAGTGGCGGCTTGCCTGGTGACGCTCTGCCTTCAAAGATGTGAGTTACACTCCTGGACTGGTAGTCCACGATTTTTAAGGGAGGAAAACTAGCCAACTAAAATTTAAGCACCAATGGGGTTGTCCCACATTGTCATTTGGCTCATCAGGTGGTTGGGCAGCGTAGGTTACTCAGTTGTGCCCGCCCTTCTATTACCTATAAGTTACCCCACCAGCTGGCGTATTTCATTTCCTGCAGCAAACCATTTGTTGTCTAACTTATTTGATTCATCATGTTGTAAGCAGAATCAACCAATGTTGCTGGGACAAGGTTACCTATATCATCACTATGCTATAGGACTGTCGGCCCCACACACTGGATGCCCCACCCTATTTAGGGCCTTGTTTCCCAGGCTGTTATGTCTTGTAAATTAGAGCCATGCAGAGCACAGAAGTCACAGAAACTTAGGCTCAGATTTATTATGGGCTTATTTTGTTCTTGTCTTACGGGAGTCCAAGAAACTAAAACAGCAGCAATGTGAGCCACTTAGGTGTGGGCAGATCTGAGCATCAGGGGCACTGGTTTGTTTATTTATAAACAACTTCTGTTTTCAGCATTTGTTTCTGAAAACAAAAACATGCCAAGGAGCACACTATGAACTGGTAGCACAGTCTTCACCTAGCTTTGTACAAAGTGATGTTGCTATTCACTGGCCCACTTTCAATGAAATCGTTCCCCCAAGAGGGTGGAGAACTTTAGGTTTTGTGGCAGTTCATAGTGGGACATGCAGAGACATGGCTGAAGCCACCCCAGAGGTCGTCATCCTGTCTGGTAAACTCCAGACGAGTTCCTCAACATGTAAAGAGTTTTATTTCTCTCATCAGCCCTAACATATCTTATTTTGGATCCAATTCTCATCTCCCCTATTGAGCAACAGATGTGGCAAAAAAATTAACTACAAAAAATGCTTATGTGTTTTCTCCTGGAGGACCAGCACATATATTGACATACACTAGTGATGTGCTCTGCACCTTGAGGACCAGCACACACATTAACCTAAACTAGTTATGTGCTCTGTGCCTGGAGGACCAGCACATACATTAACATACACTAGTGACGTGCTCTGCACCTGGAGGACCAGCACATACATTAACCCACACTAGTGACGTGCTCTGCTTCTGGAGGACCAGCACATACATTAATATACACTAGTGACATGGTCTGTGCCTGTAGTGCCCTGGAAGACTCGCATATTCATTAACCTACACTAGTGACGTGGTCTGCTCCTGTAGGACCAGCACATACATTAATCTACAATTGTGACGTGCTCTGCTTCTATAGGACCAGCACATACATTGACATACACTAGTGATGTGCTCTGCACCTTGAGGACCAGCACACACATTAACCTAAACTAGTTATGTGCTCTGTGCCTGGAGGACCAGCACATACATTAACATACACTAGTGACGTGCTCTGCACCCGGAGGACCAGCACATATATTAACCCACACTAGTGACGTGCTCTGCTTCTGGAGGACCAGCACATACATTAATATACACTAGTGACATGGCCAGTGCCTGTAGTGCCCTGGAAGACCCGCATATTCATTAACCTACACTAGTGACGTGGTCTGCTCCTGTAGGACCACCACATACATTAATCTACAATTGTGACGTGCTCTGCTTCTGTAGGACCAGCGCATACATTAACATACACTAGTGACGTGCTCTGCTCCTGTAGGACCAGCACATACATTAATGTACACTAGTGATGTGCTCTGATCCTGAAGGACCAGCACATACATTAGCATACACTGGGGATGTGCTCAGAGCCTGTCATGCCCTAGAAGAACAGAACATACATTAACATACACTGGTGACATGCTCTGCTCCTGTAGGACAAGCACATACATTAACATACACTAGTGACATGCTCTACTCCTGTAGGACCAGCACATACATTAACGTACAGTAGTGATGTGCTCTGCTGCTGTAGCACCCTGGAGGGCCAGCACATATATTAATATACACTAGTGACATGCTCTGCGCCGATAGGATCAGCACATACATTAACATACACTAGTCATGTGCTCTGCTCCTGTAGGATCAGCATACACATTAACCTACACTATTGATGTGCTCTGCTCCTGTTGGACCACCACATACATTACCCTACACTAGTGATATGCTCTGTGCCTGTAGCACCCTGTAGGACCAGCACATAGATTAATATACAATAGTAACATACTCTTTTCCTGTAGAACCACAGCACATCATTAACCTACACTGGTGATGTGCTATGCGCCTGTAGCGCCCTGGAGAACCAGCACATATATTAATATACACTAGCAATGTGCTCTGCACCTCCAGCGCCCTGAAGGACCAGCATATACATTAATCTACAATAGCAACGTGATCTGTGCCTGTAGCGCCATGTAGGACCAGCACATACATTAACCTACACTGATGAAGTGCTCTGCGCCTGTAGTGCCTGGAGAACCAGAACACACATTAACTTACACTAGGGACTTGCTCTGCTCCTTTAGGACAAGCACCTATATTATTCTACAGTAGTGATGTGTTCTGAGCCTGGAGGACAGGCATAGATGTTAATCCAAACTAGTGATGTTGCCTGCACCTGTAACACACTGGAGGATTAGCACATATATTAACCTACACTAGTGATGTTTTCTGCACCTGGAGCCCCCCGGGGGCCCAGCACATACATTAATCTACACTAGTGACATGCTCTGCTTCTGTAGCCACATGACTAGTGAGCCCTTGAGTCAAGCTCTGCTCTGGTGTGCTGCTAATAAGTAAATATTTACAGACAGAAAATGCTTAACGTAAAACCTTGGTACAATTGTTGCCCGAGGTGATCCCTTGTTTGCACACCTGTATGGCCTCACACCCAGGTTATGTTATGTTATGTTATGTTAACCGGATTTGTAGAGCGCACAGCTGCCCCAGCAAAGGGGCGTCCCGGTGCTGTAATGGACAAGAGACCGGAACACAAGCAAAACCGAAGGACACGATCATGACAGCACTAAGAATCCAGGGAAAAAAGGAAGGTTTTAACGGCCCTCCTAAAAACCAGAAGTTCATCAATAGCACGAATATGGACAGGGAGGGAGTTCCAGAGCTTAGCAGCAAGCACTCTGAAAGAGCGGCCACCGGCCCTAGCCCGCTTAAAGCGCGGAACTGTAACCAGGTGAAGCCCTGAAGATCTTAAAGACCGCGGGGGCACATACGGCGAGATAAAATGCTCCAAAATCTGAGGGGAGGAGTGCTTAAAAATTTTAAACAAAAGGCAAAGAGACTTAAACTTAATTCTCTGAGCAACAGGGAGCCAGTGAAGTTTATAGATGGTTTTTTTGGCCGAACAGAATCTCAGCAGGCCAACCAGAGCCCTGGCGGCAGCGTTTTGAACGCGTTGAAGTCTAGAAAGTTCGGCCAGATTAGCTCCGAGCAAAAGGGAACTCGCGTAATCCAACCTAGACAAAATAGTAGCTTGAACAATAAGCTGTCTGGTTGGGGCATCAAAGAATTTAAAAGTATGTCTGAGCCTACGAAGAGTCCCGAAGCACATAGCAGCGGTTTTCTTAGTATGAGAGACAAAACTAAGTTTAGAGTCCAACCAAATCCCTAGGTTTTTGACCTCAGTGGCAGGAAGAGGAGTAGGGTCAAGCTCGGATGGCCACCAATGATCACCCCAAAGATGACTCTGCCTGCCAACAATGAGCACCTCGGTTTTTTTTGCGTTCAGTTGCAAGCAATTATCTGTCATCCAACGGGCCACTGAACTAATTCCCTCGCGGAACTTAGTAGCCTCAAGGTCAGAAGCCCCACTTATTGCAACCGCCAGCTGCGTGTCGTCAGCGTAGGACACCATAGTAAGGTTACAACGCTTGGCGACAGCAGCCAGCGGCTGCACATAAAGATTGAAAAGTGTGGGGCTGAGAGCCGACCCCTGTGGAACACACTGTGCGATAGAGTAGGGCTTAGATTGGAAGGGGGGGGTGACGACCCTAAATGTGCGGCAGGATAGGAACGATCGAAACCATTCAAGTGCCACGTGATTGACCCCAGCCTCACCCAAACGCTGTAATAGAATTGCGTGGGAGACGGTGTTGAACGCGGCACTAAGATCTAAAAGCACTAGTGCCGCCGTTTGACCAGAATCCACCAGAGTTCGCAGGTGATCGACCATTGAGAGTAGCGCAGTCTTGGTGCTATGGCCAGGTCGAAAACCATTCTGAGAAGGATCTAAAATATTGGCAGAATGGAGGTGGTTAAATAGAATAGTATTGACGTGGGCCTCAGTCAGTTTTGCCACCTAAGGAAGAAGGGATATGGGACGATAGTTCTCAAATTTTAATGGATCCAAAGCAGGTTTTTTTAAAATGGGCATCACCTGAGCTTGTTTCCAACTGTCAGGAACAGAGCCTGACGTCAGAGATAGATTAACAAGGTCACATAGAGGAGGGAAACAGAGTGACGCAGATTCTCTGAATTGGGCAGGTCGTAAAGGATCCATAGGAGAACCTGATTTAACTTTCGCCGCAATTTTATTAAATTCCTCCATCGAAAGCGCAGGAAAAGAGAGCAAAGACATAGTTGTCTTCGGGCCGGATTCCAGCTTCTCCGAAGATGCAGATGAACCAGGAAAAGAACGGTAAATGGCCTCCACCTTTTCCACAAAAAAGGCGGCCAGGCCCTCACAATGCGAAGCGGAGCAGATCTCAGCAACTGGGGCTACACTAGCTGTAAGATCCTTAAGCACCTTAAATATTAATTTAGTGGGATTGGTGCTGGTATTGAATTCACGAGAAAAGTAAGCGGCCCGAGCTTTACAGACCGCTCTATGATAATTTTTTATCCTGGCAAGATACAACAATTTCTCATCAGGCAAATATGACTTACGCCAGGCTCTTTCAGCTTGTTTACACGATTTTCTTAAGAGCCGAAGCGAGTCATCATACCAGGGACTGGGTTCAGCATGACGGCGCTTACTCTCAGCAATTGGGATCAGGCAGTCTAAGGCTCCGGTCAGCCAGCTGCAGAAGAGATCATAGCCCGACTCAGCATCGGAAAAGGGGCCCGGAGGATATGAACCAAGAAGCCGATGAAAATCGTCTGGCTTCAGTTTTTTCCATGGGCGTCTGAAAAACACAGGCGCGGTTGCTCTGGGAGGAAGGTCCTCAATCGTAAGGTACAGCTCTATGAGATGGTGATCAGTCCAGGCCATAGGCCTGGGAGGCAACACTTTAGCCGTAGTTAGATTGGTAAAAATAGGGTCTAAAATGTGCCCACCAACATGAGTGCAATGATTAACCAACTGAGGTAGCTGGAGAGCCTCCAAATCGGCAAGAATGCTACGTACTGCAGGAGAAAGGGGAGTATCAAAATGCAGATTTAAATGGCCGATAATGCTAAAGTTAGCCGCCCTTAAAGCTAGTGCGCTGACAACTTCAGAAGAGCTAATCTAAAGGCAGCATCCGGGCCCGGAGGCCGATAGATAAGTAGTCCAGAGAAGGTAAAATGCGGACTAACAGAAATACGAAAATGGGCACTTTCGCAGCCAACTATGTCCAAGGCCGTCCATGTACATGAGTAGCAGGATTTGACAGCGGCTGCAATGCCACCACCTCTCGAGTTACGATTATGTGTAAATATCGCATACTCAGAGGGAAGAGCCAGATTGATCGCTGTCAAAGCTTCCTCATGCAGCCATGTCTCTGACATAAAAAGAATGTCAGGAGCTTCCTCAGTAAGCAGAGTATGAACATCCAGATGCTGTTTGACCAGCGACCTCACATTGAGATGACAGACCTTAAGATCATAGGGGGCCTGAAGTGTTACCAGCGGTGAAACGAGACAGTCTGGGCACTCTAGGGGGGGCTATCCTATAAGCAGAAATAAAAGCAGGAGATGTAAGTCTAAAAACACATTCCCGGCACTGAAAAGGGCCGGAGAGAGGGTGTAGCGGTGCCTGAGTACAGGGCGGAGAATCGCGATAACTGGGCAGCTCAATTCTAGAATACATTTGTGCTGGAGGGTCCTAAGAGAACACAGAGGGGAACGGGATACAGAGCCCTGCCTAAGCCCTGACTCGGCGCTGACGAGCGCAGACGGGCAGGACTCTGGCGCGACTCAGGCGCAGGGAAAGTGCCCCCGCTACGCGTCACCGCTGCGCGCTTGAGGGACTGGCTTAAGTAGGGTGGCCGCGTATAAGCAGCACCGCTAGAACGCTCAAGATGGTGCCCAAAAAGCGTCACCACCACTGCCACTCCCAATATGGCAGCCAATTCTCCCCGATTTCCAAACCCCCAGGACAGGACCTGCTAAAACAGCGGTGCAGCAACAAATTAGAGTGCAGGTGAGAGGGCAACCCCCCACAGATAAAAACTGGGGAAAACAAATGAAAATGAACACAAATACAAAACGCGGGAGATTTAAAATATTAATATAGGCAGAGTGCACCTTCAGCACAGCGCTAAGCACGCAAGTCCTATAACGCGCTAGTGAGCACGAATACCTTGTCCAGGCTGACCCCCTTGAAGAACCGCCTTAAGTAGGGTGGCCGCGTATAAGCAGCACCGCTAGAACAGTCAAGATGGCGCCCAAAAAGCGTCACCGCCACTCCCACTCCCAATATGGCAGCCGATTCTCCCCGATTTCCAAACCCCCAGGACAGGACCCGCTAAAACAGCGGTGCAGCAACAAATTAGAGTGCAGGTGAGAGGGCAACCCCCCACAGATAAAAACAGGGGAAAACAAATGAAAATGAACACAAATACAAAACGCGGGAGATTTCAAATATTAATATAGGCAGAGCGCACCTTCAGCACAGCGCTAAGCACGCGAGTCCTATAACGCGCTAGTGAGCACGAATACCTTGTCCAGGTCTCTCTGGTTCTATTTCTGGAACCTGCCACTTCTGAGAAGTTGTGCAACACTAAACAATGTGCAGCACAGCCTCCTTGGGGACTCTTTCCATCCTGGCCTCCAGCCTCTATTTTTCACACTTTAAAGCCCCTGGTGCGGACTGTAGTTAGATGCATATACCACTTAAGGCACTTCGGAATCTCTCCCAATAAGATTTAACACAGACAACATGCCTCAGTTTTTCTAACATTACAACAATCCAAAAACTTGGAAGGGGACATCCTATTTATTCTGCTTCAAACAAGTCTAGTTAGTTTTATATCACAGGTTATGGTATGTCAGTATACAGTACCACATAAACACACAGCTTTAAAAAAAAAATGAGCCAGGCCTTGAGTACTCGACGCACTAAATATGCGCTGGATGAGCTCCCCAAAATGTAGTGGGAGGTTACTGTTTAGAAGCATTTGAACTTCAGTAGCAGCGCTAGCCACCTGCAGGTTGAAGGTTTCTCGTGCGGAAGTAAGGGATACTTCTTGTTGGGTTAAAAGCACCTATAATCTGCTCAACTTGTTGAAATCTGCTTTTAAGGTTGCTATCGAAGGCCAGACAGAACTATCCAGCGGCCCACGTGGGGGCAGAAAAAACTAATTATTGAAACAAATTACGCGCTGTGAAACTGTAACAATGTATTGTATGTCAGCAAGCAAACTGCTGCATTTTTGGTTATTTAAAATAAGATAACTACTGTTAGTAAGTAGAGTGAACGTGGGAATTATTTTGGGAACTGGTTTACCTTTTAAAACACAAGCGAGGTTCGGTGCTGACATGCTACATGCTCTGTGCGACTTTATGTTTTGCATACCATAGAATGACCTACTGTGGAATCACAGTTCTCCCCAGTAAGAAATACTTCTGTATCTTCCCTTAAATATTGATAGGTGAAAGGCAAAGACCACAGTTCATGCAAAAAGGAGCTTCCAAGGAGTTCAAAGCGGCCCAAAGGGTAATGTTTTATACAGAGCTGAATTGAAACAGTGAGAAAGGCAAAGATTTAACCCCATGGATTAGCCAAACATCAGAGTCAGATTCTGCTACAGAAAAGGGTAAAGGATCTATTTTTTCAATGTGCTTAAGAGTGTAGATAGCATCCTTCATGAACATGAATTGCTGTTTGTCTGTTAAATTAAACGGTAAAAACAAAGCAGTTGCATTTAAATGATCCCACAGTACTTTTCCCATTTTCAGAATTTGCAAAGTTCATGCAAAATGCATTACAGAACGCAATTGATTCTGACCATGATATAACAGAGACACATCCTCTTGTACAATGTCAATAACAGAGGAAACAATGTTTTCTAATGTATAAATGAGGGAACACAGTGCATTAATATTGTCAACAAAAGCTAGAAATGTTTCTAAGTTAGCCTGCTATATTTCCCACAAACGAGATGCTACTTCAATTTGTGAAAGTTTTCCAAATTTCAATGTAAGCAGCATATATCCATCTGTTTGCCCTGGGAGTCCTCGGTCCTAAGAAAAAATTGTCCAAATTTATCTTGTTGGATTACAACGATAATTGTTGTTTAACAGACGAAAGTGTAGAGTGCTTCAACCACTGTTGACATAATTTACCAACCAAATAGGTTGTTACAGAATGGGAATCAGGAAATCTTGGTCCGGGTCTGTCTTGCATATGGCCTAAAGCAGTGTTTTGAAAATGGAGCAGGCAGGCATTTGAATTTGACTGCCAAACTAACCACCCTAGATGATCTATTCCAGACACATTGAATGAATTAATTTTAAACAAAGCTAGCAATGACTCAATTGTATAATTTGTATAGGAGCGCCAATTATGATATTCAGCTAAAGAGGGAATAGCTGGGGCGTTCGTTTTCTTTGCAGGAGCCAAACCAAAGCACATAGTGTGGTACACTGTAGTATTTAAAAACAAAATCTGTGATGTGATGATGCAGGCACAATGTGATGCCTCAATGCCTGGCACCTGCCAATCCTTAGAACCCCAGATCAATTTCAAATCAACTGTGCCTTTCCAATAATCATAACCTTTTAAAGATAGATCAAGTTGGAAAGAAGTGGAATAAATTAATTTACGATGGGTCAACATGACCTTTGAAGAGGAGAACTATTCAGTTTAAAATAATATGACTCAGTATTTGACCTCTCAAAGTCTGTAAAGTATGTAAACTTATTTTTAAGTGTTTTGGAGCTGCCTTTTAACGGTGTTGGCCAATGTTCCCACTGAGTGTAATTAACCACAGGATGTAATGTATTAGTCTTGTGCAGGAAATGATGCCCATAATGTTGATAACAGAACAGATAGGCATACATGGCAGTATTCATAAATCTTCAGCATCAAAAGCAGCATAGTATTTTAAATCTGAAAACAAGGCTTGTATTGCATGCTCATCCCAATCATCAAAATGTATGTCCTGTGTCACCATTTCACCCATGGAAATACCATATATTTATGCTACATTGATGATCTCAGTCAGACCATAGACCTGATAATTTACCTTATTCCAGATGATTCCATCAGAAACTGGGAACGCTGGAAGGTTAACAAGAGTCTGGTCACGCTTCATGATGTGGGAAGATGAGTGGGGGCAAAACACCATCAATTAAGTTCACAGCAGAGCGTTCAGGCAAATAGTGACCATTGATGAGTAGGAAGAAAACATTTATAAATCCAATTGACATGAAGAGAAAAATCAGGAAAAGGACCAACCAGACGTATGTCCATGGAGGAACCAAAAAGGTCTATTTAAACCAGGAGAAAAAAATAGTCAATTCGATTGGGCCACTGGAGGAGGTGGAGGACGAGTCATAGGAAAAACTGCCATGATGCAAAGGAGTATCTGGCAAATCATGCAAAGACTCAATTGAGGGATATGTGTATTTAGCCTCCGCATTGCAGGAGGAAGCTGGGGGAACAGAAGAAAGGTCAACAACAAGGTCCTTCTCGATGACAGTGTCGTGTGGTGAACTAGAAGACGTGCCACTCAAATCAATACTCGAAATTGTGGGACATGAAACAGCAGGCATCACACTATTCAGAATCGGCCGGATGTTGTAGCTTGACATTTTCCACTAAAATGTATCTGTTGTCTTTGTGACCAGGAAGATGACGTAAAATTACTGTTCGAGTACCCTTTAGACCAAGCACTGGAACCGGTGCACGATAAGAGGAATCAAAGTATTTTTTGTTCTCCACCTTTTCTCAGATCAGATGTCCAACTTCAGGAAGCCAGACGACCACCAGATTCAGGAGTGCTGCATCAGCTGCTGAGGATAAATAGTCAGTAGGAAGACTGGCACGGGTCTCTTGTAGGTTCTGTAACTTAGTAGAATGATTATCTATGTCAAAGGTCGCGGCAGCCACCGCAACGTCTAGACCATCAAGGTCTGGAACAAACAGTTTGATGCCATAGAGTATCTCGTATGGAGTCTTCCCAACCGGAGTCCTTCTAGGTAGATTAATAATTGCACGTTGGACGCCATACAAATGGGCTAACAAGTTCCTGCCAGTACCTAAGACTCTAGCTGTCAAGGATTGCTTTAAGTCACGGTTCATTCGCTCCACAATTGTGTTGCCCTCAGGCCTATATGGAGATGGCAACTGCACCAGCACCCCCAAAGACTTCATCGCATCCTTGTTCGCCTTAGAGTCGAACACTGTACCTTGGTCAAAATGAAAGGTGCCACAGGCAAAAATCCCTACTAAGACACACAAATCCTTTATGACATTTCGAGCGTCAGCACTGCATTGTGGCTAAACCCAAAGGAATCTAGTACACGAATCAACTGCAACTAAAATGTATTTATATGCAGTATCAGAAGAAAATGAATCACAGTGATCAAGATACACACAAATAAAACGGCGATTCGCAATTCAAAGTCGTGTTTGTGGTGGGCAAGTCACCGTAGAAGGCTTGATTTATTGACAGATGTCACAAGAAAGTACATAATTATGGGTCTGTCTATATAAACCACGCCACCAATAACGTTGTTGCAAGATAGAAACAGTCGCAGACACTCTGGCATGGGCCGAAGCCATACCTTCGAGTGCGGTTTTGATTAGAGTGTTTCTGCGGTCAGCGTTGGGAATCAGCTGATCTACAACGTCAGGTATTCTAGCAAAAGGAACTGGTTTGGGAGTTAACTGAAAAGAATATTTTGAAGGGAAGCCATGTGGATAATTAGACCCTTCCGCAGTTGCAGCTATTGCAGCCAAAATGTCACTATCAATCTTAGACATAGACCTTGTAAAAGCTGCAACAGAACATATGGCTACTGCAGATTTGGCTGCTTCATCAGCCAATGAATTCCCAAGAGAGTATGCTCCCACACGCTGATGGCCAGGAGTATGTATAACATGTGTGAGTGGCAGACATCATTTAAGATCCGCCACTCGAACCCAAAGCATTGTATGCTTAATTGTGCTGCCTTTAGAATCTCGATAATCATTTTGAGACCAAACAAATAAGCTGTCATTGAAAGACTAAACACAGTAATAAGAGTCACATACAATGAGAGTTGACATCTTTGGATCTGCAAACTCGAGAGCAAGAACCAGCTCGGCCAATTGAGCTGTACAATCTCCTTGTGCCTGAGTATGCACTATATTAGACTTGAACTCACCATTCACTATTGTACCAGCCACAATAGGACAAGCTGCTGAATAAGCATGTTTAGAACGTGTCGCTGGTTGCGCCGAGTCATTTGTGTATATGATACATGCATACTCTTCCAAAGGAAGCAAAGACAAAGGAGGCAGATCAACATGTTCGTAATGCAAGCACTCCTGTGTTTGAAAAGAGGGGTCAAAAATAAACATGAGATCCGGAGACATCAAAGAAGTAGCCGATTGTATTCAATGGGGATGCAAAGCTTTTGAGTTAGGCACACTTGCCTTTGTCACTGCTTCTAAAGCAGGGTAAGGTGTCACCACCAAAATGCGTTTCCCCTGTGACAGTGGGGTATCTTCAGGACCACCATCTGTACAGCTGTCAAAACTTTCTCAACAGTCAAAAACCACATCCCGGCTGACGTGTACTAGTGCGATTTGTATGCAATAGGTACTGTGTCACCTTCATTGTATGTCAGGTAAGTGAAACCCACTGCGCCTGGGACAATTTGTATCACCAGGTTTGTGTGGTTATCATGTGTCAACAAGTACTTAGATTCCAGCAAATCAGATTGCAATGAATGCAAAATAGTAGAATATTCCGGGAGCCAGCTGGCTTTCGAAAAGGTATCAAGACATAAAGAGGCTTGATACGCTGGGCATATTTGGGACTGTAAGATCGGCCGAAATTTAAAAATCCCAGCAAAGACTGAAGTTTTTTTATGGTGTTCGGAGACTGCTAACGTGAGCATTTCTCCAGGAAGTGGGGCGCTAAGCCCTGACCTTCCTTATTCGGCTCATAGCCCAGAAAGAGCACAACATAACAAGCGATGTGAGGTTTTGCAAAATTAAATTTGTTTCCGTAGTCTGGAAATTCAAGAATTCTGCAGTCAACACGGCATAGAAGTGGCCATAATTTGTTGTCTGTGAGATAGATATCGTCAACATACTGTTAAAAGATTGCAGGAATCTCTTAGCATGAGCAGAAAGCCATTTTGTACTTGGCAGCCATTTTAGTTAGCTATGTGCTGGCCTTTTGCTGTTTCCCTCTCCCAGAGTCTTGCACATGCTCAGAAGTGCCTAGCTAGTAGAATGCACCTGCTCCTAGTATAGAACTGTCAGGCTGTTCTAACTGATGTCAGCAACTTATTACTCCTCCTACTTGTTGACTGTGCATTTACTGTATGACCATCTATGTGTGTAACTCTTCTCATGTGTACTTGTACCACCTTCTTTTGAGCCCCTGTGTGGGTATATAAGGCCCCTGTTCTCTGTACTCCTTAGAAATGTCTCCTACAGTGATTTGAGAATACTGTATGACACATTTTTTCCTCTTCTGAGGTTAAATAAAAATATGTCTTTTATATTACAGCTTCTGTGCCAATCTCTTCTTTGTTGGTTTAAAAGGACCAGGTGTATCAGTGAAGCCCTTGAGAAGGTTTTTGATTTCTTCAATTGGTGCCCTCTGTGAGGCTCATCAGAGAAGTGGCTATCCAAGGGAGTGATCTTGATGGGAGACAGGAATCTACTGAGGAGGACAGAACAGGATTCTAGTAAAAAGGTACCCTAAAACTGAGATTCTGTCTCTGCAGCCCAGTATATTTCTGGTCTTCCTGATTTGACTCCTCCAACTGCTTACCACTCCTGACTGAGAACATTTTTGGCGTGAGTAGTCTAAAAATGACCGTTTGATGTCTCAGAACTTGGCAGTTAGAATCTGGAGACCTATGCTAGGTAAGGTCATTTGTGAGATAGTGAGAGAAGTGCGCCGGCTGCACAGATATACATGAGCTATAAAGTGAGATAAAACGTGAGATATAAAGTGATATAACATGAGATATAAAGTGATATAACGTGAGATATAAAGTGAGACATAAAAGGTGATATAGAGCAATATAACGTGATACAGTGATACAGTGATATAAAGTGATAACGTGATACAAAGAGATAACGTGAGAAAGTGATATATAGTGATATGGAAATTGGCCAATATGTGATGGGAACGTGAGAAATACAAAAAAGGCAATTTATGTAGGCAGGTAATGAGAAACTTTTGTAAACTTGAACGGCATACTTTGAGTTAAGTGCTACTTTGTGTATAATATTGTATATGCTGCAATATTCTTGGCATGCCTGTTTTCTTAGCACACATTGTAGAATGTGTTGCTTTCTTGGAGGTACCTTTTTGGAACTTGTATAGAATTAGCCGGGTTCCCTAGAGGGGATGCTTAACTAGGTTGAGGTATAAAAACGTATTTCTTCCTTGGTGACTAGTACCCCGAGGAACTAAATATGTACATAGAAAGGATCCTGGTCTGTGCCCTTAGTAACATTCATAAGTGGTGATATGCAGAGCGATTTTTGGTGTTCTGTCAGCCAAATCTAGTGAATATGACTTATAACTAGTATTTACAAATGGTTTGGTTTAAGTACAGTCTGTGGGCTGTCTTTTGTTTCTGTCCTAAGTGTTGATCTGTGGGTTAAATGTGTGTTGAAATGTCTGTGGTTTGTAATTAGTGGTACTTGTGTAAGTAGCGATTGCGCTCTTGGTACAAGAATGGCTAGCCTTAAGCGCCCTGTATGATGTGTATGACACCGTTTTGAAAATGTCTGGAATGATCTCAATGTTTTTTTTTGTCATCATTCTGTTATGCAAAATATTATTAAAATAAAATATATTTTAAAATAATCCAGCAATGAATTATATAATATATGCTAAATAGCTGCACGCTATCATTAAATTGACAGAGTAAGACACTATACATGTGTGCAAATTGCCACAATGTTAAAGATAAAATTAGAATCCACATTGAATAGGAGTAAAAAAAAAGCTTCAAAAAACCAAATTGTGTGTTTTGCAATAAATAAATTAAGATACAAAATGTCACAGCATTTATCCTTATGTATTGGGTGTTAAAAGGCATTCACATTAGCTGACTGTGTTGGTTGTTGCTGAACTAAATACACATTACAGAACGACAGATTTGTGCTGGCTTGAAAGGCTGGCTTGAAAGGCGTCTGAATTCGACGCCTCTTCATGTCAAGCAGCTGTGTAAGCATATGGCTATTTCTGACTCCAGGCCACAGAAAGAAAATAGCTGAAGTCGACTACATCTTAAGTCAGTGCAAACACGGTGTAAAACCCTGCATTTCAGATTGCTGTTTTAAAAGTTAGAAATATAGTTTCATTATTTTTAGATAACAGAGAACAGATTGACAGTAGGGATTTCTTTTCTTAATTCCTTTTTAAATAAGGATAAGAGTGGTTTTGATGTTAAATAATAATGACTCTCTTTTAAAAGTGGCGCAGACTTTCATGTTTCAAATTAGGCTTCTGTGCTTAGGGTTATGAGAATGAATGCATTTAAATATGATAGGCAAGGGATGCAGCTTCCTTTTCATATGTGGACTCATCAAAATGATTGGATTTATATACAAAAAAAATATATATATATTATTTTGATTATATAAAAAAAACAATGTTATTTAAGAAAGGTGCATTAAATTCATTTTTTAATATCTATAATGCCTAATATGATGCTGTGACCTCCTACAGTCAAAATTGAATTTAAGCCGTGCTATACAGCCATATGAGTAACTTACATGTGAAATGTCACTTTACCAAGGCATACAAAAACTAATTTTTATAAGGGTTTGCGTTATACATTTCTGATGCCACATCTCTGGGATATGTAGAGGACATTCTGGGGATGACTATTATGCAAAAACATTGTAGTGTATTCATTTTTAAGTGCCCCAAACATCAAAATCGAAATTGGGTAAAATTCCCTATTTAAATGAGGTTATGCCAATCACAGCAGCTTTTAAACTGCCTTAGGCTCCAGTAAATACACATATGTACGTATAGAATGAATAACTGACATCTATACTGCTAGACAAGCACTCAGCACATTGCTTACAAATATAAATATGTACAAAAAGCTAGCAAAAGTTATTAAGCTTACCTCTGAATTGCTGGTAGACAGGAATGGAGTGGGTTGCTGTTCAGCTCTCAGTCTCCAGGGTCACTTTGAATTGGGAAAACCACATGAAAATCTTGCACACAAGATGGAACAGCTGCGAATAGGTTAAAGGTCGAAGTTCTACATTTAGAAGCCTAGCATGGCTCAGCGCAAGGTTTGCTTTGGCATTTCGACATATGAAAGACGAAATGGCAGGGCAGGGAAAGAAAGAGGTTTTGCTTACTTTTTTTGGCAAAAGCAAGTTTTTGTGCACTCATATGAACAGAGGGAAATATAATGGTATATGTGAGCTCTGATTAAGAGAATGGCTCTGCCATATATATAGCACTAATGCTTTTAGGGCTGAGTTAAGGAAGCAATGGGATTTAGCTTGAATTCATGTGCCCTCATGTTACACTTGTACATTTGCTAAAGGAATATGTTCTTTAGCTAGCTCGATGTGCTATTTACCTCCTCAGAGTTTGTTTATGCCCAGTTGCTACAAATAGGGGTTGATAGTGTTGACAGAAGAGAAACCTGTTACTGGTTTCCTTCTGTCAAAAATGGGAGAAGGAGGCTAGCTCCTCTACAAATTAAGGGTAGGCAAATTTATGTTTCCTCTCTCTTTTTCTCAATTTCTTTTGAGCCTGTCTAAAGTGTCTGTGAAATAACCATGAGACGTTTAATTGGCTATTCAGTAATACTGTTTTAAACATTGTTAGCATTAATAAAATGAATAAATAAATATGTTATGTTACTGCCCATCCTGTCTGATGAAATTATGAAAGGATGAGTAGTCTAGATTGCAGTTTCCTTATTTGATCTTTAAGAGGAACTAGATGTGGGTAGTTTTTTTTCTAAAATTCTCAGGTGATAACACCACTATTGTTTGTTATTCTCATGCTACATACAGTTTTGCAAGGGCATTACTAGTTTTTATTAGCTAGTCTGTGTAAATAAACTAACAGTCCTTTCTAGAGCTGATGTTGCATAGTTTGGATTGTGAAAAATGGAATGCAGAGAAGATAGATGCCCATGTGATCCTTAGCAAACCTTTTTGAGGAAAATATTATAGGAGTCTGTTTGTCACAATGTGTTCTGCTGGAGAAAATGTACCCATTATGTTGAAGTTTTTAGTTCTTTATGTAATAGGAATCCCTGTTAAATTAGCAGTTTTAGATGTTCCTGTTGCTCCTATAACATGAGAGCATGGTCCTAAGCATACAATGTAGGTGCTTTTATTAAGAGAAATCATTTTAGAAGTGTCTGCAGCCCTCTACAAGTAATGCAAAGTCTATGAGTAAAAGTGTAGAACATTTCCTTTTTTCTTGAGGGTCTTTAGATGATTAAGATAGGAATATACAGATGTAAGGATTTGGAGTATGTCTGTATTGTTTTTCTCTTTTCCTCAGAATTTAGTAAATGAACACAGACTTCCTTGGCTGCTTGGGATTGGGTGACGTATTACTCTTGTCAGTTCACCAAAGAGTTCCTTTTATACTTGCCAATAGGTCCAGGCTGTTGTTTTTTAACTCTCACATAGATGAAAGTGGTTCTTGGGTGCCTTGCTAATATATGGGGCATCCCAAGACTAGAAAGTATTCTGAGACTACCCTCTCTGTTGATAGATTATTTCTGTGCATTGTCTAAAGACCTTTTTGTTCTGTCCACCAATAGATATTTGCTGCCTTACAACCATTGCCAGAGGGGCGCGGACATCAGATCCAGCTTGAAGTCAAGGTGAAGGTAACTAGCACAGGCATTGCTGGCAACCAGGACGTCAGTGAAGGTAGAAGGCCGGAAGCACTGGGATGTGAAGTGTGTACCCCTGCCACTGTCTTGGGCGAAAGACGGGGTCACTAATCAGAAAGGAGAAATCGTGGATCAAGTTTTTGATGCCCAGCTGAGAGTCACAGACCGACCAGAAAGGCGAGGAAGTTCTTGCTTGAGGTGACCCCCTTTGAAACAAGGGTTGCTTCAGAGATCCTAGCATCAGGCCTCTGAATCCTGGTCCCAAAGTGGCTGTAAATTCTTCACCTGTGTTGGTCAAGAGATACCTGGGCACACTGAATGCAATCTATGGCCCCAACAAAAGAGCAGTGTGCCAGCAGAGCAATACAGGAGTTAGGGAAGGACTTGAGTTCAGGGTACAGGTGCTGTGTCTCTGGTGCCTGTTAGATTGAAGTGAAGAAAACTGGTGCACTGCCTGAGACACTGGACAGGATCGCTGAGAGCATTTGCCCTGGTGGGTGATTGCCCTACCCTGAAAGAAGAAACTTTTCCCTTGAAACTGGGCCGTGATTCCTGAGTTGCGAGTTGTGCAGCTCCACCGTGGGAAAACCAAGAGCCTGCCGGTGAGGCTCAAATGGACACAGGGAGAAGACTCCCCTCTGGTTGGTTGTACAGCGGCTTTAATTTCCCAAGGACTTCTTTTTCTTTTTTGTTGAAAATGTACCCCATTGGTCGTCCCATTTTGAGGAGGAGCAGCCCTTTGCAGCTCTTCGTCCTAATTCTCATGGTCCTGTGTGGTCCTCCTGGTCCCCTGGATCCAGGATCATTTTTGTAATAATATGTCTGACTGCTTTCATAATTGTATTAGGAATAATGTTTATTCTGTGAGATAAAAGTTCATCTGAGCAGTTGACAAATGTTACTTTACCCTTTCCTTGATTATAATGATTGATACTCTAGCCCTCATAAAGGAAACACTGGAAAAGTCTAGTGAAAATGTTTTTATTAGATATGTGCTGTTGGCTATTCTGAAGTTGAAATGGATGGTCACTGAAATGCATAGGAGCCTTGAAAATGTTTTTACTGGATGGTTCTAGGATTTGCTTAGGACTAGAAAACTAATAGTTCTGTTTCTGATAATAGTAATTACTCTCTCCTGATATCTGTATGACCCAATGCTCTGTTCCTTTTGTGCTCCTGCATATACCTTATATATACCTGCTTAACAATATTTAGAATTAGAATGAGAAATGCCCACCTAGCAATGAATTAGGATTTTGATAAATTTATGAAAAATGGATGTGCAAATATTTTCTGTTTTCCTACTGGATCATGGGAAATGTCTTCAGCTCATGCTAAAAGGACCATCTGTTAAAAGATTGCAGGAATCTCTTAGCATGAGCTGAAAGCCATTTTGTACTTGACAGCCATTTTAGTTAGCTATGTGCTGGCCATTCGCTGTTTCCCTCTCCCAGAGTCTTGCACATGTTCAGAAGTGCCTAGCTAGTAGAATGCACCTGCTCCTAGTATAGAACTGTCAGGCTGTTCTAACTGATGTCAGCAACTTATTACTCCTCCTACTTGTTGACTGTGCATTTACTGTATGACCATCTATGTGTGTAACTCTTCTCATGTGTACTTGTACCGCCTTCTTTTGAGCCCCTGTGTGGGTATATAAGGCCCCTGTTCTCTGTACTCCTTAGAAATGTCTCCTACAGTGATTTGAGAATACTGTATGACACATTTTTCCCTGTTCTGAGGTTAAATAAAAATATGTCTTTTATATTACAGCTTCTGTGCCAATCTCTTCTTTGTTGGTTTAAAAGGACCAGGTGTATCAGTGAAGCCCTTGAGAAGGTTTTGATTTCTTCAATACGAATACGCATCTGGGTCAGTGCTGGTGTGGTAAAAGCCCTAGGGCTATTCTTATACTCCATAGGTAAACATCGAAATGTTTTGTGTTTTCCACCGGCCGTGAAGGCGGTCCATTGACTGCATTCAGGGGATAGGTTATGGTTAGAAAAAGCATTGGAAATGTTGAGTACCGTATTATATTTCTTACGAACAAAACTGTCAACAAGAGCAGAGCTATGGGTATTCTGTACCGCAAATGTACGGCAATGAGAGTTCAAATGCCGGTAATCCAAAACTATGCAGAAAGACCCCTTGGGCTTGGGCTTGGATACAGTGAAAAGGGGATTATTCATTGGTGCCACACATGTCTCAGTCACACCTTGATACTCCAACTGAGTTAGAACATCAGAAACGGGACCTTTGGCCTCCCTTCGTATGGGATATTGGGGTTGAGGTTGAGGCATAGACCGCAATGGAATCCTGTGTGGTGGTGAATCCTTATCCCAGCCCACTTGATTACGGTATAGTTACTGTGCCAGGGCTAAAGCCCACCCTGCTGCAAAAGCCTCTGCATGTTCTTTGGGGACGTAACATGAAAAACTTGGAAGTATCACACCCTCCCCATGTGCTGTGGCCGGAACAAAAGGCGGGGCCAATCTGCCTCTGCTAACAAAATATCATAGGAAGTGGTCAGATTCTCCCAAAAAATCTCTGTGACTACACACTCAATGTGAACTTCCATGCGAAAAACCAGATTGTACAACCGATCTGGGGGGGGCAACCCGGGTGTCAGCTGTCAGGTTCTCACCATCCGAGGCATATCTCGCTGTCATAGCGGCAACGGAAGTGTGGCTGCTCCTCCTGTTTCCCGTTGCCGTCAAAGTGATGAGGCTGTTCACGTCCCAGTGGCGCAGGATGACTTTTGCCACAATCTTGGCGCTCTCCGCCACCGACCAGTAAGCCATGTGAGTCCTGCGAAGAACGAGGAGAATGCTGACCAGGGACCTGAAATCTATCAGGAGTTTTAATTTTCGAGCGGTCGCGCAAGTCATAAGTTTGTTCAGAAGCCTCAGGACTCTGTGACCCAGCACGCGACCCCTGATTCTGTTGTTGCTGTCTCCTCTTTTTATTTTTCCATTTCTTTTTAGAATAGACTGGACGCCCACTTGTGTCAGATTGAGCTTTCTGTTGTGTTTGAGACTGTGTTTGTGTAAAAGGCTTAGCTCCCAAACTATTGCGGCCAATGGTTTTATAAGCTTTTGCAATCATTTTTGGTAATTAGAGTGGTTTGCCCACATCCTGGATCGCCTCTAAGCCATTAGCAACTTGAAAGCTTACTGCATCACCATTGACATGGGCAAGGACCATATCATCAACCACGTCGAACACTCCCACCAGTCTCGTCCCCAATTCCACAGCCGCTTCAGCACCATGTTCATGCTGAACATGCTTAATCATGGAGGGAGGACAGTCATAGAGGGAGTGCCGAAACACTTCGAATACACCGCTGCAAACACCTTGCCCCAGGCGTTACAATCAGTTAACTCAGGAAGTAAGTCTTTAGGCAAACTAATAATCAAAATCCAATGTTTCTCTACAAGAGATGTATTAGAAAAAGTGCTTCATGCTGTCCAAATTTTTCGGCAAGCCAATAAGGTAATTCATCCTTATTAGTTGGTCGCTTGCCCATCAACAAATTAACCATGACGGGAATGAATGTTACTTCACCAGGTCCCGCAGGCTGCGCAACAACTCCAGGTGGAGCCACCTAGAAATTGCAAGACATTAACTTAATAACAGCTCTGTGCACCTGTATCAAAGAAGCATGGAACACGCCGAGTTTGGGCAGCGTAGCTGCTATCAACCCACGCGGGTGAGTGGTATACCCAGCCAACACCGGCTAGGTGGCCTCTTCAATTGACAAAGGACTTAAACAGACCAGCGTGTAGGAGTGTGGTAGGGTGCCATTTAACCAATTCGCCAAGCTGTGAGAGGAACCTCAAGGGTCCGATAGAGCTGATACGCAACCGGAATGTCCATGGCTGTGTATTCATGGAACAGATTATCTGTCCCGTCCCTGGCCAGAAAGGTGACCCAAGAGTAAAAGACTTCAAAGCGGAATGCTGGATCCGCCTCTACTACAATAATCAGGCACACTCCAGCATCAGGGACTCCATGGATTCATAACTAATCCCTGAGCGGAGTGTGATTATTTGATGAAATATTATGCGCCATCACGAAAAGTACAACTTAAAAATCGGCAGCACAAAAAGGGTTAAGAATAAAGAGAGAAACCTTTGTTTTAAACTTCAAGCTTGATAGAACCAATAAAAACGTCAATATAGGAGGCTACACCGTCACAGCTATTTCCAGAGGCAGATGTGAGGGTATTGTGGACAAGCAAAAGCACTACTCATGCGTCTTGCAGATGAGAACCAGACCAAACGTTGGCGGCGCCATGTTGCAGAGAGTCTGCACATATACAGAACTATGCATGGGAAAACAGGACCTCAGTGAATAGGGGTGTACCAACCTACCACATTAGTACCCAAAATCCCAAACCAATTAGCTATAGTGTCTCATTCGTTCTCCGTTTACAGCAAAACTACCAATGATTAGACAACCCAGAACACATCACTCTCTCTTGGGAATCGCGGAAGCCAGACAGTTCTTTTGCTCACTCACTCATACTAGTCCACAATGCAAGTAATCAGAGAGGAGGTAGTTTAAAAGGTTTATTAAACAGAATAACAAAGAGCATTATTCATCGACCTTGTACATCATGTGCAGACTAAATCTCAGAGCACAGCAGAGAACGCGAAAAGCAGACAGGTCTCATGTGAAAGTTGCAAAAACAGAGTCTTGCGAAATTTATTCTTGCAGTGTTGTGCGCAAAAGCAGCCTCATGGCAGTGAAGCTCATGCTAACTTAGCAAATGTTGACAATGGATCCATAAGCTATACTACACCCCATGTCTGTGACATGTAAAGAACGGGTTCAGTGCTTCACCCCAAGCTTGTGACATGTAAAGAACGGATTCAGGGCAGTGCTCCTCCCCATGTCTGTGACATATATAGAGTGGGTTTGGTGCTCCTATTCATGTCTGTGACATGTAAAGTATGAGTTCAGTGTTCCTCACATATCTGAGGCATGTGTAGAACAGGTTTATGTCAGCGCTCCTCCCCATATCTGTGACATGTAAATAACAGGTTCAGTGCTCCCCTCCATGTCTGTGACATGTAAAGAACGTGTTCAGGACAGTGCTCCTCCCCATGTCTGTGTCTTATAATGACTGGGTTTAGTGCTCCTACCCATGTCTGTGAAATGTGAAGAAAGGGTTTTGAGCTCTTCCCCATGTCTGTGACATGTAAGGAATTGGTTCAGTGCTCCTGCAAGTGTCTGTTGCATGTATAGAATGGGTTTAGAGCTTCTCCACATGTCTGTGACATGTAAGGAATGGGTTCAGTGCTTCACCCACTGTCTGTGACATATAAAGAAGGGGTTCAGGGCAGTGCTGCTCCCCATGTCTGTGACATATAAAGAGCAGGTTCAGTGCTCCTCTCCATGTCTTTGCCATATTAAGTATGAATTCAGTGTTCCTCCCCTGATGTCTATGAAAGGTATAGAACGGGTTTAGGGCAGTGCTCCGCCCCATATCTGTGACATGTAAAGAACAGGTTCAGTGTTCATCTACATGTCTGCTATATGTATAGAAATATAGTAGTATTTCTCCCCATGTCTCTGACATGTAAAGAATGAGTTTAGTGTCCCTTCCCATATCTGTGACATGAATAGAGCTGGCCCAGTGCTCCTATCCATGTATGTATAGAATGGGTTTAGAGCTTCTTCTCATGTCTGTGACATGTAAAGAATGGGTTCAGGGCAGTGCTCCTCCCCATGTCTTTGACATATAAAGAGCAGGTTTAGTGCTCCCACCCATGTCTTTGACATGTAAATTATGAGTTCAATGTTCCTCCCCATGTCTGTAAAATGTAAAGAACGGGTTCAGTGCTCCTCCCCTTGTCTTTGACATCTAAAGAATAGGTTTAGAGCTTCTCCATATGTCTGTGTCATGTAAAGAATGGGTTCATTGCTCCACCCCATGTCTGTGACATATAAAGAGCGGGTTCAGTGCTCCGCCCCAAGTCTGTTGCATATATAAAACAAGTTTAGAGCTTCTCCACATGTCCGTGGCATGTAAAGAGCGGGTTCAGTGCTCTTCCCCATGTCTGTGACATATAATGACTGGGTTTAGTGCTCCTACCCATGTCTGTAATATGTGAAGAAAGGGTTTAAAGCTCCCCCCATGTCTGTTACATGTAAAGAACTGGTTGAGTGCTCCTGCCAATGTCTCTGACATGTAAAGAACTGGTTCAGTGCACCTCCCCATGTCTGTGACAGGTATAGAATGGGTTCAGGGCAGCTCTCCTCCCCATATTTGTGACATGTGAAGAACAGATTCATGACAGTGCTACTCCCTATGTCTGTGACATGCTAAGAGTGTGTTTTGTGCTCCTTCCCATGTCTGTGACATGTATAGAACAGGTTCAATGCCGCACTCCCCCACATATCTGTGACATATAAAGAACAGGTTCAGTGTTCCTCCCAAAGTGACATGTGAAGAAAGGGTTTAGTGCTTCTCCAAATGTCTGTGACATGTAAAGAATGGGTTCAGTGTTCCTCCCCATGTCTGTGACATGTGTAGAACTGGTTTAGAGATTCTTCTCATGTCTGTGACAAGTAAAGAATGGGTTCAGTGCTCCGCTCCATGCCTTTGACATGTAAACTATGGGTTTGGAGCTCCTTCCCATGTCTGTGACATGTAAAGAATGGGTTTAGGGCACTGATCCTCCCTATGTCTGTGACATGTAAAGTACAGGTTCAATGCTCCTCCCAATGTCTGTGACATGTAAAGAACAGGTTTAGTGCTCCTCCCCTTGTCTGTAACATGTAAAGAAAGGGTTCAGTGCTCCTCCCCATACTTGTGACATGTAATAACGGGTTCAGTGCTCCTCCCCATGTCTCTGACATGTAAACAATGGGATTTGAGCTCCTCTCCATGTCTGTGACATGTATATAACTGGTTAGGAGCTTCTTCTCATGTCTGTGACAAGTAAATAACGGGTTTAGTGCCACACCCCATGTCTGTGACATATATAAACAAGCATTGGCATAGACAAAACGTCTCGCCTTTGGGACCTTATCAGTGTTTTGCCATGCAACACATTTTCCATTGTGCTGTGCCACCAGGAATTGAAGAGCTATACAGTAGTTGCACACTGTGTAGCCTTTGCAAGTATTAGCTATGTGGAAATGCTCTGATTTACTTAGGACATTCTTTGAGTGTGGAGTTAAGAAAAAATACAGGTTTAAAAAGCACATGCTGCAGAGTTCCTTGTTTTCAGGCAACAATAAAAATATCAAGATAACTGATGATTAGTGCTACTGATGGGGAGAGATCAGAGTTTAGTTTATTGGCAGTTCAGTAGGGCACAGAGTTAGTTTGCTGCAAAGAACGTGTACCATGAAATTTGCCGAACTGTAGTATATGTGGATAGCTCAGAAGGTTACTGTTTTTGTAAGAGAGGTCCTTTATGTTACTTTCAGTTGATAAGTTACAACGCAAATACAGCACGTTAAGCTGTGAACTGTTATCAAGGAGTCTATATCCTTCACAAAATTGGCTGTAGTGGCCCCACCAATTTTTTTTTCTACCCCAGCCCTCAACAAACAAAACAATGACAGCCTTCTTGCCTACATCCAAAGTGTTGGTATGTGTAGACTTTCTAAAGGAGTATCTGTATGACCAGTAGTCGGTCTGTTGTTTCCCGTAAGTGTGATGGCCGATGTGTTTATACATATGTTCAGGTCTTACTCTGTGCTCATGTGTGCACTATGTCAATGTTTGCATGTCTTTGTGCTTCTATGTGTATGTATTATACACAACTGAAGTCTTTTAACTTTGCCACTGCTTGTTCCACTTAAAGAGCAAACTGAGGCCAGAGCAGTAGAGGAGATACTTCTGGTGCATGGGACAGTGTGAGAAACACGGTACAGTCAGTATTATACATAAAAAAAAACAAGATGCCTTTCTCCTGCCCTGCTGCAGGAACAAAAGCATGGAGCAGGGAGAACCAGCTGACCCAAGGAACCTGGAGACTTGAATTCTAATATATTATTTCACACTTGGACCAAACAATGTGTGATCCAGGGCACATTACTCATTTGATCTCTCCCTGGGTTTTATTAAAATTTGACATTTAAACTTGTGCTGAACATCTGCATTGCATGTCATTTAGAAATCAGCACTTGGGGGTTTTGTTCCAGCTACTTTGCACAGAAATTCACAATGCTTCCAATTGTGGCCTGTTAACAGGTTTAGGATTAATCAGTAAAGTTGAACGGACCCTGAAGACCCAATCATGCACAGGTATGTGAACTATAATACACAGTGCGAAGCTGCTAGGCTGTCAGCATACACAGTAATGGGTGTCATATTACCCACTTTAGTCGTGTTGCTGCTATTGAGTCACATTTGATTGCATGTCCTATGAAAGTGTATCAAGTAAATAATACCTTTCACAGCCTAAAGGAATATGTGGGGCACATTGTGAATTATAAAACATAATGCACAATGCTTGTGCAACCCTTGGCCAGGCACCCACTGGCACCCTTAAACCAGCCAGTTCTGGAAAACAACATCTAAGGGTAGCGAGTAAGTCCAGGGTGCTGCAGTGTAAATCTCACAGTATAAACACTATGGTTCGACAATTATTAAACGACCCACTAGCCAATTGGGTTGTCCTTGATAAAAGTGGAAAACAACAACTTTTCTGCAATAAAATCCTTGTCTTGCAGTTCGTGGGAGTCTTTCACCTCGTTTTTGGCATCTTATGCCTGCATGCAGTGTTGCTAAAGCTGTACCACAGCTCGAGTAGAGCCGGAGCTTCGTGTGAAAATGTTTACGAGCACCAGGAGAGCAGCAGTCGGAGGGAACAGAGCTGGCCACCAGCCTCCCCATCAAATAATGCAAAGAGCCGGAGAGCGGCTAGGCACTGCCAGAAGAGGCTGAGGAGCAGCAAGAGGGTGAAAGGGCGAGGGGCTGCACCACAGCACCGATGTACGAGGACTGCCGAGCCGTACGTCCAGCTGATACCCATTGCACCAGAGCTCCGGTCAGCACCATCCCGTCCTCCCATGGGCTTCTGCCCATAACACAGAGTGGAGGAGGCTGTGCCTGACCCCCTTGCTGCTACCACCGCAGCTGCACCGTGTCCTGTTGCTTCTTCTTCACACAACTCTATTCTATAAACATGAAATGTAAAAGTACCACAACATCGGAGCACCGGGCACTGAGGAAACCAGACATGAAGGAATTTTTCATAATTGAAGATGTTTGTAGTTAGATTAGGAGAAAGGGGGGTGGAGTAATTACGAAACTGAAAGGCAGAGGGAGGAAGTATTAAACATGCAAGAAAGAAGAACGTCCAGCTCCTCAGTGGTGCATTGCATGTCTTTGTGTTTTGTCATTTATTTTAACCAAGTACTGTCCTGGGAAACGCTTGCTGAAAATACACAGCCCGCGAGTGGTGCGCGCATGAAAGAGAGAGGGGGTACAGGAGGTGAGCCTGCGAGTGGTGTGCGCACATGCACTTGGGAAAGCAGTCTGCTCATTTTCATGGCACTGCACTCGTGCATGTGGCGTGCCGCTGCTCACTCCCACAAGGTGGATGCTGCCACAAGCACAAGAGTGTGCTTGAAAATGAGCAGACCGATGGCTAAAGGCCCTCCTAGGCAGCACATGTGCGCTGCCTAGGCGAGACCTAAAAAGTGTTCAGTGTTCCTCCCCAAGTCTGAGACATGTAAGGAATGGGTTTAGAGCTGCTCCCCATGTCTGTGACATGTAAATAATGAGTTTTGAGCTCCTCCCCATGTTTGCGACATGCAAACAATGGGTTTAGGGCTGTGCTCCTCCCTATGTCAATGACATGCAAAGAGTGTATTTAGTGCTCCTCCCCATGTCTGAGACATGTATAGAACAGGTTCAATGCTGAGCTCCCCCATATATCTATGACATATAAAGAACAGGTTCAGCGCTCCTCCCAATGTCTGTGACACGTAAGGACAGGTTTAGTGCTCCTCCCCATATATCTGTGACATTTAAAGAACGGGATCAGTGTTTCTCCCCTTGTCTGCGACATGTAAAGAATGAGCTCAATGCTCCGCCCCATATCTGTGATATGTATAGAACGAGTTCAATGCTCCTCCCCATGTCTGTGACATATAAAGAGTGGATTCAGTGCTCCTCCCCATGTCTGACATGTAAACAACTGCTTTGGAGCTTCTCCCCATGCCTGTGACATGTAAAGAATGGGTTCAGTGCTCCTTCCATCTCTATGACATGTAAAGAACGAGTTCAGTACTCCTCCCCATGTCAGTGACATGCAAAGAACGCATTTAGTGGCTGTCTCCATGTCTGTGACATGTATAGAACGGGTTCAGTGCTCCTCCCCATGTCTGTAACATGTATAGAATGGGATTAGAGCTTCTCCCAATGTCTGTGACATGTATAGGACAGGTCCAGTGCATCACACCATGTCTGTGACATGTAAAGAGTGTGTTTACTGCTCCTCCCCAAGTCTGTGACATGTAAATAACAGGTGCAATGCTCCTCCCCATGTCTGTGAGATGTAAAGAACGGGTTCAGTGCTCCTGCCCTTGTCTGTGACATGTAAAGAACAGGCTCAATGCTCCTCCCCATGTCTGTGATATGCAAAGAGTGTGTTTACTGCTCCTCCCCATATCTCTGACATATAAAGGGTGGTTTTAGTGCTCCTCCCCATGTCTGTGACATGTAAACAATGGGTTTATAGCTCCTCCCCAAATCTGAGACATGTAAATAACAGGTTCAATGCTCCTCCCCATGTCTGTGAGATGTAAAGAATGGGTTCAGTGCTTGAGAGCAGGAAAGGATGGTGTGTGGTCCCTATATCACAGAGTGGTTGGTGCTCCTCCCCATGTCTGTGACATGCAAAGAATGGGCTCAGTGTCCCTCCCCATGTATTTGACATGTAAAGAACAGGTTCAGTGCTCAAGACCAGGAAAGGATGGGGTTCGGTCCCTATATCACAGAGTGGCGGGGTTGCTCTATGCCAAACCCCGAGAGTCTTCACAGCAGGACCATGAGATGTATTCAACGGCACCCCATTTGTCCCTTGGGCAGTTGCAAACCTGAGTAAGCGGTGGCTTGCTTGGTAACCCTCTGCCCTTAAAGATGTGTCAGTCAGTCAGTCATAATACTTTATTTCGATAAATCAATATCATAAAAAGACATAGGAACAGAATTTACACACGATCGTCAAATGCAATAAATACATAATAAAACATAATATATATACATACTAATACTACTTACATGTGAATACAAAAATATATACTTTCTATAAAATCCATACCTAAAAATACATTTAAAAGAGGTCAGTAAAGATAAAACAAACTGTTCACGTCGATTGCAAAGGACTCATCAATGTAAGGGGGATTCAAAGAGTAACCAATACTAATACGGAATATACAATTCATCTTTCTATTGAACCGTAGTCACCCGGTTATCGGACACCATCCTTTTCTTAGCCCTAATAGCCCCCACAAGGAAGTTGGCAACATGGAATATTATCCTAGGAGTTTGTAATAACTGGAGGAACAGTAGTGCTGGCTTGACCTGTATAAAACCCACCTCTTTAAGAATCGGTCTCAAGAATTTCCTTCTTAGGACCGTGAAGTGGTCACAAAACATCAGAAAATGCAGAGTGTTCTGGGTCGAAAAGTTATCACACTTACATGGCGGAGCGTTATCTGGAGAACACCAACTTGGAAAGTAGCCCAGAGATAGGTGGATCAGATTCAACCGAAATCGAGTTAAAAGGAAGCGGTGATAGGGCAGGTTGACAATAGTCAAATATGGTTCTGGGCCCACATGGGTACACAAAATAAGGCTAGACCTTACCATTGGTTTCTCAAGCTCCACTTGTTCCCTATCTAGGCATAACATATCTCTCATCATACCTTTAATTTGAGCTATATCTTTTGTAGTGATAGTAAGAGGGGCTGAAAAAAGATCCGGTCTCCCTAACTTGGCGAAACTGTCTTTGATATAGGCTAGCCATGGAATCTTGCTTACCCCGTCTAACTGCAGGCAATCTTTCAAAATGGTGTGATTGAGGGGAATTTCCTGGTTCAGCCAGATCCTGAGCCAGGCCAAGACAGGGGCTATTTTTATCAGGTCTGAAATGTACCCCAAACCTAGTTCCGAATGAACAATGTATGTAGGAGTTGACTGGGGTACGGAAAGGACTGACCTGAGAAATTTATTTTCGGTAATCTGGATGCTGTCCGTAGAACAATAGCCCCAAATGGCGCTGCCATATGTGGCAACAGCCAAACTTTTGGCTTTGTAGAGTTGTAGCAAAGTGACTATTGGCCTCGCCCCCAGTTTTTTTATAAAACTCTGAAGGGCTGAGGAAGATCTAGCAAGAGCAAGATTTCTATTTTTTATCTGGGGACCCCAGGATCCTCTCTCGTCAAAGGTAATCCCTAGGTAGGGGAAAGTGGCTACTCTACAGAGCTCTTGTTTCCCGCATGTAAAAGTTTTTATTGACTTAATGTTTTTAGCCTTACCCACTATCATAATTTGGGACTTTTTGACGTTAATCTTTAAATCCAAGGAACCCATGAAGTCTTCAAATGCGTCCAATAGGTGTTGAAGACCCACACCAGTACGAGAGAGCAAAACAGCATCGTCCGCGTATAGGAGAACTGGGATTCCAAGTTCGCCTAAACGCGGAACGTCCAGGGTAGCCGTTTTTAAGGAGGATTCCAGTGCGTTTATATAGACGGTGAAAAGGAGGGGAGCTAGAATGCACCCCTGCCTTACCCCTCTTTCAGACTTAAAGTGACTAGTGCAGCGACCTTCCGAGGTGACTCTGATCGCGGCTGTTAGGTCAGAATAAAGGTCAGCTAAAAGACAGACAAGGGCCCTATCCAATCCTATGTCAAGCAAGATATTCCACAGCTTGGAGCGATTTACAAGGTCGAAAGCTGACGAGAGGTCCATGAACCCCAGGTACATAGACCCCTCCCTGGCTCTCGTATATTTTTCAACCAGTAAATGCAAATTAAGGCCCTGATCAATGGTACTTCTTTTTGGCCTGAAACCGTACTGCACATTGGATAGTACCCCTTTCTCAAGTAACCAGTCATTTAATCTAGATAGAATAACCCTACCCAGTATTTTCACCGATGAATCGATTAAGGAGATCGGTCTATAACAGGATGGGTCTAGCCTATTGCCCTTTTTGAAAACCGGTATGATAATGGATTTCTCCCATGAGTCCGGGATTTTGTCAATTGAGAGGACGTTAAAAACATTACATAAAATTTTGGACCAAAACTTGGGAGCATGTTTGAAAACGTCCCCAGGGACCCCATCAGGGCCTGGAGCTTTGTTTTTCGGGGTCAGTTCTATTGCCCGTTCAACTTCAGCTGCTACAAAGACTACAGTGGCCTTAGCGGTGCGTAATTCGCCAACTACCTCTTCTGTAAGGGCGGCAGTGATGACAGTGCTATTGGATTCAGAGTATATCTCACTAAAGTGTTTAATCCAGCCCTCATCAGGGATGTTTGCCTCTAGAGGTGTATTTGAGTCCTCTGAAAAGAGTGGCTGGTTTATTATTTTCCAAAATAGGCCACTATTTTTTAATGTGACAGAATCTAAGAGTTGCTCCAGACCTGTATCTTTCAGAACCCTCTTTCTTACTAGAATTGTTCGTTTATACGCGGACCTTGCACTCGTTATATCCGCACGGATTTTAGGAGTGGCTTTCAGGGCTTTTAGTAGATCGCTGTGAGCCTTTGAGCAGTTCTTATCAAACCATCTTTTGCCAACTAACTGCTTTGAGCTCGATTTATTCTGGAGGCTACGGTCAATTTCTATACAAATATGATCAAAAGCCGTTATAACCTCATTACACTGGGTTCTGTTAGATAGACATATTGCAACATCATCCTCAGTCCTGGACAGAACCTCATGTAGGAAGGTTTCAGGGACTATTTTTGTCCATTTTAACCTGCGATTTTGGTCTTTAGGCATGAGATTAGCTCCCCCTTTGTGTTGGAGAGATTTCAAAGAAATTACATCTGTAATCATCAGTTCTAATAGAACAGGATTGTGGTCGCTAAAAACTGATACCTCCGTATAATATTTAATCACATTGTTTAACAAAAAGGAAGTAAAAAAAATATAATCTATAATAGTGCCCATGTCATTTCCTTTAAACGTAGGGGATCTATCTTTCCCATCCCCACAAGCTGATTCGTATAAGTTCCAACTTGCTAAGAAAGATTCAAGAAGTTCTCCACGCCTAGTATGTTCTAAGTGCACAATAGAAGAGAGGGGGGGAACTTCGACGTCCTGGCTAGGACATGGTAGGGAACATGGGTGTATATTAAAATCCCCTAATAATATTAATTCAAAAGTATGTACATTAGTGTTATAGACTGACAAAAATTTGTCCAGTGATTCTAAGTTTTGACTGGTACAATCATTAGCGTTAGAGTTATAAAAATTGATAAAAAGAATCTTAGCCCTATCTTGCAAAGCAAGTTCAACAATCAAACAATAATCGGAACCAGATGAGCATTGAGTAAGTTTACCCTTTATGTCCAGTTTAAATAAACTTAACAGGCCTCCCTTGGGTCGTCCTGCCACACTGCTGATGGCTGGGATGCAGAAGTGACTGTAACCATCCATGGAGAAACTATTTCTCTGGTCCCAGGTCTCTTGTAAAGCGATGATGTCAAAGGCTTTGAGTGTCAGTTGCCAATCCGGGTTCCCAATTTTGCTCTTTATGCCAGCAATGTTCCAGGTGGCAATTTTGAGAGATGGAGATATATCAGGTGGCTGAGTGGGGTTCCTCGTGATGTCGGGAAGTCAATCGTTTTCCTCCAATGAGGACAAAACAGAATAACGATTATAAAGGGGAAGGATGTTATACATCTGCCTGTTCACTGGCTGCTGACCAAAAGGTTCCCCTCCATTTTGGAACACAGGAGCATTCAATGGACTAGTGGGGTAACGACCAGCCATTCCCCCTGTAGGAGCGTTACCACGGTACTCTAGCTGATGAGATGGTGGTAAAAGAGTGCTGGCCAAGTGACTATAGAAATAACCAAGTGGTCTGGCGTGAACAGAGTTATCCTGGAAGGGTAAAGAGGCAGCTCTAAGGAGAACAGTAGCAGCATGTTGCAGATATTTAAAGTTAACAATAATGCAGTCCCCCCCAATGTCTTTCTTACCGTGACCAATCCAACCAACTCTACGAGTGGATAAAATTTCGTTTGAGAAGGCCACCGGAAAGCCACAATTCTTATTCAGCCAGGCAAGTGTTTTATTTTTTAAAGCGTCATGGGTTTCCAGCCTGGGATTAGACATGCAGGAGTCAACCTCAGGAACATTAGTTAGTACCACAGTGTAAGGAACACACTGTGGTGGAAGGTTGACAACATTTCTCCACATGGGTTTACAGTGCCCTAAGGCGTCACCCCTTGCTACGTTCTTCAGAGCGTTCTGACGACTATTTTGTACTATCTGTGGTTGTCGTAAGGATGGAGCTAGTGCAACTTTAGAGCCCACTAATGGTTGTGGTGATGGGGTAGTAGACAAAGCGTTTGCAGTCTGAAGTGCCTGGTATTTACCCCCAGAACCATCTTCCCTGATATTATCAGAAGTAAATAAGGCGGGTTCCGATAGACTATGTCCTGTAGGGCCCGAAGAATCAGGTTGGATAGAAGTCAGTGGGGAGGTCCGAATCAAGTTAGAGTCTAGGAGACCCTTAAGTCTAGAAACCTCTTGTGCAACTAAGTCTAACTTTGCCAGCAGTGGACTAATCAAGGCCTCTAATTTAGACTCTAATATAGTTGCCAGGAGTTCAATGTGTGGTGGATACAGTGGGCTACCCTCAGCGTTGTTTATGGTCTCTAAAACTTTGTTTGAGGGCACAGATTTAACCCCCCCGGTCAATGGTACTGTACCTTGCTTTTTGGGTTTACGGGTCACTACCCTCTTAACCGGAATCTTCCTACAAGCACGCACTGTTCTCCGAGCGGGAGATGGAGTTTGTATAACCTTGATAGGCGATTCCGTGCTCTGGCTAGAACTAGGAACGTTATCGGTTACCCCTTCGACTATATTGACTAAAGTAGTTGCATCGATGTTTACGTCTACATTATCATTATTGACACTTCCTCTGTCTGGGGATAACGTTGGGGGAGAAGACATAGTTGACCTTAATGGTGATGACTCCAGGCTTAATCTGCCAAAAGAAAGTCTCCTGTCTTGATTAATCTTGTTTACCACTCTGACAAGATAGCTGTCCATGGTCCTAGTTTCGTTAGTGGCAACAGGTTTCACTGGCCTGGGCTTAGACATGAGGTGCTCGACAATGATTGACTACAACAAATATTAAAATGGTAGTTTTCCCTGGGCTCAGTACACTGTGATAGGGGCGATAGGTCCTGCTGAGCTTACACAGATGCACAACAATGCTTTATGAACCTACTTGCATGTCCACGACAGACGTAACACCAAAATCCGTGGCCCTGCCTCCTCCTGCCCCGGACGGCCACAGACGGCCCGCCCTCTGCCCGGGCTCAGCCCGGCGTCGCCCGCGCGCGTCCTGCGACGCGGAGGGAGCTGTCGGTTATCAAGCGCCTCCGGGCGCGCTGGCGGCGGAAATGGCGTCGGGAGGAGCAGTGGCTGATGGGGATTGTAGTCTCCTCGAGTGGGCTGCCGGCGAAAGAGACACCCAGCAAGGGTGCCCGGTCAGCTCTCCCCCTGCGTGTGGTCTCGCTGGGCTCTGCAACAGGTGCGAGTTTGAAATTGTGCCCCCCGCTCCACCGAGGGAGCTGTCGGTTATCAAGCGCCTCCGGGCGCGCTGGCGGCGGAAGTGGCGTCGGGAGGAGCAGTGGCTGATGGGGATTGTAGTCTCCTCGAGTGGGCTGCCGGCGAAAGAGACACCCAGCAAGGGTGGCCGGTCAGCTCTCCCCCTGCGTGTGGTCTCGCTGGGCTCTGCAACAGGTGCGAGTTCCAAATTGTGCCCCCCGCTCCACCGAGGGAGCTGTCGGTTATCAAGCGCCTCCGGGCGCGCTGGTGGCGGAAGTGGCGTCGGGAGGAGCAGTGGCTGATGGGGATTGTAGTCTCCTCTAGTGGGCTGCCGGCGAAAGAGACACCCAGCAAGGGTGCCCGGTCAGCTCTCCCCCTGCGTGTGGTCTCGCTGGGCTCTGCAACAGGTGCGAGTTCGAAATTGTGCCCCCCAAAGATGTGAGTTACACTCCTGGACTGGTAGCCCACGGTTTTTAAGGGAGGAAAGCTAGCCAACTAAAGTTGTGACATGCAAAGAGTGTGTTTACTGTTCCTCCCCATATCTGTGACATGTAAAGGGTGGTTTCAGTGATCCTCCCCATATCTGTGACATGTAAGCAATGGGTTTATAGCTCCTTCCCATATCTTTGACATATAAAGTACAGGTTCAATGCTCCTCCCCATGTCTGTGATATGGAAAGAATGGGTTCAGTGCTTGAGACCAGGAAAGGATGGTGTGTGGTCCCTATATCACAGAGTGGTTGGTGCTTCTCCCCATGTCTGTGACATGCAAAGAATGGGCTCAGTGCTCCTCCCCATGTGTTTGACATGTAAAGAACAGGTACAGTCCTCTACCCATGTCTGTGATATGTATAGAACGGGTTTAGAGCTGCTCCAAATCTGTGTCATTTAAAGAATGGATTCAGTGCTCCGCCCCATGTCTGTGACATGTAAAGAACGGGTTCAGTGCTCAAGACGAGGAAAGGGTGGGGTCTGGTCCCTATATCACAGAGTGGCGGAGTTGCTCTATGCCAAACCCCGAGAGTCTTCACGGCAGGACGATGAGATGTATTCAACGGCACCCCATTAGTCCCTCGGGTGGTTGCAAACCTGAGTAAGTGGCGGCTTGCCTGGTGACTTTCTGCCCTGAAAGATGTGAGTTACACTCCTGGACTGGTAGTCCATGTTTTTTAAGGGAGGAAAACTAGCCAACTAAAATTTAAGCACCAATGGTTTTGTCCCACATTGTCATTTGGCTCATCAGGTGGTTGGGCAGCGTAGGTTGCTCAGTTGTGCCCGCCCTTCTATTACCCATAAGTAGGCTGTCCGGTTTTAGGTTTAAACCTATAATAACTGATAAAGCCCCACTTTAAGGGAAATAGCTCTCACCAGTGAAAACATATACACACTGAAAAAACACCTGCACAACCACAAATGAAATGCCATTCAAAGAAAGGAAAAAGAGAGTAAAAGAGTCCTTTTTAGATCTCGCTGAGCTAGCGCATGCTCTGCTCGGAGACATTTAGTAGGTGAGTTTTGAAAGTGCTACTGGATGGCCTAGCGCGAGCGTGCACGCGCGCAGCCGCCATTTGTCTCCTCCGTCACGGTTCATTAAGTTGCTTTCCAGTGCATTCCCCTCTGCCTCCGTCCGATAACTTTCGTGGCTTGGCTGTTACGAGCAGAAATCAAACCAACACGAGTGCATAAGGCCCAACAATATTACCGAAAATGTGCACATGAGGGCGCTGTTGGGCCTTTTATGGCCGCCTTCATAATTATCTACTGCATTTTTTGTTAATTATTATTATTGCTGGTGGTAGCGCAGAAGGGAGGCATCTACACCTGTGTAGCACACACTCCCTCCAGGCAGCAATAAGAATAAAAAGTTAACATGGCCAGCACTTTAAAAAAAACAAAAAACTTTTAAACCACGCTGCTGTGCTGCTTTGCAACATGGCTAAAACACTGAACACTGACAAAGCCAATAGCTAGTATAGGAGGCACAATGGCTTTGCCAATGCTGGTCTGAATTAAGGTTTGAAGAAGTGTCACATTTACGTATTTGTTGATTCTTTTAATCACTGATAAAACCTCCTCTAAACTATAAAACACTGATTTCAAACTGTTTTACCTTTACCAACTTCTGAACTCTTAATTAATCCTCACATCCCTTCCCTCTAGCCCCTGCACCTTAAAGTCACTTGCCTCCTTTTACCTCAATACACGGTACACCCCATAATCCCCAAATCATCTTTATTAAACATTAAAAAAAACAATACTTACCTGCATGGTACTTCGCTACATCGTAAAGACTGCATGGTTAAGGTCCAGCATGGTAAATGCGGTTTCCCCTGATGCAGGACACATACCCATCCTTTCCTTAAACACTCTCATGCTTTCACCCCAGTGCCCCTAAATATTAAGGACACCCTCTCAGTTGTTTAATACCCATGAGTATGTCTGGAGCAAGCCTTCGCCTCTTTGGCCTCCCTATACCCCCATACTGTAGGTCTCACCTGAGAGTGCATGCGCGATCGCTTGAGAGACTTCAATTGCAGGGTGCTTAAAGCCTGACTGACCACTGCTAACCGCAGGTTGGCTTCATCGTCACTCAGATCCTTGCTTCTTTTTGGAGAGATACAGCTGGCTTTACTTTCTCGCTGTCTGTTGGTCCCTACCCTAGATCATGGCCCAAGTACTGCTTCCCTTTCCTAGTATCCTTCCACCGCTCGCCACTTTCAGTAGCTCAATCTCCCCCCCCCGGCTTACTCACACCCTCTTCCTCCAAACCTCTACCTGCATCATTGATTGCCCTGCCCCCAGCACCCGATCATCTCCTTCGTTTTTTGGTCCAATCCCCCTGTTTTGCCACTTGCCCCGTTACCCCATTCCCCACATCCTCCCAGTTTGTTGGTGGCACCCTAATGTCTCACCAGAAAAAAAAGCCCACAATTCCACAAATGGGTTTTTAAGATGCTACAAAGATGCCAACGGTGCTGCGCTCCCTGCTCTACAGTGTCTTTTTAGGACGGTCTTCATGTGGGGCTAACATAGTGAGCTTCAGCTGTAACTTAAGATAATAAAAAATAAAAAATAGTGAAGGCAGAGAACAATCCCATACTAGGAATACAGATCACTGCCCCTAGCAGTCAGTGCTGACGCATCAAAGCACCATTTTATTTCAGGCACACAGTACTGCAGCCGCACATCTGTACAACATGGGTAAATAGGTCTCGCTTTTGGGACCTTATAAGTATTTAGTTATGCTGCACACTATTCGTGGTGCAACAACATCAACTGTTGCATGGTTAAACACTTATAAGGTCCCAAAGGCGAGACCTATTGGCTATGCCAATGCTTGTTTTTTTTTCCTGAAGGGGCCAATACAATGTAACTTTGTTGTACATGCTAGCAGTCAGAAAGTCTGGGCTAACATTATTCTGCTTGAGTTTTGTTGTTTTGAGATGCCCCTATAATATTGTTTCTTTTTCCTTTTGTTTTTTTTCAGTTTTGTGGTCTTCGGTCTAAAGATGCAGGGTTTAGAAGCATGTTTTAGGTCGTATTTAATTATTTTATAAACTGTATAGAATCAGCAGATATCAAAATCACGTTCGATTTTTTCACTGATAGGTAAAATGGCTGGTTTCATAAGAATCTTTCCTAATATGTGTCATCACATTTACCCACAGAGAATCAGTAAAAACCCTTAATACATCAGCCCCCAGTTTCTAGTGAGTCAGTATTGATAGTAGGCGAATTGCCAACACCTCAGGCTTTAAAAAATTAAATGCAAGGTATAGTGACAAGTATATGTGAAAAGAGCGCTATCACCAAGCATCTGGGATAGAGGTTAAAACATGACACCAGACTTTTGAAAACATGGAACGTGGTGTCACTTGGAATGTTCTGCAAAAAAGGTTGTTTCCAAGTTCAACAAATATTAGAGTGATATTGTTTGTATTTGCAGTGATTCATCTACGTATATGAAAATGTTGTGTGATGACATGTCAAAATTGATACCTGAGCTGAAGTGCTTCCCTGTAAGAAATTCTTGGCACTTGTAAGATGGTATGCTGAAAGCATCTTTACAATCTTCGGAGTTAATGAGGATGGCTATTGACTTTTTAGTCCATTCTGTTGCAATGGTTTCCCATGCACAGGAACTAAAACACAAATATTTACAATTTCGTGCTTTGTGTGGCATCAAAGAAAGAGTCATCCCAACTGTGTCCCTTAGCTGATGGTTTTCAGTCCAAAGGGCTATGAATGCTATATTATCCATGTGTCAAACGTTTACAGAATATTTGCTGAGTGATGATGCCAAAGACATGAAATGTGAGGATCTTTGGTCACATATTGATAGTGATTTCAAAAAAGTACACTCAACTGCATTCTTAGATTTTTACAGGAAAACATAACAGCTGAAGTGTACATAATAAAAAGAACCAAGAGTCTCAAAACACCCTTGGCTGCCATGTGTTCAGCATATTTGTTGTAGATGTGAAACATCTCCTTGAGAGCAGGCTGGGCGACACCTTTAGTGACTTTGGCACTACTACAACATGTTCCATATTAGAGTGCTTGCGGCTTGGTAAGCAAAGCACGGGTGAAGAGCAATTCAGGAACTTTAATTTTACAATGTATGAGAAATGGCTTGCAATGATGTATAGAAATGTCCCTTCACCACCAATGGCATTTGAAGTCAATGAAACCTCACTGTGGTACTCTGTTCTAGATCCCTTCCGTAAAGGGGAATTTCCTCTTTTCAAACATATGGCTCGGAACAAGACGCCGGAGACGGATGGCCTTCCGGTGGAATTTTATTCTGCATTTGTAGATACCCTGGCCCCGAAGTTGGTCGTAGTATATAACAAAGCACGGCGGGAGGGTTGCCTTCCTGCTACCACACGGGAGGCAATCATAGTGCCCCTCCTTAAACCGGGTAGGCCGCCATGGGACTGGACTGCATACAGACCGCTTGCCATGCTTAACCTGGATTATAAGATACTAAGTCGAATCCTCGCTAGTCGGCTAATGGCCCACATGTCAACATTAGTTCACGTGGACCAGGTGGGTTTTATCCGAACCAGGAACACGGCGATGAACATAAGGAGATTACTGCATGTCCTGCGGGCGGATAACTATTGCGGGGAGGAGGCTTGTATTTTTGCGGTTGATATCGAGAAGGCCTTCGATAGTCTAGAATGGCCATATCTTTTTGCGGTCCTGAGGGCGTTTGGCCTGGGAGACCGCTTCGTGGAATGGACAGCAATCTTGTATAATAACTACACTGCCAGGATCCGAACGGGAGGGCTGATCTCTGCTGCTTGCAATGTGGGTAGGTGGACGAGGCAGGGTTGCCCGCTGTCACCCCTGCTCTTTGCGCTGGCAATGGAGCCAATGGCTGCTCAGGCCCGATCGGGATGTCACTACCAAGGGTTAGTAGTGGAGGGACACTTGCAACACATAGCGCTGTATGCTGATGATCTACTACTATTTCTGGCCGACTCGGAGGAGGCCCTCCGTGGAGTCAAGGGACTGCTGTATTCTCTGGGGGAGGCCGCAGGGCTTCGTGTGAACTGGTCCACATCCTGTCTTTTTCCGACTCGTCCAGGCAGGGATGATACGCAGCCGGCGGAGGGGGTCTAGTGGGAGACTAGCTGCTTGCCTTACCTGGGAATCCAGATCTACCACAACCCTAATGACATGTTGGAGGGTAATATAGGCCGGGCCATATGTAAGGCCAAGAGCTGTTTTTAGTTTTGGGGAAAGCTCCCGCTATCGGTAGCGGGTAGAGTTGCCTTGGTTAAAATGGTCACACTGCCCAGGTTCCTCTATTTTTTTGGGACGCTTCCGATCTGGATCCCAACCCAGGTGTTCGCGCAGCTCAACACATTGCTCACAGGATTCTTGTGGGGCGCGGGGCGTCGGAGGATGGCCCTGGTCACCATGCAGCGACCCAGAGCGGAGGGAGGATTTGCCTTGCCGGATCTAGAGGCATATTACCATGCAGCTCAGTTACAATGGTTCACTAAATGGGTGGCTGGCCGAATTAGGCACCGAGAGGAGCCTGATGGGCCGGACCCTCCCTTGGTGCTGCTATCCCGGGTGCTGCTGCGCTTGCCCATAAGGAATAGGGTGCTCCCGACTGACTTACAGGTGGTGCGCAAGTGCTGGAACCGATTGGCCCGGCGTGGGTGCACGCGCACACCCTATGCACCGGAGATCCTGCTGGCAATATGTGAGTCCCTACCACACGGAGGTGATTGGGGTAGACTACGGGATTGGGAGGAGACGGGGATACTTACTGTAGGAGATCTATTTGAAGATGGCAACCTCCTACCTTTTAATGACCTGGTGGAGCGCCATGACCTACCACGCGGAGACTTCCTGCTTCATGCCACACTGACAGTAGCCATTAGGAAACACTGGCGGGAGGAGATGGTGGAACCTCAGACCTCGCTGGCCTGCCAATATGTCATAATGGCGGCAGGAACATTTAAGGAGGTCACGTGTCTCTACAGGCGGATTACCCACAGCTTGCGAAAGCCCTTGTCGGCCCTTCGTCTCAAATGGGAAGAGGATTTGGGGGAACCCATTGGGGAAAAGCCATGGGGGGAGTTGGTGGAACGGGCCTGAAAGTGTTCCAGGAACGGCCGCTTCCAGCTAATCCACTTCTACATGCTGCATAGGGCTTACCTTACCCTGGGCAAGGTGAATGAATACTTCGGGGCTTCAGCAGCATGCCCACGGTGTACCCTGGAGGGGGCGGGGTTCCTCCACATGTTTTGGGATTGTCCGCTTCTGGGAGAGTTCTGGCGGGGAGTGACGTCTGAGTTGGCGGTGGCAACAGAAAGAGGGGTAGCGCCGACACCGAGTTGTTGTTTGTTACATTGGTTTCAACATACTGCCAAGACCAAAATCACTAGGAAGTTTATAGACCTGGGGCTGGTCTTGGCCAGAGGGAGATCACCAGCCACTGGAAGTCAAGGACTGACCCCAACTTAGCGCGATGGACTAGGGAGTTAGTGAAATGGGCAGAAGGGGAGCTGTAGGTTGCGCATGGCCACCCGCACTGGGAGTGACAAATCCCTGGAAATGGCGCGAGCGTGGGTTGCACTGGTGGAGCTGGTAAAACATCCGCCTGGAGATATTGAGGGCTCTCCTGGCCGGGGGGAGCTAGCAGCAGATAACTGAGGCTGGGAGGCTCTGATTGCTTAGAGAGCAGGGCGCAAATACGGCAGGGCGATCCTGGGTGAACACTTCTCATGCCGGGGTGGAGGAGAGGGAGGGAGGGATAGTTGGGATTGGGAGGGGGGGTTGTTAGAGTTGCAAGCTATAGAGGGAGGCCGGAAAGATACCAACTAACAGTTCTCGCTACAAGACGGAGGAAGGGGTGCCGGGGATTATCCCCCAATCAGATCACATTCCCCCATGTTAGGAGAGGGTTCCTTTTCTCCTTTGCTTGCAGATGAATGTTGTTGCATTACGGAACTGTAATATCCTGCTAAGTACTAAGTTTGTATTCAATCTATCCACTTGCAGTCTTATTTAGGTACGTTTTTGTGCCTATGTTTTTTGATAATGCAATAAAATTTGTTTAAAAAAAAAAAGGGAAATTTCCTCCGTAGTTTCAAAAGTGCTGCTTAATTTTTGACCGCTTCAATAACGCTGAGGGAATAAGCGCCCATATTTGCGTAAATGTTGCAGTACCTGCCCTGAGAATCGGAATCTTCAAGTATGAACCAGTATTGGCATGGAAACCTATGTAAGTATCCAGAGTTACCAAGTTGAATACTGGCTGTTATGGCGTTGCCCATCTCCAGTGCCAATGTTGAGAGGGCCTTTTCTCAGAAGTTTACATGGGAAGGAAAGAGTGAGAGTACATGACCAAAGACTCACTGAAGAAGTATTGTATAGTGTACTACAATAAGTTTAATTTGCAAAAATCTATTTGGACCTCATATACACTATGCTAATGCTGTCTATATACCATGTGCTATCAGTGCTGAAAGCAAGCAATAATAAAAGCAAAATGTTCCATAAACACCGGAAAAACACTGTTTCTGTATTTTTCAATGGCGCAAAAATGTGTAACCACTGATAACCACTGTTTTTTAAGGTATTGAAATCACTTGAAAACACTGAAAAAAAAACACCAGAATTTACCAAAAATAGAAATTGAAAACAGGAAAGCCTACCCATAAGTTACCCCACCAGCTGGCATATTTCATTTCCTGAACTAAAACTGCAGCAAACCATTTGTTGGTAGAGTTATTTAATTAATCATGTTGTAAGCAGAATCAACAAATGTTGCTGGGGTAGGTTGCCTATATCATCACTATGCTGTAGGACTGTCGGCCCCACACACTGGATGCCCCACCCTATTTAGGGTCTTGTTTCCCAGGCTGTTATGTCCTGCAAATGATAGCCATGCAAAGCACAGAAGTCACAGAAACTCAGTCTCAGATTTAATATGGACTTATTTTGTCCTTGCCTCACGGAAGTCCAAGAAACTCAAACAGCAGCAATGTGAGCCACTCAGGGGTGGGCAGATCTGAGCGTCAGGGGCACTTGTTTGTTTATTTATAAACAACTTCTGTTTTCAGCATTTGTTTCTGAAAAACGAAAACATGCCAAGGAGCACACTATGAACTGGTAGCACAGACTTCACCTAGCTTTGTCCAAAGTGATGTTGCTATTCACTGGCCCACTTTCAATGAAAACGTTCCCCCAAGAGGGTGGAGAACTTTAGGTTTTGTGGCAGTTCATAGTGGGACATGCAGAGACATGGCTGAAGCCACCCCAGAGGTCGTCATCCTGTCTGGTAAACTCCAGACGAGTTCCTCAACATGTAAAGAGTTTTATTTCTCTCATCAGCCCTAACATATCTTATTTTGGATCCAATTCTCATCTCCCCTATTGAGCAACAGATGTGGCAAAAAAATTAACTACAAAAAATGGTTATTTCTTTGCTCCTGGAGGACCAGCACATACATTAACATACACTAGTGATGTGCTCTGCACCTTGAGGACCAGCACACACATTAACCTAAACTAGTTATGTGCTCTGTGCCTGGAGGACCAGCACATGCATTAACATACACTAGTGACGTGCTCTGCACCTGGAGGACCAGCACATACATTAACCTACACTAGTGACGTGCTCTGCTTCTGGAGGACCAGCACATACATTAATATACACTAGTGACATGGTCTGTGCCTGTAGTGCCCTGGAAGACTCGCATATTCATTAACCTACACTAGTGACATGGTCTGCTCCTGTAGGACCAGCACATACATTAATCTACAATTGTGACGTGCTCTGCTTCTATAGGACCAGCACATACATTAACATTCACTAGTGACGTGCTCTGCTCCTGTAGGACCAGCACATACATTAGCGTACACTAGTGATGTGCTCTGCTCCTGTAGGACCAGCACATACATTAGCATACACTGGTGATGTGCTCAGAGCCTGTTGTGCCCTGGAAGACCAGCATATACATTAACATACACTAGTGATGTGCTCTGCTCCTGTAGGACAAGCAAATACATTAACATACACTAGTGACATGGTCTGCTCCTGTAGGACCAGCACATACATTAATGTATAGTAGTGATGTGCCCTGCTGCTGTAGCATCCTGGAGGGCCAGCACATATGTTAACATACACTAGTGACATGCTCTGTGCTGATAGGATCAGCACATACATTAACATACACTAGTCATGTGCTCTGCTCCTGTAGGACCAGCATGCACATTAACCTACACTATTGATGTGCTCTGCTCCTGTAGGACCAGCACATCCATTACCCTACACTAGTGATGTGCTCTGTGCCCGTATAACCCTGTAGGACCAGCACATACATTAATATACACTAGTGATGTGCTCTGCTTCTGGAGGACCAGCACATACATTAACATACACTAGTGACGTACTCTTTTCCTGTAGGACCACAGCACAGTCATTAACCTACACTGGTGATGTGCTCTGCGCCTGTAGCACCCTGGAGAACCAGCACATATATTAATCTACACTAGCAATGTGCTCTGTGCCTCCAGCGCCCTGAAGGACCAGCATACACATTAATCTACACTAACAACGTGATCTGTGCCTGTAGCGCCATGTAGGACCAGCACATACATTAACCTAAACTGGTGAAGTGCTCTGCGCCTGTAGTGCCTGGAGAGCCAGCACACACATTAACTTACACTAGGGACTTGCTCTGCTCCTTTAGGATAAGCACATACGTTATTCTACAGTAGTGATGTGCTCTGTGCCAGGAGGACTAGCACACATGTTAATCCACACTAGTGATGTTGCCTGCACCTGTAACACACTGGAGGATCAGCACATACATTAACCTACACTAGTGATGTTTTCTGTGCTTGGAGCCCCCGGGGGCCCAGCACCCACATTAACCTACACTACTGACGTCCTCTGCTCCTGTAGCCACATGACTAGTGAGCCCTTGAGTCATGCTCTGCTCTGGTGTGCTGCTAACAAGTAAATATTTACCGACAGAGAATGCTTAACGTAAAACCTTGGTACAATTGTTGCCCAAGGTGATCCCTTGTTTGCACACCTGTATGGCCTCACACCCAGGTGTCTCTGGTATGTCAGTATACAGTACCACATAAACACACAGACACACACACATCGAAGGACAGAAACACAAACACAAACACACACAGATACACAAACACACACAGACAAACGCATACACAGACACTTACAGTCACACAGTCACACACACAGACACACATAGACTGACAAATACACACACAAAAACAAACACACAGACACCTAGACACACTCAGACAGACACACGCAGACATACAGACAGAGACAAAGACAGATACACACACAGACACAAAGATACACTGACATGCACAGACAGAATTAGCACAGGACCTAAATGAAGATTCCTTTGAATCAATAGTCCCTAAAAAAGACTCTTGCAGGACTACCTACATGGCTGGGTGAGTGTGTAGTGACGTAATTTTTAACGATGACCCCTCCTGAAAAACCGGGGCCCTGAAGAGTTGGAGCTTGTGTTTCTGGGATGATGCACTTCCACTGAGCTGTTGAGGAGAGATCAGCATTTGTCTCCACAGCAGGTGAATCCCCATTGCGTCCTGCCTCAGCTGTAGCATTCACATTAGTCAGAGTAATTCCCCATTTATGCAAAAAACGTGTTGAGTTGAAAGGAACTGAAAAGACATTTGTAGGCAATTAATGGACCCAAAGGCAGTGGTGTAACTGAAGAGAAGCTTAGAAGGCAGTAATGCGGAGACACACAGACAGACAGACACACACAACGGGTACAGTGCTCCTTCCCATGTCTGTGACATGTAAAGAACGGGTTCAGTGCTTCTCCCTATGTCTGTGACATGCAAAGAGTGTGTTTAGAGCTCTTCACAATGCCTGTGACATGTATAGAACAGGTTCAATGCTGCACTCCCTCACATATAAGTGACGTGTAAAGAACAGGTTCAATGTTTGTGACATGTAAAGAATGGGTTCAGTGCTCCTCCCCAGTCCTGTGAAATGTACATAACTGGTTCACTGATCCACCTCATGTCTGTGAAATGTTAAGAACAGGTTCAGTGCTCTTCCCCATGTCTGTGACAGGTAAAGAATGGGTTCAGTACTCCCACCCATGTCTGTGACATGTAAAGGACAGGTTCAGTACTCCTCCCCCTGTCTGTGACATGTAAACAGTGGGTTCAGTGCTCCTCCCCATGTCTGCGACATGTAAAGAATGGGCTCAGTGCTCCTCCCCATGTCTTTGATATGTAAAGAACGATTTTAGTGCCCCTTCCCATGTCTGTGACAGGTATAGAATGAGTCTAGAGCTTCTCTCCATGTCTGTGACATGTAAAGAACAGGTTCAGTGCTCCTCCCGTGTCTGTGACAAGGATAGAGCAGGTGCAGGGCAGCACTCCTCCCCATATCTGTGACATGTAAAGAGCAGGTTTAGTGCTCCTCCCCTTGTCTGTGACATTCAAAGAGCGTGTTGAGTGCTCCTATCTATGACTGTGACATGTAAAGAGTGGGTTCAGTGTTCCTCCGCATGTCTGGCATGTAAACAACAGGTTTAGAGCTCCTCCCCAAGTCTGTGTCATGTAAAGAACAGGTCAGTGCTCCTCCCCATGTCTGTGACATGTAAAGAATGGGTTCAGTGTTCCTCCCAATGTCTGTGACATGTATAGAAGGGGTTCAGTGATCCTCCCCATGTCTATGACATGTAAAGAACAGGTTAAGAGCGTCTCCTCATGTGTGTGACATGCAAAGAGTGTTTAGTGCTCCTCCCCATGTATGAGACATGCAAAGAGTAGGTTCAGTGCTCTTCCCCATGTCTGACATGTAAACAACGGGTTTAGAACTCCTCCCCAAGTCTGTGACATGTATAGAACGGGTTCAGTGCTCCTCCCCATGTATGTGACATGTAAAGAACGGGTTCAGTGCTCCTCCCCATGTCTGCGACATGTAAAGAATGGGCTCAGTGCTCCTCCCCATGTCTTTGATATGTAAAGAACGATTTTAGTGCCCCTTCCCATGTCTGTGACAGGTATAGAATGAGTCTAGAGCTTCTCTCCATGTCTGTGACATGTAAAGAACAGGTTCAGTGCTCCTCCCGTGTCTGTGACAAGGATAGAGCAGGTGCAGGGCAGCACTCCTCCCCATATCTGTGACATGTAAAGAGCAGGTTTAGTGCTCCTCCCCTTGTCTGTGACATTCAAAGAGCGTGTTGAGTGCTCCTATCTATGACTGTGACATGTAAAGAGTGGGTTCAGTGTTCCTCCGCATGTCTGGCATGTAAACAACAGGTTTAGAGCTCCTCCCCAAGTCTGTGTCATGTAAAGAACAGGTCAGTGCTCCTCCCCATGTCTGTGACATGTAAAGAATGGGTTCAGTGTTCCTCCCAATGTCTGTGACATGTATAGAAGGGGTTCAGTGATCCTCCCCATGTCTATGACATGTAAAGAACAGGTTAAGAGCGTCTCCCCATGTGTGTGACATGCAAAGAGTGTTTAGTGCTCCTCCCCATGTATGAGACATGCAAATAGTAGGTTCAGTGCTCTTCCCCATGTCTGACATGTAAACAACGGGTTTAGAACTCCTCCCCAAGTCTGTGACATGTATAGAACGGGTTCAGTGCTCCTCCCCATGTATGTGACATGTAAAGAACGGGTTCAGTGCTCCTCCCCATGTCTGTGACATGCAAAGAGTGTGTTTAGCGCTCCTCCCCATGTCTGTGACATGTATTGAAAAGGTTCAATGCTGCGCTCCCTCACATATCTGTGACATGCTAAGAACAGGTTCAATGCTGTGTTCCCTCACATATCTGTGACATGTAAAAAACAGGTTCAGTGCTCCTTCCAATGTCTGCGACATGTAAAGAATGGGTTTAGTGCTCCTCCCCTTGTCTGTGACATGTAAAGAACAGGTTCAATGCTCCTCCCCATGTCTGCAACATGTAAAAAATGGGGTCAATGCTCCTCCCCATTTCTGTGACTTGTAAAGAATGGTTTCAGTGCTCCTTCCATGTCTGTAACATCTAAAGAACAAGTTCAGTGCACCTCCCCATGTCTGTGACATGTAAAGAACAGGTTCAGTGCTCCTTCCATGTCTGTGACATGTAAAGAACGAGTTCAGTGCTCCTTCCATGTCTATGACATATATAGAACAGGTTCAGTGCTCCTCCCCATGTCTTTGACATGTAAGCAATCGGTTTGGAGCTCCTCCTAATGTCTGTGACATGTAAAGAACGGGTTTAGGGCAGTGCACCTCCCTATGTATGTGACATACAAAGAGTTTGTTTAGTGCCCCTCCCCATGTCAGTGACATGTAAAGAACGGGTTTAGGGCAGTGCTCCTCCCTATGTCTGTGACATGCAAAGAGTGTGTTTAGTGCTCCTCCCCATGTCTGTTACATGTATAGAACAAGTTCAATGCTGTGCTCCCTCACACATCAATGACACATAAAGAACATGTTTAGTGCTCCTCCCCTTGTCTGTGACATGTAAAGAACAGGTTGAGTGTTCCTCCCCTTGTCCGTGACATGTAAAGAACTGGTTCAATGCTCCTCCCCATGTCATGTAAGGAATGGGTTCAGTGCTCCTCCCCATGCCTGTGACATGTAAAGAGTAGGTTAGGTGCTTCTCCCCATGTCTGACATGTAAACAATGGGTTTAGAGCTCCTCCCCATGTCTGTGACAGATAAAGAATGGGTTCAGCTTGTTACAGGGAGGGGCTTTTGGGCTGCTTAACTTGAGCCAGGATGCTCAGGGACGCCCAAACTAAAATTAAGGAAACAGACGTGTGACTCACAGAAACCAAGGCAAAAGTTTTACACAGTTTATTGGAAGGCGCAGCTTCAAGAAAAAGGTGATTGAATGCAGAGAAAAAATGATTTTGTTTTCAAGACACTTTTATATATAACTTTCAGTGAAATTAAGAATGCATGAAAATCATTAGGAGAAAAACATCAAGGAAAATGCAATGTTAAGTAACCAGGTTAAAACTTCAGACACATTTGTAAATGCAACATGAAAAACACAACTTTGATCAGGAGAAATGTTTCCAAAATGCAGAACAAACTTGGCTGAAATGCTAAAAAGGCATACGTTAAGACATGAGAAGAAAAACTGCTTTGCAATTACAATAAAGGCATTAGATCCTAAATAAGAGAACACCAATCTAAAGACTAAATAGCAATTATATGGCAAACTAAATCCTATCTTAAAGAGGTCAAAGTCTAGATCAAAAAACAAGAGCTCTTGGGGAGTACCCACAGTCAGTGACCTACAGCACGACAGTGATAATCCGAGGACTGACCGGTGGGTCTCATTTTTATATCCCCAAAAGCAGAAATTAAATGAAGAACTGGTCAGTTATGCTGACGTCAAATAATACCCACTGGGCGTACGTTTATCAGAAATCAGGTGCTCACTTACAATAAAGCGGAACTTTACCAGGCCAAAAGGTCAATATTTCGCTAAGTGCACGTCTTGGGTTTCATAGGGCAAGCAAGAAGATGGCGCAAAAAATAAACAAACGATAAACGAACGACGCCCTTTTTTGCCACAGCGCCCCCTTCTCTGTTCCCTGCGGTGAGAATAGTTCCCTATTCTCATGATCAAGTGATCAAATGCCTCTCTTGTGGTCAAAACTTCTTTGTTCTTGTGGTGTGAGAAAGGTGTGAAGTTCGTTGGGCTTACAAAGAGAGTTGACCACACGAAAACAGTAGGGTTTTGGGCCAGGGCGCCTCGCACAGAGAAGCTGCTTGAGTTTTCAGGTCACTGAGGCCTGGAGCCTGCTGTGTTCAGAAAAATGGGTAGAGGACTCTGGTCAATATAACAAAGGCATAAAGATGGCAGGGCCTATGCAAGGGTCTATACTGGCGAATGTATCAAGGATGGTCCAGGGCATTTTATATGGTGACACAAGACCTTGTCTCAAGTGTTCCTTCCATGTCTGTGTCATGTAATGAACGGGTTCAGTGCTCCTCCCCATGTCTGTGACATGCAAAGAACAGGTTTGGTGCCCCTCCCCATGCAGCCTCGCCCCCCCGCTCCCATTCGCTTGTTCCCACCCTCCTCCCAGCTGCTCCTCCCTCCCACCTCCCTACTTATGGCGGCCACTGTGCGGCAGTGAGAGCGACCCTTGACCCTGGTTTCAGGCAGGTCGCTCCCCACGCAGCGAAGCTCCACGTGACTGCGCCCATCCCCTTGCTGCTGTTGTAGAGTGTTCAAGGCCCCCCTGGGCTGCTGTGTCACTGCAGGTTCTGTTTTTGCCTGAACTGTAATGGTAATTGTATTTTGTATTTCACACTGCTTGTTTATTTCACTGCTTGTTTCCTTTCTGTGCCCTCGTTTGTCCTCGGCCCCCTTTCGCCGTCCCTTCTCCCACCGCTGCCACCCCTGCGGCCCCGCCCCCTTGCCTTCTGTTCCCTCGCCGATTCCCGCCGCTGCATTCCCGCCCCCCGCTCCCATTCACTTGTTCCCACCCTCCTCCCAGCTGCTCCTCCCTCCCACCTCCCTACTTATGGCAGCTGCTGTGCGGCCGCGCCGCTGGCGCGCCAGAGGCAAGCCCGTCTGCGCCCGTCCACGCCTGGACCGCGCCCAGCGCCAGAACCCCTGGCCCCTGAAAACGTCACGATGCTAGACTCCGATACAACGCCAGCACCCTCCACGCACTCAACACCGGCCGATACCACAGCTGCTTCCAGGCCGCCCCGAAACGCACCCACGGACTCTTCTCCTGCCGCACCTGCAGCTTCGCCTGCGACAGACCACCTAGGACTGTACCCAACCACCACCGCTGCTTACTCCTAAACACCCGCTCTGTCCGCAAACACGCCGTCGAGCTTTGGGACCAGCTCAACACCTCCGCCCCAGATGTCACCTTCCTGACCGAGACCTGCTGAAATGACGCCTCGGCTCCCGACATCGCCATTGCCATCCCGGACGGCTACAAGATCGCCCGCAGAGACCGCACCAATGGAGTTGGAGGAGGAATCGCCATCGTACACAAGTCCACCCTCAAGGTCTCCACCCACTCAGATGACACCCTCAGCACCGCCGAACACCTGCACTTCTGGATACACACTGACCCCAACACCCCCCTCAGGGGAACCCTCATCTACAGACCCCCTGGACCCCGGCCACAGTTCAGCTACACCATCGCCGACCTCGTCAGCACCCACACACTTGCCTCCACGGACTACATCCTCCTCGGGGACCTGAACTTCCACCTTGAGAACAACAATGACCCCAACTCCGCCACCTTGATCGACAGCCTCACCAACCTTGGCCTCAGACAGCTCGTCACTAGCCCTACCCATGCCGCCGGCCACATGCTTGACCCCATCTTCTCCTCTAGCAACCACGTGTCCTTCAACAACACCACCGAAATTTACTGGACCGACCACCGCTGCATCCACTTCACCTACAAGAAGGCCACAATGCACCACCGTGCCCAACAGCTGCCCCGTCGCTGCTGGAGCAAAGTCAGCGAGGGCCAGCTGGCCGCCACCCTCACACTAAACCCACCCACCGAACCCACCGACCCAGACGCCGCCGCCCGCAACTTCAGACATTGGATCGACGACTGCGCCAACACCCTCGCCCCGCTCAAGAAACCCGCAGACAGCCGCACCAGCGAGAAAGCCACCTGGTTCACCGAAGAACTCCAGACCTCCAAATGCACCTGCCAGAAACTGGAGAAGAAATGGCTCCACTAACGAACACCGGGCAGCCACACAGCCCACAAAGACGCCACCCGCAGACACCACCACCTCATTGGACTCGCCAAGAAATCTTGCATCAAAACCTGCCTGGACAACAACGCACACGACAGCAAAGAGCTCTTCAGCATCGTGAAGGAACTCTCCAACCCTAGCACCAATGCCAACGACATCCCACCCTCTCAGGAACTGTGCGACTCGCTGGCCACCTTCTTCCACCTTCTTCCACCGCAAGATCGCCGACATCCACAACAGCCTCAACACAACAACCAGCCCGACAACTCCAGTCCCCACACCACCTGCGAACCCCACCCGCCTCAACAGCCTGACCTCCTGGACCAACGTCAACGACGACGAAACCCGCAAGACAATGAACTCCATCCACTCGGGATCACCGTCTGACCCCTGCCCTCACCACATATTTAACAAAGCCGACGCAGCCATCGCACCCCAACTTCAGAAAGTGATCAACACCTCCTTCGAGACAGCCACATTCCCGGAAAGCTGGAAGCACGCCGAGATCAACGCCCTCCTCAAAAAACCCAAGGCGGACCCCAAGGACCTCAAGAACTCCCGAACCATCTTCCTGCCCCCGTTCCCGGCGAAGGTCATCGAGAAAATCGTCAATACACAACTGACCCGATACCTCGAAGACAACAACACCCTGGACCCATCCCAGTCCGGATTCCGAAGAAACCACAGCACCGAGACAGCCCTCATCGCCGCCACAGATGACATAAGGGCCCACCTGGACAACGGCGAAACATCGGCCCTCATCCTCCTGGACCTGTCAGCCGCCTTCAACACGATCTGCCACCGCACACTAAAGACATAACTCCAAGAAGCCAGAATCCATGAGAAAGCCCTGGACTGGACCACTTCTTTCCTCTCCTGCAGAACCCAGAGCGTCCATCTCCCCCCCTTACGCTCCAAAGCCACCGACATCATCTGTGGCATACCACAGGGCTCTTCCCTCAGCCCGACGCTGTTCAAACTCTACATGGCCCCCCTCACCCACGTTGCCCACCAGCACGATCTCAAAATCATCCCCTATGCCGACAACACCCAGCTAATCCTCTCCCTCACCAGGGACCCACACACCGCCAAAACCAACCTCCACTAGGGAATGAAGGCCGTCGCAGATTGGATGAGGAACAGCCGACTGAAGCTGAACTCAGACAAGAAGGAGGTCCTCATCTTCGGCTCCACCATCTCAGCTTGGGACGACTCCTGGTGGCCAACCACGCTAGGAACAACACTGACACCCACCGACCACGCACGCAACCTGGGTTTCATCCTCGACTTCTCCCTCCCCATGTCGAAGCAGGTCAACGCCATCACCTCCTCCTGCTACAACACCCTCCACATGCTCCGCAGGATCTACAAGTGGTCCCCACCGAAACAAGAAGAACATTGACCCATGCCCTTGTCAGCAGCAAGCTAGACTACGGCAACGCACTCTACGCAGGTATCCAGGCCAAACACCTACGACGACTGCAATGCATTCAAAATGCCTCCGCCTGGCTGGTCCTCAACGTCCCTCGCTGCAGCCACATCACCCCCCACCTGAGAGACCTACACTGGCTCCCCATCGAAAAGAGGATCACCTTCAAGCTACACACCCACGCACACAAAGCCCTCCACAACACCGGACCAGCCTACCTCAATGGCCGACTCAGCTTCTACACCCCCACCCGCCAGCTCCACTCCGCCCGCCTCACCCTCGCCGCTGTCCCCCACATCCAATTAACGACCGACGGCAGAAGATCCTTCTCCTTCCTCGTCGCCAAGACCTGGAACACCCTCCCCACCCACCTGCAGCAGACCCAGGACCTGCACACCTTCAGAAGAATCCTCAAGACCTGGTTCTTCGAGCAGTAGCAGCACCCCCCCAGCACCTTGAGACCCTCACGGGTAAGTAGTGCGCTTTATAAATACATTGATTGATTGATTAATTGATTGATCTGTGACATGTATTGAACAGGTTTAGAGCTTCTCCCCATGTCTGTGACATGAAAAGAACGGGTTCAGTGCTCCTCCTCATGTCTGTGACATGAACAGTGTGTTTAGTGCTCCTCCCTGTGAGAAGTTGGCCCGGTATATGCTGTCCACTAGTTATAGTGGGCACCCTGCACCAGTCCAAACAACCCCTTATTGATGATAGGTTAAAGGCAACCTTCTTTGAAAGCTATCCTAGTGGTAGCTATGGAGAGCAGCCTTCAGGCTAAGTCTTGAAGGAATGTAAAGCAGCTTGTTTTACCAGTCTATAATCTCTTGAGTGGCTAAATGAAAGGAGACCACAGCAGGTATATATATAAAATATACGTATTTATTCGTAAACACACCCCTTTAGTCTCTTTATGAGGCTAGAGGCAAATGCACATAAGTTACACTTCAAATATTACAGTAAATTAGCACAATTTACGATAGGCCCTGGGGCGAACCAAACCATATATTAAGAAAGTGGTATAAGAACCACAACTTGACTAGACACAAGGCCTAGAGCCTGTAGAATCACTGGAACCCCAAGGAACCACCCAAAGTAGTGACACAGGGGACCCACGGGGGACGTGTGCAGTGTGAGAACACAGCCGCGAGCTCCTGTTAGCTTCTATGGGGAAAGTCATGGTTAGATTTTTTAAGTTTAAGGACACTTAGGAGTGGACCAGGAACAAATCCTTTTGGACTTAGATGGTTCAAGAGCCAACACCCACGGGAGCACTGGAGTACTCGTGTTACCTTGTCCAGGGAAGCCGGGTGCATAAGTGCCAAATGTTGTTGGGTCGCGTCGTTGTTTTCAATGGCAGGAGACTGAAAAGTGCTGATGCTGTGAAGAGGAGAAGTGTCCAAAGAGATCAAAGCCTGGATTGAAGATGTGAAGAACCTGAAAACAGAGGGGGCAGAGTCTGGGTTACTTGGATAGACGAATGCCCACCGATGTCGGGTGTTTCAGGTGCGAAGAGGGGAAGCTTGACTCTACAGTCAAGAGGACCAGGAGGCATCAAGGATGACCAGGAGCTGGATTCGAGTAACCCTGGGCGTAGTTCGCGAAGTAGCGCTACGCGTAGCTACGCAAAGTGCACTTCGCACTACGCGAGCTACGCGTAGCACTTCGCGAACTGCGTAGTACCCTGTTCGCACTGTGCAAGATGTCATTTTCAATGATTGCACAGTGCGGACAAGCATCCGGCACTGTGCAATCATTGAAAACGGCATCTTGCACAGTGCGAGCTGTAGTTTTCTGCCGCTCGAGTAGATTTTTACGCGAGCGGCAGCTTTCTCAACGCGGACTAGTAGTTTTTCATCGCAGGCGGTCGCGAGCACATGTGACCACTCGCAATGAGAAACCTGACCTCCTCGCGTTGAGAATCTCGCCGGGAGGTTTATTTTCCACGCTCGCGATCGCCAACTTGATGTTGCTGATCGCGAATGAGGAAAAAGTCCCGCCGGGATGTTATTTTGCTTCCTCGCGGTCGCCAACTTGACGTTGAGGACCGTGAGCAAGCAAAAAATGACCGCTGCACTACGCAAAGCTACGCTACGCGTGTTTGCACTGTGCTACGTGCAATTCGCGTAGTGCGAAGTAGCGTAAACTTCGCATACTACGCGAGCGTAGCATAGTGCTTTGCCCAGGCTTAGATTCGAGCTGCCCCACAAAGGATATTGAGTGCTGCAGCATCGGTGCCGGATTGTACACAACAAGCCTTGGCAACAGCAACCCATGAAGCAAGAGAAGAAATGCTTCGGTGCGGACCAGCAAGGTCCTGGGGACTCCCCAAGCAATGGATAGTCAGGGCACTTCTGGAGCAACCAGGAAAGCCCAATGGAAGTAAGAGTTGCCTTCACAGGGACCCACCAGTCAATGGACCAGGGATTGCGAAGGAACCTCGAGTGAACACACAAAGGGCAGGTTCACGGAACACTCATGGAGTGTAGCCAGCAGTCTTTAGTGGAAAAGGTGCTCGGGGTCTGCACTACAAGTAACCCAATGCACAGCCTCAAGGGACGTCGAGACGCTGATGCACTTTCAAATGTGAACGGTGTCCAGGGGTTCCAGTTCCACGGTACCCACGAGGGCTACGGGTCTCAGCTTTGCTGGGGACTCGAGTCAGCCTCTGGGAAGTCTGGAAACCCACCTCCTGTGTTGCAAATTCTTTAGCGTCCTGCGGGAGCTTCGGATATGCAGACTGGACAGAAGCGTCTTTGGTGCCTGCCAAGCAGGGGAGTAACTCCTTTACCCCAAGCGACATTCTTCAATCATCTAGTCGTGTAGATCATTGAAGTTCCGGGATTTCTGTAGCAGAGTTTCATCCAGGTGTAATCTAAAGTCCTGTAGTCAGGGGTTCCTTCTTATACCAAAGGAAGGGGTTGGACATACTCTGGGGATCCACGTATGGGAGGGTTTGGAAAGAGGGGTGGCTACACCCATTTACTTTGTTCAGTTTCATGCCAGAGCAGGGGCTGGTAGCCCCTGCAACTGGTTTGAGCTCGACTATGCACAGGGACACCAGGGGCCGATTCTGATCCTGTATTCTTTTTCCCCACCCGACTCGTATCTGTAAATTTTTCCATACAAATCGTACAAGTCCCGTCCGACCCGCGAAGTACGATTCGTATGGGAAAAATACAACTTTTCCCGATCCGATTTGTACAAATCTGATCGGGAAAAGTTGTACGAGATGGACGCGGAAACCTTTCCATACAAATTGTAAAAATGCAGTCCGACCGTACTAGTACGATCCGGACCGGCTTTCCGATTTACGATTTGTATGGAAAACGTCCCGTACACGGGGAATGCCATTACCCGCTACGAAGCGAACTTTGTGCGACTCGTATCCCGGGAAAAGTTGTTTCCGGGATGCGAGTCGTACAGGGGTACGAGTCATACAGGCATACACCCCGTGTGTTGTGTATGTATGGTGTGTACCCCCAACATCGCGTACCCCAACATCGCGTACCCCAACATCGCGTATGTACGGTGCATACATACGTGATGTTGGGGTATGCGATGTTGGGGTACGCGATGTTGGGGGTACGCACAGTACATACGCGATGTTGGGGTACGCGATGTTGGGGGTACGCACAGTACATACGCGATGTTGGGGTACGCGATGTTGGGGGTACGCACAGTACATACGCGATGTTGGGGTACGTGATATTGGGGTACATGATGTTGGGGTACGCACCGTACATACACAACGCACGGGGTGTATGCCTGTACGACTCATACCCCTGGGGACTCTACTTTTACAGCTGTTTTTGGCTCCTGTAAGAAAAGAGCCGTACGGAGTGCCGTAGGGACGAATCGTACTTGCTGGGCTGGAAACCGCAGCTTAAATACATACAGACGTCACGTGCAAGCTGTTCCGGATCAGAATCGTTGGTATTTTTTAGCTGTATGGTCTTTTGTACGATTTGTATGGAAAGAGGCTTTCTGTACGAATCGTACTTCCTAGGTTGTAAGAAAAGTTTACCGGGTACAAGTTGTACGGGAAAAACGCTCCATACAACGATTTGTACAGCCTTTTTCCAGGATTGGAATCGGCCCCCAAATGTGCCATATTGCAGACTTAATTTTTTTTTTTTTATTAGTAAGCAGTAATTACAGAAAATCCATAAATCAGAAACATATTATCCAAATGCCGTTCATGATCTTATCCCCCCATCTATACATAATACTAATGCTATTTCATCCAAAAGAGATTTCCTACATAGAGATACATCAAAACCTGACATGTTAATGAATTATTCCTGTAGGAGTCCGCAATCCTGACAGCCCCTTTTCTTCGCTCTCTTGCCCTTAAATTTATACAATGCCATCTCTTGATTAAATAGATGAAAAAGTCTAGCATACCAAGCCTGGTATGTCAAAGGGTCTGCATCCTTCCATTTTGAGGCGATCATTATACGAAAAATAGCTGTTACCTTGAAACATAGATATACTTGGGGATGTTCCAGCTGTACGGTCTCATCACAACCCAGTAACAACATGGTTGGTGTTAATGGAACCGCCCGCCCTGTATTTAACTATATGTAATTTACTGCAGTCAGAGAACATATGAACAATATCTGCAGGATCCTGTCCACATCTTGGGCAATTATTGTTCTCCCGTTTCCCCCAGGCACACAGTTTGGCCGGCGTAAAGTATAATCTAAATACTGTCTTAAAGTGTTGAGATTTAAGACTAGCAGACAAAAAATTTTTTTGATAACTCTAAAGATCTACACAAGTCCACATCCTGGTTCTGCAGATTGACCGCCCACACACTTTCTGACCTGGCTATATCATCGGGGCTAGAATTCATCAACATTGAATATAATTCATTCACGTGAGGATGCCTGTATACTAGACATTCTAACAGCGGGATTCGAGCCAAGGTATTGAGTTGTAATACAACCAGCTTAATTATCTCCCAGATTTGTATGACCTGGAGTCTACCCCATACCACTCCTGTAGTTCTCCAAATGACATAACTCAGTTCAAATTGACTATATCTCCTAAATTGTTGATTCCGGCCTGCTCCCAGATTCTTCCTACTTTATCTTAGAGGGGGGACGGGAAAACTGCAGATCGCCATAGTAATAAGTATCTCTGAATCTTTGGAATGTTTAAGATCTTACCAGCCTCACGTCAAACATTCCAGGCTGCTCTTAGGGGTTTGAAGCATGTTTTCTTGTAATAACTCCCTTCCAGCTGTCTCAGTACTATCCCTGGTGCTGCATCACCTATGGCTAGCTCATAAATAGACAGAGGGATTTCTCTATCCTGCCCTCCCAACATTGGTTCCTCCCATATTTTAGGCCAGAATAAGATAGTCATTTGCTGCAGGTTATCACCCAGTAATAATACAGAAGGTGAGGAACTGCCAGTCCCCCTCGATCTTGTGGTAAAGTCATTAATTTCAATGATCTCCTGATCTTCTTATAACCCCATATAAATTGAGAAAAGATCCCGTCTATTTTTTGAAAAAAAGTATTTGATGGATCCAGTGGTATACATCGGAGAAGATCAAAAAAATTGGAAACATAGTCATTTTTATTACATTTCCTCTTCCAGACGTAAATTATCCAGTCTTTTTAGGTCAGCACCTATCTTCTTTATGAGAATTAATCTCCCATATCGTCCCAACTGCTGCAGGTATATTTATCCCTAAATATATGGCTGCCTCCATCCTCCAAGGATCCTGACATACCATGGATTTTGAACAATCTTTGTTTTTTCGGTATTTAAGTCGTAGCCAGACTGCCTGCCAAATTTCAATGCCAAGGCTTAATTCCTTCCTAATGCTCCTAGTGGGTCGGGGGTAACAACTGCTATATCGTCAGCATAAGCTAACACTTTAGTGTTATACCCCCTGGCCACTACTGGTTTAATTGCCTGATCGTCTAGCATTGACCTTATTAAGGGGTCTTGGTAGAGCGCAAAGAGGATAGGTGAACAGGGGCAGCCTTGCCTTGTGCCACAAGCAATCCTGACCATTTCCGACTCCCTCCCCATCAGTTGTATTTTTCCATAAGATTGCATATACATTGCTCTTAGAGCCGTTAATATTCGTGGACCAAAGCCATTAGTTCTTAAATTGTTCCACAGGTATGCCCACTCAACCTGGTCAAAAGTTTTTTGCGCATCCAGCAATATCAAGGATATCTGTTCTCCCGTGACTTCCGCTATATCAAATAATGATATTACTCTTCGGACATGATCAGTTGTCCCTCTGCCTGGGATGAAGCCATGCTGCCATGGGCTCATCAGGGGAGCAATTATTTTTGCTAATCTTAGTGCTATAATTTTGGAATAAAGTTTTTCATCCGCGTTTATCAGAGAGATGGGTCTGTATGAAGCGGGGTCATCTGCCGCCTTTCCCTTCTTTAGAAAAATAACTATATTAGTCTCCTGCCATGTTTTGGCCGGGATTCCCTTCTGTTGCACTGCCAAAAACAGATCCAACAGGATAGGGGCTAGCTCTATCTGTAAGGCTTTGTATACCTCCATCGGGATCCCATCTGGGCCAGTCGCCTTACCAGATGCCTTCGCCTGAAGTGCCTCTATCACCTCATTTATTAGAATATCTTCTTCTAACTCCTGAATAATGGGGGGCGCTATGGTCATTCCCATGCCTTCAGTCATCGATGTTCCATCCCTGGAGCTATACAGCTCCTCATTAAATTCAGCAAATATTTTCAATATGTTTTGGGACTCAGTACCTACTTTGCCATCCTTCCTCTTTAACCTTGAGATATTATTTGCTGCTGCCCTTTGTTTGAGGCGAAGTGCCAAATGTTTCCCTGTCATCTCTCCATATTCATAATTCCCCCTGTCACAGGTTTGGAATATTTCGGCAGCTATCTTATGACTTTTAATTCTAGCCGAATTTGCTGCTCCTCCTGTTTTTGAACTATAGCTGCCATATGCTCTTCCTCGTATTTAGACAGCTCCTCCGTAAGTTGATGTATTGCCTCCCTCTGTCTTTTCCTATGGAACCCCACAAAGATGATAATCTCCCCTCTGAGTCCTGCTTCATACGCATCACACACATTTTTTCTCGAGGTACTATACCTATCCATGTCGGAAGCAAGATGGCGGCTGAGTGAGTCAGCTGTAGGTGGCTCTCGAGGTGACGGCCTTTTGCTTAAAAAATAAGAAGAGATGAAAGGCTGAATGGCAAACCCTCAGGCTGAAGAGAGAGGAGCTATTAGATGTGCCAATACGGGTCGAGCCTTACCAGATTTGAAGTGCTGGGTCATGGTGCTGGTGGAGATCGGAGAGCAGCTGATCATCGGTTGCAGAGGATTCGAGCAGGAACTGATCCGCAGCTCAACGCAGTGTAGGGAGCAGAGATTCTTCTGCGACTCGAGCGCAATGGGCCTCAAAACAGGCACGAAAGGAAGAGGGGCAGCATTCCAGGCTGTCCCCCAGTAAACCCCACATAGAAGCATGGTAGAGCCTGAGACGGCTCAGGTTACGGCTCAGGGAAGAAGGCAAAGGAACCGGACGGAGAACCTCCCCGATGGGAAGGGGAGGGGACCGGGTATGCAGCCCCAGCCATCGCGAGCCGCCGTCACTGTAATTGACATGCTTAGAGGAGCATGGAATAGCTCCACGGCACAAGGAGTCAGTCAGAGGAATGAGAAGACAGAGGTACCTGACGAGGCAAGTGGCCAAAGTAGGACACAGGTGGGTAAGCCACTCTTGGGTCAAGGGGAGTTGGGGGAGCCGGGGGAGCCTCGAGCCAGACATTGAGCTTACAGGCAAAGGGCCCCCGGAGAACCAGACTGATGATCAAATACATTAAGGGGGGCAGGATCAAGAAAAAGGGCTGCCTGGGCTCACTGAAGAAAATCTGGGTGGGGCAGATACAGGAGGAAAAAGGCTAGAAACAGGGGGTATTGAGCCTTGTCAGGAGGTCACAACCCAATCAGAAGATCAACAAAGTGAAGAGAATTTAATAGAGAACCCAAAAGAAAAGAGGCTGAATTTGGGCGGAAAGGGCTCCAGTAAGGGCAGGAATGATCTACCAGGGGCAGTTAAACAGAACCCTCCTATGAAAGCTTCTAGGGGGACGCTAAAACCCGGAAGAGTCCTAAAGATTCACAGAACGCCAAAGAATGGCAGGGAAAGGGATATTGACTCTGAGGTGAATTACTTTTTCTCATTCTCGGATGCCACATGGTCTGGCCTGGGGTCAGACACCGGGTCCAATGAGGAGTCAAGTGAGGAAGAAAGCATGTCAGGTACTGGCACAGTTGGCAAGGATACTATTGCTACCACAAAGAAGACATACTCCACAATGGACAGAAAGGATAATCAAAGGCAAAGGGATCTGAGGTGAGATTATTCTCTTGGTGAATAATTAGTGGGGGATAGCAACCGAACCCCCAATGAGGGAATTTCTGAAACACCCCCATCACTGGAATCCATCCTGCAGTGTGTAGTAGGGCACCGGGAAAAAGCCCGTATGGAGAGCAAACGCTCACAGAACGCCGCCCGTACACTTCAAGGGGCGGTTAGGAAAGTAGCAAAAACCTGTAAAGATCTTAGTGATCGGATGATGGATTTGGAGTCCAGGACAGCCTCTCTGGAGGTGGATATAGCGGGCTCAAAGGGGCAAGTAGAAGCACATGATGTCCAACTCACGGATATCCAGTGGAAGCTAGAAGAAAGTGAAAACCGGCAGAGGAAAAACAACCTACGATTCCTGGGTATCCCTGAGGGGAAGGAAGGGTCGGAGGCATGACTATACATGGTTCAGCTCCTGCAGAAATCTTTCCCAGAACTGGAAGGCTGGAACTGGCCCCAGGAAATACAGAGGGCGCACCGAGTCCCGTTCTCTATTCGTCAGCCAATTCATCCAGATGCCAAGCCTCGGGCATTTCTGGTCTATTTCGGCTATTACTTATTGAGACAGAACATGTTCGAGAAGGCCAGACCAGAAGCACAGCGAACCGTGGCTGGATTCTCGTTTTTCACGAGACCAGACTTCTGTCACATTACAGTGGAACGATGATGGCGCCTGCGCCAAATGACTAATCTCTTTCAGGAGAAAGGCGCACAGGCTTTTTTTCTAAACCCGGCCCGCCTAAAGGTAATCTGGAAAGACCAGATTACATTTTTCACTTCGGAGATCAAGGCAAAGGAGTTTCCAAACGCAGGAGGGAAATGATTCTTTTTTTGGCTTTTTTTTCATTTTTTTTATTGTGGCGCAGGAACTTTGGACTAGTTTTGAAGTAATTCTGACTAACGGTGGTGGTTAAGCCTATCAGATGTTCATGTTTTTAGGCGCATTCTGGTTGCTTCTTTTCTCTCTCTCTTCTCTCTTTCTTTCTTCCTTTTTTCTTCTCACAACTCTAATTGTGGTGGGGGTAGGTAATGAATGATAAAAGTGTGAGGAGGTATTAAAGCTTTGGGGGGTCTTAAAGGTTTTAAAGTCACAAAATGTAGTTTTTATATGTCACCTTAGGGAGGGCACCATAGTACATCACCCATAGACCCAGTTAGTTCTGTTGCTTCACAAAGCAGGGAGGGATGTAGGAGGAGGGAGGGCAGGGAGGGAGGAACAGGGTGTTGAGAGGGCGGTAAAAAAACTAAAAATCTGGAAAGCAGAAAACAGCTTATTGTTGCTATTTGAAGAGGTGGGTCGGAGTCAATTCAAAGGAAAGGTTTAAAGGGCAACCCAAGTTTTTAGGAAACTACAGGGATGGGTAGGCTGACTATATGTTCGGTAAATATTGGGGGATTAAATGATAGGAGTAAGAGAGGCCGAACAGGTGAGGTATTACGATCACTGGGTGCTAATATCATATGCCAACAGGAAACCCACATCCCCTGGTCAAAGAGAGAGCTCAATGTCATCCTAGGAAATACCCAGGTAATCTGCTCATCCCAGTCCACCACGACTAGAGGCGTTGCAATCCACGTTTCTAATCGGATGCCGCCTATTGAACGACTGCTTTCAGATAAATGGGAAAGGTGGGTGATCGCCTTAATACCAAGTGGCCTAACTCTACGTACGATCTATGGGTCTAACCTAGATGATCCGGACCTGCTGATAGAATTACAACTTGAACTTGCATCCTGGCCATCCCCTCTTATTATCTGTGGTGATTTCAATATCCATTTAGATGTAAATGGCCCTGTTAGGGGAGGGTATTGCGGGAGGAAGCCTCTGGTATTCAAAGCACTAAACGCGTTAGTGAATAGCCATGGGTTAGTGGATATATGGTCCTGTAAAAAATCTGGGGATCCAGGGTAAACCTACTTTTCATGTCCACACAGAAAATACGTCAGGCTTGATTATTTTTATGTCTCCCTTATTGAGGGGGCCAACATCAGAAAACTGCCTAAGATCCTGTCGGATCATAACCCACTGAGGTTGGGAAAAGAGGTCCAGGGGCACGAAAGATCATTCACAAAATGGACTTTTGATAGAAAACTTTTGGTGGTGGAAGGATTTATAGAACATATTAGGGGGTGGACCAGGCAGTTCCATTTCAGACTTCAAAGCACTCCTGGAGTGTTCCCACCTAGCCCTAATCCGCTAAGGCCTGTCTGGGAGGTGGTAACACCTCCCTGTGACAGGAAACCTATTGTCCAGGCCTCCCCTGCCGGAGTTTTGGTCACCAGCAGGAGGCCAGACTCATGTCTGTGGCTGCAGCATTCATTTTGTGATGCCAGGCTCTGTTTAGCTGGTACCGAGTATACCGGTGCTGTCATGTCTCTCCCTCTAGAAAGGTGGGATCATACTCCCACACCAGTTACTCGACATGTTTCCATGCACCCAGTCCAAAGTTAGCATTTACCGTTTAGTTATAATGCACTTAAGAGTATATGGTCAGGCTGCATCACAGACAAAAGAAGAGATTCTGAAGACTGCAGAAGGGCTCAGCTCATGCATGGGCAACCTCTCACACAAAACCAAGCACCCTGCCTTAAGGATTGATAAGGCCTGCCATAGGGGTGACTGATAGGTTTGTATGTGCAGTGATAGGGTGAGATATAGTGAACCTATATCTCTGTAAGTGGTGCATGCACCACCTCACTCAGGTTGCAGTAGCAGGCCTGTGGTGTCATTTTGGAGGGCTTCCCAGGGGTGGCATAATATATGCTGCAGCCCCTGGTAGGCCTCTGTGGTACCTATGCCCTGGGTACATAGTATACCATATACTAGGGACTTATAAGGGCACCCCAGAATCCAATCTGTGCTGTACCTAAGGTACATGGAATCATTTTACAAGAGAAAGCAGATAGGGTGGGGACCTGAATAGCAGATTCCCAGCCAAACTATGTCAAAAACCATCAAAACACCGGTAAAAAAGTGGGGGCAACCATGTAGTCAGATTCCACCTTCCTACACTCCCCATGTCTGTGACATGTATAGAATGGGTTTAGAGCTTCTCCTCATGTCTGCGACATGTAAAGAACGGGTTCAGTGCTCCACCTCATGTCTGTGTCATGAACAGTGTGCTTACTGCTCCTCCCCATGTCTGTGACATGTATGGAATGGGTTTAGAGCTTCTCCCCATTTCTGTGACATGTCTAGAACTGTTTCAGGACAGCACTCCTCCCCATATCTTTGACATGTGAAGAACAGGTTTAGAGCCCCTCCCTATGTCTGTGACATGTAAAGAATGTGTTTAGTGTTCCTCCCAATGTCTGTGACATGTATAAAAGGGGTTCAGTGCTCCTCCATATGTCTATGACAAAAATTAAGAACAGGTTAAGAGCTTCTCCCCATGTCTGTGACATGCAAAGAGTGTGTTTCGTGCTCCTCCCCATGTCTGTGACATGTATAAAACAAGTTCCATGATGCGCTCACTCACATATCTGTGACACATAAAGAACAGGTTCAGTGCTCCTCCCCATGCCTGTGACATGTAAAGAACGGGTACAGTGCTTCTCCCCATGCCTGTGACATGTAAAGAATGAGATCAGTGCTCCTCCCCTTGTCTGCGACATGCAAAGAACGAGTTCAGTGCACCTCCCCATGTATGTGACATTTAAAGAACTGGTTTAAAGCTCCTCCCCATGTCTGTGACATATAAAGAATGGGTTCAGTGCTCCTCCCCATGTCTGTGACATGTAAACAGTAGGTTAAGTGCCCCTCCCCATGTCTGTGATGTTTATAGAATGGGTTTGCTGCTCCTCCCCATGTCTGTGACATATATTGAACGGGTTTAGAGCTTCTCCTCATGTCTGTGACATGTAAAGAATGGGTTCAGTGCTCCTCCTCATGTCTGTGACATGAACAGTGTGTTTAGTACTCCTTCCCATGTCTGTGATATGTATAGAATGGGTTTAGAACTTCTCCCCATGTCTGTGACATGTCTAGAACTGTTTCAGGACAGCTCTCCTCCCCATATCTGTGACATGTGAAGACCGGGTTTAGAGCCCCTCCCTATGTCTGTGACATGTAAAGAATGGGTTCAGTGTTTCTCAAAATGTCTGTGACATGTATAGAAGGGGTTCAGTGCTTCTCCCAATGTCGATGACATGTAAAGAACAGGTTAAGAGCTTCTTCCCATGTCTGTGACATGCAAAGAGTGTATTTAGTGCTCCTCCCCATGTACATGACATGTAAAGAGTAGGTTCAGTGCTCCTCCCCATGTCTGACATGTATAGAACGGGTTCAGTGCTCCTACTCATGTCTGTGACATGTATTGAATGGGTTTAGAGCATATCCCCATGTCTGAAACATGTAAATAGGAGGTTCAATGCTGCACTTCCTCACATATCTGTGACACATAAAGAGCAGGTTTAGTGCTCCTCCCCTTGTCTGTGACATATAAAGAACGGTTCTAGTGCTCCTCCCTATGTATGTGACATGTAGAGAACAGGTTCAGTACTCCTTGCCATGTCTGTGTACTTTTTTTCTGAAGTTAAAGGATTTTCAACTCACCAGAAAGGGCGAGCAGTCCCTAAAAATAGCTCACCCTGAATAAATCTTGCTCAACAATGCGAGTGGGTGAGTGGATTTTTCGAGCCCTAGAGAGGAGGCTGACACACTCCCTTGCTGCACTTCAAACTGCATTGTGGGATCCTGCTTCTCAGGAATGCCACCACAACTGCTGCTAGGGACTCTGAGTCCCAGGGAGATCCACGTTGGAAGGGGCCAACATTTGTCAGGGAAAAGAGGCTGTCATAAACCCTTCCTGCGCTTCAAAAAAAGTTGCAGGCTCCTGCTGCATGGGACGCATCCGGGTAAAGGCTGGGCCAAGGCCACGCCCATCTGCGCCCGTCCATGACCAGATAAGACTGGGACTGGCCACCCCTAACATTGACCTTTTGGAGTAAGCAACATTTCCTTTATAATTCTGCTTTTTATGGCCTCTTCCTGCCTATTTGTTGCTCTCTCGTGGGGAGGGACTTCATGCTGCAGAATATTGTTGCCTAGGGAGGGAGCAAGCACTGTTTGCCCATCGTGGCTGTCCGAGGCTAAACTGGGCCTATATTTGATGTGGCTCTCAGCATGGTACTAGTTCTCTGTTCACTGCAGGCGAGCGCACAAACACTTACACACCATGAGTAAACAAAAAACAATTGGACGCACCACACTAGACCACAGGCTGACCAGCATAGATTCCAGGCTTGAGCGAGCTATAGGGGTTGTAATCAGTGAGATAGCTCTAACAGAGCGTCAATTGTCAATGAAACGTGAGAGGGGAGAAAGTTCTCACTACCAACACACCCGAGGACAAATCCTGTGACTTAATGGTGGACGGTGCAGTAAGGGAGGATGGTGGGGCACTCATCTCTACCTCTGAAGGAGCTGAAAATGGGCTCACAGCCATTGTGGACAATCCATGCATTTGATTGGTGCCATCCAGTTCAATCAGTGTTAGTTCATCTCCTGAACCAATCATTAAATACAAGAGAACCAGCACCCTAGTCCTCCGGTTGACACTAGACACTACAAACCAATAAATCGAAAACAGGTAAAATTTGATGACCCTGGGATTGCTAAGCACTAAGGAAATATGCAATAAAGTTTCTGCAATTTTACATCAGCATCTTAGCCCAATTAAGGAGTGATTGGCCCCATGGAAGCCCGATTGGCAAACCTGATTAAGTCCCATGCAATGTTTTGCAGCCAGATCAACCTCAATGTTGGTACTGTTGAGCGTGCTTGTTGCCACAAGACTTACAAGAGCACGGCAGGGAAACCCTCTTCGGCAGCAACATCAGTACGAAACAAGAATTCTCTAGAGCCTGCCCCATCACACAGAGTTAATTGCGGTACCACTGTCTCCATTCTCAATGAACGAGGTGCTGGGATTTCCAATACTGCTAATCATAAAGACCCATTACCATAATCAACCAGTGCTCGGGGCCATTCGGCCATGGAAAAAAAGGAAAACAGAGGTACTGACTTTAGCCCCAGCTCTGTAATTTTCAAATTACTCCTTGAGAATTGCCAGTATGTGCTGATACTGGCAGTCGTGCCCCCCCCTTCAGGCACAACCAAACTGAGAATTGCGGGGAGGCCCACAACAAGGTTACCCATTAGCTAGACACCCATAAGAACTTCAGGTCTGCAGAGAGTAAGGAGACTCTGATGGTTTACAGGGTCGGCGGGTTTAGAGCTTCATTAAAAGATGAAATTGAGTGAGAACGTATGACATTTAGTCACTGCATGAACACTGGGGCATCCATCCGATTGCACTCGATGGGTTTTGTGCTTCAATATACCGGCCACCCCATCTCGCTTTGGCCGTGCCTCAGGGGGACTAATGAATAAATATGGCACTTGGTGGCCATGCAGGGGCCTTAAACACTCCTGCACTGACTTTCAGGTACTTGTCTTCAAGGGGCCCTGACTTTACAACTCATCAATTTTTCATAATAATGACTATGAAAGAGAAATTCCCCGGCTTATTTGAATACGTAGATTTGATTGTGGGGCAAGCCGCCGGTGAGGGCCGACAAATGTATTTATGCTTAGCAAGGGACCTTAACGCATGGTTGCCAAACCTAGGCAATCAAAAAGGGACAGTTGTTGGTGAGGGCCCTGACCAGAGAGACAGGAGTTGCTGCATTGAAATTGCATGTTGTGCTAGATGTGTCTGGTACTAGTGATTTGGGGTTGCTCACATTGGGGGGTAGGACCAGCTCATCAGTTATTGATTATATTAATGTTTCCCGCAATTTGATCAATCTTTTACATGGAGACGCAGCGCGAGCACCGGGGGGCTCAGTAAACTCACCGTTGTGCAGACTACATGCCCCAGGAGCCAGAGGGGCAGCACTAGCAGCGGAGGTCCCGCCCTCAGAACCGGGCGACGTATTTCAGCAACTCGCGCCTCCCGCTTCGCGGGAGACGCAGCGCGAGCACCGGGGGGGCTCAGTAAACTCACCATTGTGCAGACTACATGCCCCAGGAGCTAGAGGGGCAGCACTAGCAGCGGAGGTCCCGCCCTCAGAACCGGGCGACGTATTTCAGCAACTCGCACCTCCCGCTTCACGGGAGACGAAGCGCGAGCACCGGGTGGCTCAGTAAACTCACTGTTGTGCAGACTACATGCCCCAGGAGACAGAGGGGCAGCACTAGCAGCGGAGGTCCCGCCCTCAGAACCGGGCGACGTATTTCAGCAATTCGCGCCTCCCGCTACGCGGGACGCGCTTGGTTGAGCGCCGGGCTAAGCCCGGGCAAAGGGCTGGCCGTCCACGGCCGTCAGAGGCCGCAAGAGGCCAGGCCAGGCAACCCCCCTAACTTTTTCCGTTATGGGTAAGCGCAAACAAGTTGTGAATGTGGAGGAGAATGGGAACAAAGCCAAGGTTGCTAGAAAATCGGATTGTATTATTTCCTATTTGTCGTCTGCTGTTGGGGTTTTAACAAAAGAAATCGCACATGCCGAACAGGAACTTGGCCTGCTACCCCCTACATTGTCCTGCGTACCTACGGATTGTGTGGTAGTTCCTAGTATACCTTTGGAACCAGTGGTGGTGGTGTCTAATCCTGCCTTAGTGAGTATCCCTGGTGATCTTACCCAGGCTGTGGTTGTTCAACAGGGGCATTTGGGTCATGGTAATGTAGGAACTATAAGGCCTAGTAAGAAGAAGACCGTGAAACGCCCTAAAACCCCCAAAGCCCCGCAATCTACTGAAGGGGCATTGGGGTATCTCACGGCGGACCTACTAGAAGACATAATCACCTCACGCTTAGAACCTCTACTAGTGGGTATCGCAAAAGACATTGTTGAGACCTTAAATGCCTGTGTTGCTGACCTGCTTAACAAATGTTCTAAATTTGTAGCCTCCGTCAAAGAGTCTAGCTTACAACAAGGGGGGTCTGGTCAGGTCACGCGCAGCCCACACAGCCCTGAGGGGGGAACGGTAGTATCCTCCGACCCTATGATTCCATTTTGTCCACAGGGAAGCAGTAGCACCCCAGGTATGGCATTGAGCTTAGGCCCACCCTCTTCTATTTCTCAGCCGTTATTAGTGAAGCACACTTCTGTAAATATGCCTCATGTGGCGAGCCATATGGCACCCCAGTCCCCGGACCGATGTGCGTGGCAGACAAGGGGTAGTCTGGTTACCCTTGACCTTCCCCCGGAAGCGGCCCCCTTGGTGGCTGTTTTTGTTGGGGTACCACCGCTCCGTGATGGAGTGCAGGAATCCACTTTTGATTTACTGAAGGCATCCAGATCTTGGTGTATAGCCTCCAGTTGTGGGGGTCTGGACATTGCCCCCAATATCATCATGGCAAGAAGGGTGGGGTGGGTTGGGCGGCGGCCGAAGTGGGTTTTGGGTGACTGTGTCATAGTTAATTTTAATAGCCCGGACATTGCAGATAGACTGTTTCGGGATGGGTCTGAGGTTGGGCATAGGGGTATTAGACCAGTGCCCTTAGGGTTTTTCTACCCACCCACAGCAAAACTATCAGGTGGGATATACAGTCACTCGGGTGAATCCCGTGTCGCTAAATACTCCCTCCCTACCCCTCCCAGGCAACTACCTTCTTATTGACAATTACCTTCTTATAGACAGTCCCCCAGGGTGGGGTGTCACAGTCCGGGGGGGACATCCAGGCCCAGAGTTTGTCAGGTACCTAATAATGTTTTTGTGCCCCATTCTACCAATTTGACCTTGAATAATCATTATACCCCACTGTCAAATCTGGCGGCAAATGATTGACTGATAACCTCGGCTCACCCCCCTGTACCCAGTCAGGTAACCCCGGGTATCAGGGATAACTGTAAATTAATTAGCTGGAATGTTGCTGGGATTAGATCCAATAGAGCAGATGTATCCTGGCTGCACTTTATAGGAGAATATGATATTATTGCCATACAGGAATCTTGGGATTCCTCAATTAATTTCCATCTGGATGGCTACTCCAGCTATGTGGTACCGGCAGTTGTGGGTGGGGTGGGACGTGCGAAAGGGGGCCTAATATTTCTTTGTGCACTTCATTTGAAGTGCATATTTACTTGCCTGGCCTCTGGTTCAAATAATTTTCTCTGTGTCGAATGGCTCGTCTCCCATTCCCTGAAAATTTTATTGATTAATTTCTATAATTCTAGGGACTGTGTGGTTTTTAATCAACACATGGCCGCCTTACAATGTTTTATTCTAGAGTACAGTCAGAAACAAAACACTGGTTTCGAGATCGTCCTTATGGGCGATTTTAATGTTCATCCCTGCGAGGGCGTATGCCATGTGGGGGCCCATGAAGTCCAGGAGGGTCCATTAGGTGCTGTAGCCTCTCACTTTGTCAGAACTCCAAAGGATCAGAATCATTCAGTCTGTTTTACACATCAAGAAAACACGATTTCTAGCACACAGAAGGTAAAGGCTATTACTTGGAAGGAAGCTTGGAGATTGTAGAACTCCAAGATGGCCGACGAAGTGCTGAAGTTGATGGTCTAGTCTTTCTTCGTTACGGAGCTCTACTAGTGGCGCTCACAATAGAACGTTGGTGCACTTCACCGAGACTTTTGACAGAAGCGCACGCATTCTTGAATTCCAGTCAGTTAGTTAGTTAGTTAGGTTTCGTGGATGCTAATCTGTTATCAATTCTTGCCATAGTAAAACTATTCCTGAGATATTGCCGAGTTCGAGATATTCAAATTCTACTCTCGTCATAGAAGCTTCGTTGGATTGCTTGCGCAAGCCTCCAGCAGAGACACTATTCAATAATCCTTGAAAACCAATTCCAAGACCACTACCTCGCCGAGGGAGCAGTGTTCCAGTCAGAATCCGTGCTGTCACTGAAGCTCCAGAATTTCGACTTCCTCACGGAGCAGCGTTCCAAACCGAAGACTGTTCAGAACTAGACGCTAACTCGTCGAGTTAGTAGCGAACTCTCTACACCTCAGCTAAGTACCACGAGTTATCGATTGAGTGTATGTAATTACTATTGCTCGTGTTCCTGATAGTTCTGAGGAGACCGATAGACTGTATATATATATTATTATCTCTGAGGAGGAACTTGATATACATCTCATAACACCATCTACCAGTTGTCTAGAGGAGGCTACGTGAGAAGGTTATCCGGTTGCCTTGTCTCTACTCTCCTTATTAGAAAAAACTAGAACGAGATAGTAATAAGAAGTTAGGTATGTATAAGTTCAGTTAAGATAATAATTGATCAGAAATGAATACAGTCCATTTACAGAATCACTTATAGATATTTATCTTGCTACAGAACGACCCTATCTTTAAAAAGACAGAAAGATTCTGAAGACACATTGAGGAGAGGCAAAGGCCAAGGTTATTCTGGTATGTACACAGAGAGAAGGAAGTTGAGAGACTATTTAGGATTTAAATTAATATTAGAACTAAGTATGCATGTGTTTAGTTTCTAGAACCAACTATCAACAAGACCAGAAGTGCAGAGAAGAAACAGAAGGTTGGAAGCAGAAAACCTCAGGCAGTCTCTTTGTCTTCTTTATTATTTTATCCACTCCCCCTTCCCCCACTGGGAGATTCCCCTGGGGGCTAGCAACATTGGCACCAGAGGTTCTCCTGGACGGGGCATTGGGAACAAGCATCTCTGCTCCTGCGCAAGTCCAAGATTTGACAGAGTGAAGTGCCCAAGTGTTAAAACTTGCGCCTGAGCAGAAATGGCTGAAGGTTTAGAGTTAAAAGACTTGGGAGAAGTTTTAGGTCTAATCCAAAAAGAGCTTACAGCAGTTAGAGATGAGAATAAGGGATTGAGACAAGAAATAATGGATGCTAGAAGGGAAACTGTGGAGTTGGCAGCTAGATTAACTGAAACATCTAGATTTCCAGACACAGAAAGAGAAAGCTTGGGTTCCACTTCCCGATTAGCAACTCATGTGGTGCATTCCCTGTCCCCAGTGATACCATTAGCACCCCCAGAAAGATTTAGTGGGGATCCACAAAAGGCCCAAGTGTTTTTGACACAATGCTCTTTGCATTTTATGTGTCGTCCTACGATTTTTCCGGATGCACAGACCCGCGTGGCCTTCATTTTGTCCTATCTCAGTGGTGACGCCGCCAATTGGTCCATGCCATTGATCTCCAGAGATCTGCTATATGATTTTGAGAACTTTAAAAAAGAATTTCTTCGAATTTTTGATCGACGAAAGATATCGCAGGCCACAGATAATGAATTATTAGAACTAAAACAAGGTAATAAGGAACTTGTGGCATATCTGGCCCAATTCAACAAGTTGGTAGTAGAAACAGACTGGCCAGAGAGTAAAAGAGCTGCTGTCTTCTATAGAGGGCTTAAGGACGAGTTGAAAGACGTTTTAGCCCAAATTCCAAATCGACCCACTGATGTATCGGCCTTGATAGACTTAGTTTTGGAAATCGACTTTAGACAAAGCGAGAGGAGAGGGGAAAAGAAGAAAGAATTCAGATTCAACACTCCAAGATTTGACAGAGTTAAGGTAGAATCAACGAGAAATACAGAAGGTCAATCGGGGGTGGAGCCAATGCAAATCGGAACTGTCCGTGGGCCTTTAACTAAGGAAGAGAAGGAGAAAAGACGACAGAATAATTTATGTATGTATTGCGGAAATAGTGGACATTTTGTGAGAATGTGCCCAAAGAAACCAAAAATGTTTTCCAAGGAGAAGGAAAACTTCAAGCACCACCAGTAAAGGGAGTTGGGCTGGTGGTTGCAGAGAATAAAACAACTCCAGAAGAGCATTATTTGGCAAATACCTTACAGTCATCGAATCCTCACCTAGTGATTTCTATGACATTGAAATTCAGAGACATTACCCTGACAGAAGTTTCAGTCATGTTGGACTCAGGAGCGACTGGAAACTTCTGTGATATAAAATATGCCAGGAAGATTGGTTTGAGAGCAATTCAAAAGGCGAAAAGTGAACCAGTGAGGGCGGTGGATGGGACCAATCTTTCTTCCGGACCCATCACCAGTCATACGGAACAAGTGGAAATGACCTTTCAGGAGAGTCATCGAGAAGTTATACAATTCAATTTAATTGATGCTCCTCAATTCCAGATTATACTGGGCTTGCCATGGCTCACTGAGCACAACCCGAGTATAAATTGGGAAACTAGAACTGTGAAAATGAACTCTGACTTTTGCACAGAAAATTGTTTTAACTTTACAGACAGAGTTAGAGAACCTGGGCCGGCCACACATTTGAGCGAACAAGATGTATCAGTTTGTGTGATCCACACAAGTGAGATACCACCGGAGTACAAAGAGTTTCAAGATGTATTTGATGAAGTTGAAGCGGAGAAACTGCCCCCCCATCGACCATTCGATTGTCGAATAGAATTGGAGCCAGGTGCGAATCTACCGTGTAGCAGAGTCTATGCCTTGACAGAAAAGGAGAATGAGCATCTGAAGAAGTATATAGAGAAATATCTGGCAAATGGGTTCATACGCCCCTCCTAATCCCCCGTCTCTTCGCCGCTTTTTTTTGTCCCAAAGAAAGAAGGAGACCTAAGAATGTGTATTGATTATCGAGCAATAAATAAGGTCACCATCAAGAACAGATATCCTTTACCACTCATATCAGTACTCTTAGACCAGGTGAAGGAAGCACAGATATACACTAAGCTGGATCTTCGTGGTGCTTACCATTTGATTAGGGTTAAGGAGGGCGATGAGTGGAAGACGGCCTTCAGGACGAATTTGGGACTGTACGAATATCAAGTAATGCCTTACGGATTGTGCAATGCCCCAGCTGCCTTTCAGCACTTCATCAACAGTGTGCTGAGAGAATTCATAGACCAATCCGTTATTGTATACATCGACGATATTTTAATCTACTCAAAGACAGAAAAAGAACACCCAGATCAAGTAAGGAAGGTTTTGCAAAGTTTGAGAGAAAACAATCTGTATGTCAAATTAGAAAAATGTGAGTTCAATACAAAAGAAGTGGAGTTCCTAGGATTCGTTCTCACACCATCCGGAATAACCATGGATACAAAAAAAGTGATGGCTGTTCTAGAATGGAAGTCTCCAAGGAATATTAAGGAGTTACAAAGCTTCATAGGCTTTGCCAATTTCTATCGAAGATTTGTAAATGAATTCTCTCATAAACTCATTCCACTCAGTCGACTTCTGAAGAAGAGTGTTCCTTTTAATTGGACAGAAGAAGCTGAAAAGGCCTTTCAACAATTGAAACTAGAATTCACCACCGCACCAGTTTTATTGCATGCCGACCCCACTGAACCTTTTTATCTGGAGACTGATGCTTCAGATTTGGCAATCGGAGGAATTCTATCCCAAAGGAATAAAAGGACTGGACAACTCCATCCGGTTGCTTATAGGTCTAGAAAATTAACTTCGGCAGAAATCAATTATACAATTACCGAAAAGGAGCTACTAGCCATCAAGGACGCTTTTAAGGAATGGAGGCACTACTTGATGGAAGCAAGACATGTCGTGACGGTGTTCACGGATCATCGAAACCTGAAGTTCTTGAAATCAGCAAAGACTCTTACTCCACGCCAGCTTAGATGGTCACTGTATTTCGCAGACTATGATTTTGTAATCACGTACAGACCTGGAAACAAGAATGGAAAAGCTGACGCCTTGTCCAGATTAGACACTGATGGTGTGGAGAAACATCAAGAACAACAAAAGATCATTCCAGAAAATAAGATTGTGGCTGTAGTGAATCAAGAGACTGAAGAGACAGTTGAGGAAAAGATAATGAAGGCTATGACATCTGAAGAAATGAGAGAATGGACAGAACAAGAAGCTGAAAGAGAAATTCGACATGGTTTACCATTCCACGCAGGAAAATTATTTCTACCAAACCAAGACACACGACAAATAGCTCTTGAAGAAAACCATGACCACAGATTGGCTGGACACAAGGGAATACAGAAAACTAAAGAATTGGTTAAGAGAAACTTTTGGTGGCCACAAATGTCTCGGGACATTGATTCCTATGTGGGTTCATGTGAGGTCTGTGCTCGGGGAAAATCTGAGAGACAATCCCCTAAGGGGTTACTCCAACCCATGCCCACTCCCCCATATCCATGGCATACAATCACTATGGATCTAATAGTGGATTTGCCTTCAGATCAAGGTTACAACACCATATTGGTGTTTGTTGATGCTTTCACCAAGATGGCTCATTTTGTTGCCCTAAAGAAAATCCCAACAGCCAAGGAGTTAGCCAAACTCTTCAGCACTCATGTCGTGCGAGCTCATGGTATCCCTAGGGTAGTGGTCTCAGACAGGGGTTCCCAATTCCTATCCCATTTCTGGAAGACATTCATGGAAGGCTTAGGGGTTGAAGCTAGATACTCCACGAGTTTTCACCCAGAAACAGATGGGCAAACAGAGAGGGTGAACCAAGAATTGGAACAGTATTTGAGGCTATACTTACTTGATCAAGAAGGGGACTGGCCAGAGTATATTTGGGCGGCAGAATTTGCATATAATAACGCAAAAAATGTCTCCACAGGTTTTACTCCCTTTTATTTAAATTATGGTAGACACCCTAATTCCTCTACACATTTTAGAGAAGTTTCAGTTCCTGCAGTCCAAGACATGATAAAAGATCTAACACACGTTCATCAGGTAGCAAAAGGAAATTTGATCAGGGCTAAAGAAAGTTATAAAAAATATGCAGATAAAAAGAGAAGAGAGGGTCCAAACCTAAAAGTTGGAGATCAGGTATGGTTAAACTCAAAAAACCTTAGGTTAAAAGGAACCCGCAAATTTCAACCAAAATTTTTAGGTCCTTATCAGATCGAGAAACTAGTGAACCCAGTAACTTATCGATTGAAATTACCAAAAAAGATGAAGATCCACCCAGTGTTTCATGTCTCCCTGTTAAAGAAGACCTCACCACACCTCAGAGTGACACTACCTCCAAAAACTGTACAATTAGAATCCGGAGAGGAATTTGAGGTTAAAAGAATACTGGATTCGGCTAGACGTAAAGGAAAGATCTATTATTTGGTTGACTGGAAGGGTTATGGTCCTGAGGAGAGATCCTGGGAACTAAATTCTGATATTCATGCTCCTCGTTTGGTAAAGGCCTTCCACCGAAAATTTCCAAGGAAACCCCAACCGGAAGGACCTACCTTGCGAGAGGGTACTGTCAGAACTCCAAAGGATCAGAATCATTCAGTCTGTTTTACACATCAAGAAAACACGATTTCTAGCACACAGAAGGTAAAGGCTATTACTTGGAAGGAAGCTTGGAGATTGTAGAACTCCAAGATGGCCGACGAAGTGCTGAAGTTGATGGTCTAGTCTTTCTTCGTTACGGAGCTCTACTAGTGGCGCTCACAATAGAACGTTGGTGCACTTCACCGAGACTTTTGACAGAAGCGCACGCATTCTTGAATTCCAGTCAGTTAGTTAGTTAGTTAGGTTTCGTGGATGCTAATCTGTTATCAATTCTTGCCATAGTAAAACTATTCCTGAGATATTGCCGAGTTCGAGATATTCAAATTCTACTCTCGTCATAGAAGCTTCGTTGGATTGCTTGCGCAAGCCTCCAGCAGAGACACTATTCAATAATCCTTGAAAACCAATTCCAAGACCACTACCTCGCCGAGGGAGCAGTGTTCCAGTCAGAATCCGTGCTGTCACTGAAGCTCCAGAATTTCGACTTCCTCACGGAGCAGCGTTCCAAACCGAAGACTGTTCAGAACTAGACGCTAACTCGTCGAGTTAGTAGCGAACTCTCTACACCTCAGCTAAGTACCACGAGTTATCGATTGAGTGTATGTAATTACTATTGCTCGTGTTCCTGATAGTTCTGAGGAGACCGATAGACTGTATATATATATTATTATCTCTGAGGAGGAACTTGATATACATCTCATAACACCATCTACCAGTTGTCTAGAGGAGGCTACGTGAGAAGGTTATCCGGTTGCCTTGTCTCTACTCTCCTTATTAGAAAAAACTAGAACGAGATAGTAATAAGAAGTTAGGTATGTATAAGTTCAGTTAAGATAATAATTGATCAGAAATGAATACAGTCCATTTACAGAATCACTTATAGATATTTATCTTGCTACAGAACGACCCTATCTTTAAAAAGACAGAAAGATTCTGAAGACACATTGAGGAGAGGCAAAGGCCAAGGTTATTCTGGTATGTACACAGAGAGAAGGAAGTTGAGAGACTATTTAGGATTTAAATTAACATTAGAACTAAGTATGCATGTGTTTAGTTTCTAGAACCAACTATCAACAAGACCAGAAGTGCAGAGAAGAAACAGAAGGTTGGAAGCAGAAAACCTCAGGCAGTCTCTTTGTCTTCTTTATTATTTTATCCACTCCCCCTTCCCCCACTGGGAGATTCCCCTGGGGGCTAGCAACATTGGCACCAGAGGTTCTCCTGGACGGGGCATTGGGAACAAGCATCTCTGCTCCTGCGCAAGTCCAAGATTTGACAGAGTGAAGTGCCCAAGTGTTAAAACTTGCGCCTGAGCAGAAATGGCTGAAGGTTTAGAGTTAAAAGACTTGGGAGAAGTTTTAGGTCTAATCCAAAAAGAGCTTACAGCAGTTAGAGATGAGAATAAGGGATTGAGACAAGAAATAATGGACGCTAGAAGGGAAACTGTGGAGTTGGCAGCTAGATTAACTGAAACATCTAGATTTCCAGACACAGAAAGAGAAAGCTTGGGTTCCACTTCCCGATTAGCAACTCATGTGGTGCATTCCCTGTCCCCAGTGATACCATTAGCACCCCCAGAAAGATTTAGTGGGGATCCACAAAAGGCCCAAGTGTTTTTGACACAATGCTCTTTGCATTTTATGTGTCGTCCTACGATTTTTCCGGATGCACAGACCCGCGTGGCCTTCATTTTGTCCTATCTCAGTGGTGACGCCGCCAATTGGTCCATGCCATTGATCTCCAGAGATGATGCTCTGCTATATGATTTTGAGAACTTTAAAAAAGAATTTCTTTGAATTTTTGATCGACGAAAGATATCGCAGGCCACAGATAATGAATTATTAGAACTAAAACAAGGTAATAAGGAACTTGTGGCATATCTGGCCCAATTCAACAAGTTGGTAGTAGAAACAGACTGGCCAGAGAGTAAAAGAGCTGCTGTCTTCTATAGAGGGCTTAAGGACGAGTTGAAAGACGTTTTAGCCCAAATTCCAAATCGACCCACTGATGTATCGGCCTTGATAGACTTAGTTTTGGAAATCGACTTTAGACAAAGCGAGAGGAGAGGGGAAAAGAAGAAAGAATTCAGATTCAACACTCCAAGATTTGACAGAGTTAAGGTAGAATCAACGAGAAATACAGAAGGTCAATCGGGGGTGGAGCCAATGCAAATCGGAACTGTCCGTGGGCCTTTAACTAAGGAAGAGAAGGAGAAAAGACGACAGAATAATTTATGTATGTATTGCGGAAATAGTGGACATTTTGTGAGAATGTGCCCAAAGAAACCAAAAATGTTTTCCAAGGAGAAGGAAAACTTCAAGCACCACCAGTAAAGGGAGTTGGGCTGGTGGTTGCAGAGAATAAAACAACTCCAGAAGAGCATTATTTGGCAAATACCTTACAGTCATCGAATCCTCACCTAGTGATTTCTATGACATTGAAATTCAGAGACATTACCCTGACAGACGTTTTAGTCATGTTGGACTCAGGAGCGACTGGAAACTTTTGTGATATAAAATATGCCAGGAAGATTGGTTTGAGAGCAATTCAAAAGGCGAAAAGTGAACCAGTGAGGGCGGTGGATGGGACCAATCTTTCTTCCGGACCCATCACCAGTCATACGGAACAAGTGGAAATGACCTTTCAGGAGAGTCATCGAGAAGTTATACAATTCAATTTAATTGATGCTCCTCAATTCCAGATTATACTGGGCTTGCCATGGCTCACTGAGCACAACCCGAGTATAAATTGGGAAACTAGAACTGTGAAAATGAACTCTGACTTTTGCACAGAAAATTGTTTTAACTTTACAGACAGAGTTAGAGAACCTGGGCCGGCCACACATTTGAGCGAACAAGATGTATCAGTTTGTGTGATCCACACAAGTGAGATACCACCGGAGTACAAAGAGTTTCAAGATGTATTTGATGAAGTTGAAGCGGAGAAACTGCCCCCCCATCGACCATTCGATTGTCGAATAGAATTGGAGCCAGGTGCAAATCTACCGTGTAGCAGAGTCTATGCCTTGACAGAAAAGGAGAATGAGCATCTGAAGAAGTATATAGAGAAATATCTGGCAAATGGGTTCATATGCCCCTCCCAATCCCCCGTCTCTTCGCCGCTTTTTTTTGTCCCAAAGAAAGAAGGAGACCTAAGAACGTGTATTGATTATCGAGCAATAAATAAGGTCACCATCAAGAACAGATGTCCTTTACCACTCATATCAGTACTCTTAGACCAGGTGAAGGAAGCACAGATATACACTAAGCTGGATCTTCGTGGTGCTTACCATTTGATTAGGGTTAAGGAGGGCGATGAGTGGAAGACGGCATTCAGGACGAATTTGGGACTGTACGAATATCAAGTAATGCCTTACGGATTGTGCAATGCCCCAGCTGCCTTTCAGCACTTCATCAACAATGTGCTGAGAGAATTCATAGACCAATCCGTTATTGTATACATCGACGATATTTTAATCTACTCAAAGACAGAAAAAGAACACCCAGATCAAGTAAGGAAGGTTTTGCAAAGGTTGAGAGAAAACAATCTGTATGTCAAATTAGAAAAATGTGAGTTCAATACAAAAGAAGTGGAGTTCCTAGGATTCGTTCTCACACCATCCGGAATAACCATGAATACAAAAAAAGTGATGGCTGTTCTAGAATGGAAGTCTCCAAGGAATATTAAGGAGTTACAAAGCTTCATAGGCTTTGCCAATTTCTATCGAAGATTTGTAAATGAATTCTCTCATAAACTCATTCCACTCACTCGACTTCTGAAGAAGAGTGTTCCTTTTAATTGGACAGAAGAAGCTGAAAAGGCCTTTCAACAAGTGAAACTAGAATTCACCACCGCACCAGTTTTATTGCATGCCGACCCCACTGAACCTTTTTATCTGGAGACTGATGCTTCAGATTTGGCAATCGGAGGAATTCTATCCCAAAGGAATAAAAGGACTGGACAACTCCATCCGGTTGCTTATAGGTCTAGAAAATTAACTTCGGCAGAAATCAATTATACAATTACCGAAAAGGAGCTACTAGCCATCAAGGACGCTTTTAAGGAATGGAGGCACTACTTGATGGGAGCAAGACATGTCGTGACGGTGTTCACGGATCATCGAAACCTGAAGTTCTTGAAATCAGCAAAGACTCTTACTCCACGCCAGCTTAGATGGTCACTGTATTTCGCAGACTATGAGTTTGTAATCACGTACAGACCTGGAAACAAGAATGGAAAAGCTGACGCCTTGTCCAGATTAGACACTGATGGTGTGGAGAAACATCAAGAACAACAAAAGATCATTCCAGAAAATAAGATTGTGGCTGTAGTGAATCAAGAGACTGAAGAGACAGTTGAGGAAAAGATAATGAAGGCTATGACATCTGAAGAAATGAGAGAATGGACAGAACAAGAAGCTGAAAGAGAAATTCGACATGGTTTACCATTCCACGCAGGAAAATTATTTCTACCAAACCAAGACACACGACAAATAGCTCTTGAAGAAAACCATGACCACAGATTGGCTGGACACAAGGGAATACAGAAAACTAAAGAATTGGTTAAGAGAAACTTTTGGTGGCCACAAATGTCTCGGGACATTGATTCCTATGTGGGTTCATGTGAGGTCTGTGCTCGGGGAAAATCTGAGAGACAATCCCCTAAGGGGTTACTCCAACCCATGCCCACTCCCCCATATCCATGGCATACAATCACTATGGATCTAATAGTGGATTTGCCTTCAGATCAAGGTTACAACACCATATTGGTGTTTGTTGATGCTTTCACCAAGATGGCTCATTTTGTTGCCCTAAAGAAAATCCCAACAGCCAAGGAGTTAGCCAAACTCTTCAGCACTCATGTCGTGCGAGCTCATGGTATCCCTAGGGTAGTGGTCTCAGACAGGGGTTCCCAATTCCTATCCCATTTCTGGAAGACATTCATGGAAGGCTTAGGGGTTGAAGCTAGATACTCCACGAGTTTTCACCCAGAAACAGATGGGCAAACAGAGAGGGTGAACCAAGAATTGGAACAGTATTTGAGGCTATACTTACTTGATCAAGAAGGGGACTGGCCAGAGTATATTTGGGCGGCAGAATTTGCATATAATAACGCAAAAAATGTCTCCACAGGTTTTACTCCCTTTTATTTAAATTATGGTAGACACCCTAATTCCTCTACACATTTTAGAGAAGTTTCAGTTCCTGCAGTCCAAGACATGATAAAAGATCTAACACACGTTCATCAGGTAGCAAAATGAAATTTGATCAGGGCTAAAGAAAGTTATAAAAAACATGCAGATAAAAAGAGAAGAGAGGGTCCAAACCTAAAAGTTGGAGATCAGGTATGGTTAAACTCAAAAAACCTTAGGTTAAAAGGAACCCGCAAATTTCAACCAAAATTTTTAGGTCCTTATCAGATCGAGAAACTAGTGAACCCAGTAACTTATCGATTGAAATTACCAAAAAAGATGAAGATCCACCCAGTGTTTCATGTCTCCCTGTTAAAGAAGACCTCACCACACCTCAGAGTGACACTACCTCCAAAAACTGTACAATTAGAATCCGGAGAGGAATTTGAGGTTAAAAGAATACTGGATTCGGCTAGACGTAAAGGAAAGATCTATTATTTGGTTGACTGGAAGGGTTATGGTCCTGAGGAGAGATCCTGGGAACTAAATTCTGATATTCATGCTCCTCGTTTGGTAAAGGCCTTCCACCGAAAATTTCCAAGGAAACCCCAACCGGAAGGACCTACCTTGCGAGAGGGTACTGTCAGAACTCCAAAGGATCAGAATCATTCAGTCTGTTTTACACATCAAGAAAACACGATTTCTAGCACACAGAAGGTAAAGGCTATTACTTGGAAGGAAGCTTGGAGATTGTAGAACTCCAAGATGGCCGACGAAGTGCTGAAGTTGATGGTCTAGTCTTTCTTCGTTACGGAGCTCTACTAGTGGCGCTCACAATAGAACGTTGGTGCACTTCACCGAGACTTTTGACAGAAGCGCACGCATTCTTGAATTCCAGTCAGTTAGTTAGTTAGTTAGGTTTCGTGGATGCTAATCTGTTATCAATTCTTGCCATAGTAAAACTATTCCTGAGATATTGCCGAGTTCGAGATATTCAAATTCTACTCTCGTCATAGAAGCTTCGTTGGATTGCTTGCGCAAGCCTCCAGCAGAGACACTATTCAATAATCCTTGAAAACCAATTCCAAGACCACTACCTCGCCGAGGGAGCAGTGTTCCAGCCAGAATCCGTGCTGTCACTGAAGCTCCAGAATTTCGACTTCCTCACGGAGCAGCGTTCCAAACCGAAGACTGTTCAGAACTAGACGCTAACTCGTCGAGTTAGTAGCGAACTCTCTACACCTCAGCTAAGTACCACGAGTTATCGATTGAGTGTATGTAATTACTATTGCTCGTGTTCCTGATAGTTCTGAGGAGACCGATAGACTGTATATATATATTATTATCTCTGAGGAGGAACTTGATATACATCTCATAACACCATCTACCAGTTGTCTAGAGGAGGCTACGTGAGAAGGTTATCCGGTTGCCTTGTCTCTACTCTCCTTATTAGAAAAAACTAGAACGAGATAGTAATAAGAAGTTAGGTATGTATAAGTTCAGTTAAGATAATAATTGATCAGAAATGAATACAGTCCATTTACAGAATCACTTATAGATATTTATCTTGCTACAGAACGACCCTATCTTTAAAAAGACAGAAAGATTCTGAAGACACATTGAGGAGAGGCAAAGGCCAAGGTTATTCTGGTATGTACACAGAGAGAAGGAAGTTGAGAGACTATTTAGGATTTAAATTAATATTAGAACTAAGTATGCATGTGTTTAGTTTCTAGAACCAACTATCAACAAGACCAGAAGTGCAGAGAAGAAACAGAAGGTTGGAAGCAGAAAACCTCAGGCAGTCTCTTTGTCTTCTTTATTATTTTATCCACTCCCCCTTCCCCCACTGGGAGATTCCCCTGGGGGCTAGCAACATTGGCACCAGAGGTTCTCCTGGACGGGACATTGGGAACAAGCATCTCTGCTCCTGCGCAAGTCCAAGATTTGACACACTTTGAGCACTCTAAGCAGGGGGAGGCCCTAGAGGAATTCCTGGCCACCTCCAATATCTTTGAGTCTAATGTTATAGAGGTTGGAGGTAGGGCTATTACGTACAAAGGTACGACCTCGCGGTCAGTGATAGACTATATTTTTATGTCCTCTGGTGCTCTAGCACGGGTAAGAGCTTATAATGTTATCCCGTCTACCCTTAGTGATCACAATCTGTTTTTTTTGGAGCTGGTCATGCCCGAAAGCTTGGGCGAATCGCGTCATGTTGGCCAGGGCGACCTTCCCCTGAGTACGAAGGACCAGGGTCGTAGAGTCAAATGGGCCAAGGTGGTACCCGTAACTTTTATGGAGGAGCTGTACGTTAAAGTTAATCGGCACTGGGCCACTTGCCTTAATGATAATTCACCGGCGGCGGAGGTGGTTAGTGCCTTTGAGGCTATCTGCGCCCAGATCTCCAGGGACCTGACTTCCACTAAAACCCGCAGTAGCAGTAATCCTTCAAGATGGTTTGATGGAAGTTGTTCTAGGGCCCATAGTAATTTACATAAGGCACTAAATAGTTGCCCTAGGGATAGGGGGGCAATTGTAGCAGCCAGAGGGGCCTATAAAGTGGCTATTGCCAAACGGAAAAAGGCAATTAAATCAGAGGCCTGGAACAATCTTTTATCTTTCGATGTCCTCCGGGACAGCGGTAAGTTCTGGGCAACAATTAACCATCCTTTTTTTTCGGGCACTGAGGGCTCTGATTTGGATTGTGTAATTCCGGATGAGCAATGGTTTGACTACTTTAGTAATATGTATGGAGCGGGTGGCTCAAGTCCTCCCAGTAGCAGCATTAGTTTAGAACCCCTTTCGCTGCCCTGTTTGTCTTTTGATCGTGTGGATGTGGAGAAAGCCATAAAGGATTCTGCAAGTACCAGGGCGCCGGGTCCTGACGGTGTGCCGGCAGACCTATATAACTCCTCCCCTAACCTATGGGCAAGGGTCTTAACAAACATTTTTAATGCTGTGCCTGGTCACAGGTTCCCGGATTCGTGGGCTACGGCGGTAATTATTCCAATCTTCAAAAAGGGTATACGGGGAGACCCTTCCTGTTATAGACCCATCTCCCTGTTAGACTCTGCAGTGAAGATTTTGGGCAGGGTCTTACTTCTTAAACTTAGGGATGCTCTGGACAGCCGGGGTATTCTGTCCAATTTACAATATGGGTTTAGAGCGAATGAGGGACCCTTGATCAATGTTTAAGTCTCCAGCTTTTAATCAGTAAATACACAGTGGCTAAGGATGGGCCACTTTTTATGGCCTTTATGGACCTGTCCTCCGCTTTCGATTTAGTCAATCGGTCAAAGCTATGGTCTATTATGTTGGATCTGGGTATTGACCCTCCCCTGGTTGGTTTTATAGTAGCACTCCACCAGGATCTCTCTGCTTCAGTGAGGGTCACCCAGGATGGGAAATGCACTAAGCACTTTAGGTCAGAGAGAGGGGTGAGGCAGGGGTGTATCCTTGCCCCACTCCTCTTCACTATCTATATCAATGGCCTGGAAAGGTCTCTGGGGACCCCGAGGGCGGATGCGCCGCGTGTAGGGGATCTAGTTATACCGGTTCTCCTATACGCTGATGATGCGGTCTTACTGGCCCGCACTGGGGTGGGGCTTCAAAGACTGCTGGATTCCTTTGGCGCCTTTATGGCTGCTTTAGACCTCAAGGTGAATATTCAGAAATCTCATTTCATGGTGGTGGGGAAACAGGGCAGAAAACCTAAATCTCGATCCTTTTTTTGTAATGGGGAGGAGATTACGAGAGTTAAGGTTTTCTGCTATTTGGGGGTCCTTTTTGATGAGAGTGGTACCTGGGGCCCGCAAATAAAGCTCAAATGCAACTCCGTAGCCAGATCTACCTCTGCGCTTTTAAGCTTTGCTAAAAGATTGGGGGCAAGACCAATGGAGGCCCTACTAAACGTTTATACTGCAAAATGTCTGGCTATCGCCACCTATGGCGCGGCACTGTGGGGCTATGTTTCGCAGGACACGATCCAAGTGGTCGAAAATAGATTCTTGAGACACTTGCTCTCAGTCCCGCAATCGACCCCTGTCTTTTCCATTCTTGCGGAGGTGGGCCTGGGCTACGTTTCGGATAAGCTGAAGATGGCCCCACTGTTGTACTGGGTGAAAACCTGGCTAAATCAGGAAATCACTCTCAATCATTTGATTCTTAATGACATTTTAGCTTTGGACCATGCTAAAAGAATACCATGGCTGGAGTATGTCAGAGCGGCGTTCTCCCGTCTGGGGTGTCCAGAGCTCTTTTCATCACCATCACACATTGTTAAGGCTGATTTAGCTTGGATTAAGCAGTCCTTTATAGATAAGGTCAAACTGGATCGCGAAAAGAAGGAACTTTTAAAACCATGTGTTAGAATGCATTTTATGCTTCTCTTATCTCCTTCGCTGGAACCTTATCTAAGTATTGTATCTAATCCACATCATAGATTTCTTTTGCTGAGATTTCGTTTTAATTTGATTCAGCACTCACTTGGTTTTTATCCATCCTGGGGCAAAACTGAATGTAGTGGGCCATGCCATTGTGATACTTTTTCTATTCAAGACACATTGCACTTTATTATGTTTTGCAACCTGTATTCTGCTAGCCGGAAAAAATATCTGCTGCCAATTCTGAAGGAAGCTTGTTTTGTACAAGTTAGACCTGCCCTATTATTTCTCCAGCAGTTGAGCAGTACTCGCATTATATTTAGTGTGGCAAATTTTCTGGCAGCAGCTGTGCGTTGTAAATCAAAATTGTCCTCTAATTTGTGCAATTCTTGAGCGATTTTCGACTGAAGGTTTTTAGGCACGGTATTTTTAATTCTGTGGATATGTTTTTAATATTGCTGGTTTATTTTATGTCCTTGACTGTTTTTATTGATTGTATGAAATTTGTACTTTTATGATTTTAATTAATCGAATAAAGTGTTTTCTGACTGACTGACTGGTATCATTGTTTGTTCAGATTTTGGTGATCACAATCCAATTGAGCTCCCCCTGACCCTGCCATCTAGGGAGACATTTACAGGACAGGCCAGACTCAGTAACTTAATGCCATCTACGGACAACCTCAGGCTGATCTGCAGACTCCGTGACCCACCCCAATCTTTGGGACAAGTAGTCGCTGAGAATATGGAGCCAGTCATGGAGTGCCTGGTAGATGAAGATGTAAATGGGGTGATAATTAGCTCCTCTGTGGCCTTTTGTCAGAGGGTTAAACAGTCCCTTCTTAGACACCTAAAACCAGCTGATTCTGCCCCGCTGTGGTTTTACCACGAATGGTCAGTAGCCAATCGACTACTGTGCAAAGCCCTTAAACCAGTCGTTGGGACTCCCCAGCAATAGCTATCCTCTGGAAATGCTACAAAATAGTAACACCCTGGCGATGGAAGGAAGTCATCACCCAGCAGTGGATACAATAGCCCAGGCAGCTCTACCCAAAAACAGTAAGTCTTTCTGGGGAGTTGCGTCAAATATAAGATCCGCCAACCAAACGCTGTCACCAATCAGCTGCCATATAAATAGTGAGGCATGGATGGCAAATTGCTCTTGGGTTTACTCTGCTGCGGAGTCAGGTCCCATAATATATTTGGGACTGAGGTCTTCCGCCAAGCTATACAGGTCATCCTGCAGAAAGTCACTGTTGCTATACAGTAGAGTGCAGGGGGCAAGTCACCAGACCCAGATGACGTCTCCATCAACCTAATTAAATGGAATGTCAATCTCTGGGCCCTAATGCTGACTAATGTTTTTGTGTTCCTGGGCTGCATCGACTATTGTCCCAATTTTTTAAAAGCGGGACTGATGCTCGCCAAGTTGTTACCACCCAATTTCTTTTATCAATATATTGGCTTAAATTATGGGCAGGGTCTCTTATACAACAGGATCCTGGTGTGGGATGAGGGTAATACAATTTTAAATCCCTGTCAATGCGACTTCCACAATTGCATAGGCACGATAGAGCAATGATTGAACTTGAATTTAATTCTAGGAAAATAGACAGTGGCAAAACAAACCCCACTTTACCTTGCCTTCATGGACTTATCCATGATTTTTGACTCTGTAAATCGGCCAAAGCTATGGCAATTCCTACTCGGAATGGAGCTGGATGCAACACTTGTCCATTTCCTTGTATCTCTGCATGCAAACACAAAAGACCAGGGTTAGACTTTGCCAAAATGGCGATGTGTTGAATGAAATGAATAAAGAGCGAGGGCTCCGGCAAGGGAGTGTGCTCACCCCCTTGCTGTTCATCCTTCACATAAATAAGCTGACCTGCAATTTGATCACCTGCACGCCAGATGTTTTGTCATTAAATGGTGCCCCATGCCCAGTCTTGCTATATGTGAACAATGCTGTGTTAATCACTTGCACACCCAAAGACCTGCGCTTGTTAGTTCACTCTTTCATTCAATTTATGACCACCCTTGATTCATCGACAAACTTCACAAAATCATTCTGAATGGTGTGTGGCACTGCGTGCATTCACCTCCCCAGCTTCTTTGTTGATTCTAATTGTTTGCTAAGTACTAACACCTTTCCCTATTTGGGTTTATCTTCATTGCAGCAGACTCATCAGGGGCAGCCTTAGGCATGTGCAAGCTATGCACCTGCACAGGGCCGCCAAACCCCAGGGGCCGCCACGAGGAATCGGATACAATACATATTCGTGGCGGCCCCTGGCAGGGATTTGGCGGCCTCCTGTTAAACCCGAGCGGCCTGTTTCTCGACGCTCCCTTGCCTCTGGGGCTCTCTGTGGGTCTAACGGGGGTCTTTGCAGACGGTGCCCGAGGTTTCTGCTGAGGCTCGTCACTTGTGCGAGGGCGGGCCGGGCGCGCGCTGTGTGTGTGCAGGCGGGGGAGCAGGGGGAGCAGGGGGAGGAGGCACGCAGCAGCCTAAGATGGCAACCACCGCAGTCCCTCCTGCAGCTCCCGTGCCTCTGCAGTTCGGCGGCGGCCGTGGCAGTGCGTTGCGGACTCCACTCCAAGCGCGGCATGGTGAGTAGGCCCCGGACCTCGGAGGGGCTTTGCTGGGGGAAGGGCCGGGGGCTTGGGGCTGTCTGAGTAGGGCTTTGCCGCCGAGCGGGGGGAATTTTTTTGCATCCCGTATTCCTGAGGTGTGAGTGTTTCATCTGAAGCCTCAGAGTGGTAATCGGCATTCAAATCTGGCACCAAGGGTACTGCGGGTCACCTAACCACCATCAGAGTTTTGTGCCACAGGTGCCGCTCAATGCTAGTATACCCATCATGAGCCCAGACTCCATAGCGCTCACTGTGCCAATACTTCCAGTTTCCAGACTGTTGGTAGAAGCTTTCCTTACTTCACAATTATGACATGCAGGGGCGTAACAAAGGCCCCCGCAGCCCTCGCCGTGCGGGGGGGCCCCGAGCTCCAGGGGGCCCCTTCAGCCCAGTACCCTGTCAGATGAGCTCCTGAGTGTAGTCGGAAGGGGCCCCCTTCATGTACTGTACAGGTTGGCCCCCTCGAGTTTTGTTACGCCACTGATGACGTGTGTCACTGTGACAATGAGACTGCTGCGTTCCTCCTTTGCCTCCAAGACAGCGTCACACAGAGCAAAGTCCTAAATTCATATAATTTCGCAGGGAAACTCTTCGGGGTAGCTGTGCGTATTATACGTTTGTCAAATAAATAAGTAAATATAACTCAGCAAACCTATGTGGGCAAAACTTTGCCTGTACAAAGTTTTAGCACACATCTTAAGGATTTTGGGGGCCGTTAGTCGGAGCCACTTTGAATTTATGATCCAATTTCAGCTTTTTCATGCCCTCTTTGGCAAGGTCACTCACAATGCACATGCACACTGGTCGCAATTCGAAATGTTGTTACATCTAATATTCAGGGATAGGGACGCATGATTTTAGTATTGTAACACAGCAGCAGGTCACTTAAATGACTGCATATAATATCTGTGGCACCCTACCCTTTCTCATATGTAAGGTCCTGTTTTAATCTAAAATAAACTTTTCATGGATGTTGAATGAAATATAAACACATTTTTCTGTAAAAAAAAAATGTCTGCAATAGACACACATCACACACATTAAAAATAAATTAAAGGAAAATGGTATTTAAAACAATTCTGCTTAAGAATTATTCAAGGTCATCAGAGCTAAACTGCAGAACAGAGCTGGCTGTACCAGGGGCCCCCCTAAAATGCTGGGGCCCTGGGCCAATGCCCACTTTGCACCTAGCTTAAAACGTTAGGGTTGAAAAAGACATGTAAACCTTCCAATGCTTTTAGTCTCATTTGCTTTGAGGAGCGAGCTTCCCATGCTCAAGGGATATTTGAAAGGGTTGCATTTGCGGCCTGTTCCTACAAAGACCAGGCTGTGAGGCTCGGTCCATTCGATCACAGCGATTACTACTAATACTTATTATTATTATCAGGGATTTAAGTTGACAGGTATTGATTACCCACAATTCTTTAGTTTTAAAGGGAAGGTACTACTCAGTGGGGGTTCAATATTTTTAAAGGGCGAGTACCGGCTCGTCTCAGTAGCACACAGGTACTCTGAGGCAGTGAGTACCTACACTTCTTTAATTCCATTTGAGCCACGGATGGTTAGCAGAACAATGTTCACATGCCAGTACACTGGTTCCTAATCTTCATAAATACACGTTACAAGTATTACCCAATTTAATGGCAGGGACAGAGGCACCTTGGAAGGCCCTGTGTGTCCTATCAGGGTATCCGTAGACATGAAGTCACAGGCTGTGAGCCGGCGGCTTTAACATGGGAAATGCTTTGACCCACACACGGTCATTAAACACCTTCCCGCTGACTCCGGTAGCCCTGGATATAAAACATTCTTGTTTTAAATTCAAAACATCTTGGTAGCGGTGTGTAAACACAAAGCCGTCTGAAAAGGCGCCAGCAAGTGCAGGGTTAATAGAATCAAATAAAAGCACCTGGGCTCTGGAGGGATGGGTGCCAATGTGGCTCTCTGCGTGCACCGTGCCAGGAAAACGCACCTGGAGTTGCCAGGCCGGTTTGTGCTGGATCACCCCACCTCTCGCCTCTGCCATCAGCCCAGTTCACGAGAAGACAGCCTTTCGGGAAGGGATGTAACCACAGACACCGGCTGTCTCTTAACATGCGATCACCACATCCCTCCCCCTCCCCGGCCCTCCCTTCCAGAGCTCCCGTGCCTGCCGCCCCCACCCCAATCGCGCTTCGTCGCCCGTAATGTTTTCTTTGCCTCTCCTACACATTTTCACTCAGCTCCAACATCCTCACCCACCTAGGTTACAGGGCCGCCAGCTGCACCCGCTCTGACTTCACACTTTCCCAATTAACTATTGGGGGACCAAAAAAAAGCAAAAGTAGCAAAATGCCCCAAAAAGCTAGCACTGGACAGCCAATGCCCCTGCCTGCACTCAGGCCCGGCTCCAGGAATTTTTATTTGGGTGGGCCCAACCTGACCCCGGACTCTGCAACGCACTCCCTTACAGGCTCCCTCTGTGCGAGCCTTCAGGGAGAATCCCTCTTCATTACTACCTCCACCTGACCCCGGGCTCTGCAATGCACTCCCTTACAGGCTCCCTCTGTTCGAGCCTTCAGGGAGAATCCCTCTTCATTACTACCTCCACCTGACCCCGGACTCTGCAACGCACTCCCTTACAGGCTTGATTATCCACTACTCCTCTCCAGAGCCCCTCTCTCATAGGCATTTCATTTGTTGTATAGCGCAACGCATATCAGTGTAGTGTGTGTCAGTACTTTACACCACGCACACATTATACAGAGACAATGAATCATACAAGCATATAAATCAGTCTACAGGGAATGTCACATAAAACAATGAGGATTACAAGGTGTATGAATCACATGTCATCCATACTGGTGGGAATTTTAAGAGGGTTTGGCCTGGGGAAACACAACCTTAGGATTTAAAGAGAATTCCATGGGAGGCAGCTTTACTGATATAAATGTATATCTGCCCAAGCATACTCATTTTAGCAACATTAGAATAATGAAAGACTGGGGAAGTTCTAACTATATCACAAAACAAAAAAAAGCGAAGTTCTAACTATACCATTAATGTTAATATGCAGCTCTTTGATGACAGTTCATTGGTCACTGTCCTATGTTAGGATTGTAACTTCTAAACTGCAAGTAACACAAGGATCTCTGTGACAAAGCAGTAACCCACTGAACTTTCACATAAACTACAGTTCATCTACATTTAAAAACTAGTAACAGACAAATGATTGCTCTCCAGCAGGATCATTAATCACCAGCGTTATCTGGGCATCTTTTATTGTCTTACTGTTGTCCTGCATCGGCCATATTGATAAAAACTGTTTAAATGAAGCACTCACGAAGTAGGTGTCCTGCTGGTCCTGTGCACATTTTAAACCGAAAAACAAATAGTAACAAATTCTCTTACCTACTCCATTAGTCAAACTTTATGTCACAGCCTGATGTGATAAGCTGCTGCAGGGCTTAGGAAAGGTGAATAGGAATAAACAAACTTATTTTCTCCTGTTCTGCATAGAAACAGAAATATCCACGCAGCAGGACAGTAGGCAAAGGTTACCATTGGCAAAGAAAGGATTTGTCCCTTTCGCCATGTGGAGATGATGAGGTGAAAAAACATCAAAGCCTCGTTAACATGTAAATGGTCTTACAAACACCTGTGAAGTACTCAGGTGCCTGCGATAATCTCAAAACTGTCTGTGTGCGTGCGCTCCCAGGAAGCTGTCTCACACGACTGGGGGTTGAAGCACTCGGAGCCAAATGGCGTTGCGCCCCTGCCTTCAAGCCCTCACTGCGAGGGCCAAGGCTCCTGTTTGGGTGGGCCAGGCTCATGTTTGGGTGGGCCTGGCCCACCCGGCCTACCCGCTAGAACCGGGCCGGCCTGCACTGCTTTTAAATGGAGTGGGGAGAACTGTGACTAGACACACCTGTAAATAACTGGCTGGAAACTGGCTGAGATGTGAGCAGCCGGGCGCAGACAGTGCGGCCTGCAGGCCATCCGAGGGCTTCCTGAAGACGACTGGCTGATTGCACTGGAAAGTCCTGCTTTTCAAAAGGACTTTAGATGTCGCTCTAATTACATACTTTTCCAGTCTTTAGGCGGAGAAAAGCAGTTTTTCATTTTGTGCAGCCAAACCTCAGCTTCGTGCTTCTGAAATGGAAATGAGTCAGACGCTGGCTGGTGTATTATTTAAAGGTGTTCAGCAAGAGACGTTTACAGTGTCTTTAAACGATTCAATCTTCCCTGCCCACCTCCATCTCAGTCTAAAGATACTGGAGCATATTTACAAGGCCCTTTGCGTCGCTCCTGCTTCACGCAACGTGGTGCAAGAGCCACATAACTTAAAAATGAGATCTATATAGACTTGAGTGGCTTCATAAATCTCGAGTTATGCAACGCAGCGCAAATCGCTATTCTCTGCAGCAGAGAGGCGTTTCCATGGGTGTTGCCTGGGTCTCCCCAGGCAAAATTCATGGATATTTACGCATTCCCAGAATTACCAGAAGTGGCAGGCCTGAGAATGTGTCAAAAACCTATGCCTCCCCAAGTGAAGCGTAACGAGGAGAAAGATGTTAATTTCTCCTCATTTTTTCCTCTTTCTGTGTGCTGCATTCTGCAGCACACATAGAAAGAGGAAAAAGCCTCAGAGGATTGGCTTTGTGCAGGAAGGTGCCCCTTCCTGTGGGGGGGCTGGTGGTCCGGGCCCCCCTGTCATGGCCCTGCAGCCGTCTGTGCCAGTCCCTCACGTCGTGTGTCACAATGCCCTCCTCCTCCTAAATGTTATTGTTCTGAGACGGATTCGGAAAGGTAGGAGCAGCCGCAGGTACTGGTCATCTAACGCCTTTTCTGGACGTTTTATTAAAACACCTTCCTGAGCTCCGCCCCGCCCGGACCCCTCTTCCGGGGCCCCCTACCTACGCTCCCTGCACAGGGCCACCATAAGCCTAGAGCCGCCCCTGGACTCATGGGTTCCGAGCATCACATGGCAGGGCAAAGCTATCCAGGGTTGTCGGCTCACTCCTCAGTCGCTCATCTCCACCGGGTAGCAAGTCACTTACGCCACTGCTCCAGATACACACTTCCCAACAGATATACACTTTCCAATTTATCCCGGTGGCAACTTTTGGAGTGGAAATTGGAAGTGTTGCTGCTAGCTCAACCCTCCAAATGGAGGAAACATGTTTTTCCAGAAAGATTGTGTATTTTCCCCGATCCACCCCCGATTTCATCTGCCACACGTAGATCGGCTTAGGTTGTCTGAGTGACCAAATTCACATCAGATCACAATTGTTATGAATGTCCATCTAGAAAACTGAGGAGGCCTGTCTCACAAGAAACATGACTATTAATTGCTCAGCTTGTGACAGAGGCCTTACCATTCCTTGGTTGGCATACGTAAAGAAATCATTTGAAGATATCGGCCGAAGTCATACTTTTTCCAATGCTGCATGACGCACGCCCACAGGAAAAAAAGCAAGTGTAAGCTTTACTACTAGCACAGGCACACGCTCAGAGGCTAAATATAGACACATCTAAACTGACGGTTGCAGCCTACTTACATTTAATCCCTGAGAACTCTCCTACTAGCTATCTGTGAAATGTTGGAGAGAGAAGGAGGGTTTCTTATTCTTTCGTTTTAGGGCCGATACGAAACTACCTGCTCTGTTTTCCATCAGGTTATCAGCATAACCTTGAAACTAAAATGTGCTCTTGTAATAATACCTCTGGCCAATCCATGTTACATTTTATTTTCTTCTCTGTTTTTATAAAGGATTCAATAAGATGATTTTATTCTCTTTTATGAAATCCAGAAACTTTAGACAATGTCCTCAAGCGAATTACCATCTTCAACAGTTATCTGACGATGAGACTTGCTTTTATGTAAGTCCCTTCTTGCCCTCTGTAGTGCTTTCCCGGGCCATAATGCTTCTTTGATTAAACTGTCCCTTGTTGTTTTTATATTGCTGATGTTTGTGGTATAGGCCTGTATGCTGCTAGTTTATTTTGATTTTGACGCTCTTTGCACTTTATTTGACACATTGTTAGCCTATTTAAAATGTTAAGGAGACGCTGGACGTGTATATTTGTTTTTATTGTATTTATGAACTTTAATGACATATTGTTAGTCTCGCCAAATGCTAAGGTTAAGCTGGATATGTACGCTTGTTTTGTTGCACTTGGGGAATCAGTGATGTTCCAGTGGTTTGAAAACGAGCTCTAACAGCAGAGGAGTGAGTATCAATAGGGTTACAGGGTTGTGTGTAAACCGCTTACACTTAGCTTGTGGTGTTTGTGGCAATTGTGTGGTGTCTAGCGGAGATCATGTGATATGATGTCGCAATTTTTTAGTTGATAATGGGATTACAGTGCTTATTGTGGAGAAGTTGTTATCAGGTCCGGCATGGCCTAAGATCCTGGGATGATATAAAAAGTATAGAAGATTGTGCATTGTAATTGCCTGCTGAGGTTTTGTGGGGATTGTCGTGAGATGTCATCAAGAGCCCAGTTGAGTTAGGGACATGTATCTTTATGTGTGAAAGTGAGGTTTGATTAATGTGGTGGACCTTTTGCACAGAGATGCACTGATCAGAGTGATTTCCTGCAGGACCAAGTTTCATTTGAACGTGTGTGTGTGAGTTACCTTTGCAAGATTGATTTCTGTCAATTCTTTAGTAAAGCAGACAATTGTTATATGAAACACAATAGGTAACCTGAGCAAAAAACACAAGAGTAGAAGCAGCAAATACATTTCAAATGTCAGTCTTCTATGACCTACACTTATATTACTTATATTTTTATAATTTTCAAATATTTAATTTCATTAGAATATACACGCACGAGTAGTGGTGAATTCTTTCTGACCTTTACTTTCTTTTTCTCTTTTCCTTAAATGAGGCAAACGTATTTAGTAAGTCGCCCCTTTCTTGGTGTAACTCAGGACATCTTCTTGGTTTGCCCACCATTGATTAATTCACTATGGGCTAAGAGCATACTACTTTCCTTATAGTAGTGACTGCTTGCAATAAATTGTAACCTGGTTATTTTGCTTTGGTTCTAGCCCTGATGAAGTCTGTTGCCTACAGCCGCATAGAAGAAACACATGTTGGCATGCTTTATGGCTTGAACTACAAGTGTTAAGAAGATTGACAATATTAATATACACCCATTGAACTTGGAATAAAGCAAGAAGATAATATCAAGGACTGACATTTGGACTTTATTTGCTGCTTTTACTCTGGTGTTTTTTGCTCTTGTTACCTATTGTGTTTCATTGTACCATTTGTGGACTTAGTCTGCAATTTTACAACGCAGGGTGGTCGTTGTAAGGTGACCTTGACGCATTAACACTGATTTGGATATTTGTTCTTGAGATACTGTATACACTACCCTGTGGAGATTTCCCTTACTGCCTTTTTGTGTTTTTGCTTAGGACAATTGTTACATGTTGCTATTGAATTGTATTTCGTTGCAGGGGCATTGTTGACAAAAGGTGTGTGTGTTGGTTAAAATTGTAAAGGAGGGGTGAGCTGCTCCAAAGAGCAAGACTGTCGTCACAGCTTGTGTGATGGGATAGGTCAGTTGGTGTAAAGCTGCGCTGTTATTGGTTGATGATTTGGAACAAGACATTTGTGTAACATATAGATTTTTATGTTGAAACAAACAATTACACAATTAGGGGCCTATTTACAAGCCCCTTGCACCGCAAGTGCATCACTTTTAACACTGGAAAAAGTGACGTACGGGTGGCGCAAGAGGCTTGTAAATAGGCCCCTTAATTTAAAAGGAAATGCTTTAAAGTTTAACAAGATTTGTTTAGAGGAGATGTTCATATACCTCTTAGAGGGGGTAAGAAACACCACCTGAAGACATTGCAGGACATTATATGGCAATAAATGTGGAGTTAGAACCTGTTTTTGGCTTAATACGCCAACAAACTGGAAAAAGTGACGTACGGGTGGCGCAAGAGGCTTGTAAATAGGCCCCTTAATTTAAAATGAAATGCTTTAAAGTTGAACAAGATTTGTTTAGAGGAGATGTTCATATACCTCTTAGAGGGGATAAGAAACACCACCTCAAGACATTGCAGGACATTATATGGCAATAAATGTGGAGTTAGAACCTGTTTTTGGCTTAATACGCCAACAACACAGAAAGAGGTCAGGATGTTTTTGGGAATGGTGGGCTACTGTCGTGAGTGGATATCCAACTTTTCCCTAGTGGCCAAACCTTTACAAAGGCTAACACACAAGGATGTATGGGATCCGGTGCCTTGGGATAATGACTGTTTGGTTGCTTTACTAGAGTTGAGAGAAAGCCTCTGCTACATCCCAGCACTAGGAATGCCTGATTATAACAGAGCATTTTTGCTTTTTTCAGTGAAAGAGAAGGGTATGCTCTTTCAGTATTAACACAAAATCAAGGAGGTTCTAGGAAGCCAGTTGCCTACTTCTAAGCGGCATCAGATCAAGTGATTGCATCACTGCCTGGTTACCTTAATGCAGTGGCAGCTACAGGTGTCAGCATCGAAAGGTGTGGAAGCATTGTAGTGGGTCATCATTTAATCATTTATGTTCCTCATTATGTCAAAATTTTGTTAACTCGAACGAGACACGGCACCTCACAAACATCCTCCAGACCGAGGATGAGCAGATCATCCTAGCGGCAGAGAACATGTTCCTAAAGAGGAGTTCTGTTTTGAATCCTGCCACTCTGTTGCCTCTTCCTTAGAATGACAATGATGATGGTGAAGTGGAGCATGACTGTCATGATGTCACTGGATTATGCACTAAACCGAGACCAGATTACAAGACGACCCACTATCTGAATCTGATTACGCATTGTTTGTTGATTCCTCTTGTTTACAAGACCATGAAGCAGGTTTGAGAGCTACTTATGCAGGCTGTGCCTTTTCAAGAGTAGTGGAAGCTGCTCGGCTTCACGGAGTAGTCTCCGCACAAATGGCTGAATTGATCGCACCGAAGCATGTTACGTTTCAAACAAATTGCTGGTGAATATATGTATAAATAAACAAAAATGGGGGGAGATGGAGGTAGACGTTAGGTTTATCCTCCAGACTGTGTATAGTCATTAATGAATCTGTAAGTGACAGATCTGAGAACCTAACCAAAGGGAAGGGCTTCTGCTAAATGTACGAAACAACGCCCCAAATCTAAGAAGAGAAAATATTCTTCTTGAGTCCCCTCACTCACCAAGGGTTGCTCCTATGTGACATGCTTCATCATTGGGGCCATCCCAGACAGCTACTGTCTGGGGCGTGCTGCAACTTGCGGAACTATGTAGGAGCATTTTTTGTGAAAAAAAGTGTAGTGCAGTGTTGTGGTGAGTGGTGATAGTGATGCTAAAAATACCTAGCTACTGAGCGATTAGTTTATTCCTGCCCCACCTTCCTAAAGCAGCAATGTGCCATGTACTATTGACTACAAGGCTGCAACTAAATTAAAGACACTAATTTCATCATAGTCACAGGTTTGACCATCACTGCCCCCACGCCACAAGAGCCAGGAGCAGAGAAAACTATGCAGACAAGAAACTCCGGCCTGGTTCAGCACCAAGCTCATTACTGCCCACATAAAACTACAAAGCAGCAAAATGCCAAAGTGCTATACCCTCAAGGGAGAGGGTGCACAAAACAAGGGCCGACCACCATGGCAGGACAACAAAAGGAAGAGGTGTTGCCTACAGCAACTATAAATGTGTGCGAAAATAATGAAACAAGTAACGCTAATAAAGTGAATAAGAAAGTTTCAAACAGCAGTGGAGACATAAGAACTTACCTAGCAATAAACCCGAAAGTTAAAAAAGGCAACATAGTGAACAAATCTGGCGGCGACAGTACTGAAAAAACTCTAACAAACAAGAAGAAGCACAACAAAGATCACAAAGAGCACAGCCGAACGTCCCACTGTCCCCTGAAATAATCATCATTACAGAGAAAAGAGTGTCTGCAACAACTGTTGATCAAGGCCTGTTCCAGCCCAGTGATCGACCTGCTGATCCCATAAAAGCAGTTCACCTTAAAGAGGGAATTAGCTCCCCCAACAAGAAGGAACTAGGATCAGTAACCAACCAGCAGCAGCCAAACCTGGAATCCCCGACAGAGCAATGGTGGCTGAAATTACACCGTCAGGCAACTCAATTAACACCAAATAGTGCTTCACTGTCTAGCCTAAAATGCAAACCAACGTGCCTTAGGACCAGTAAAAAAGCAACAAAGATAACAAGGACAGCAATATGGGCAGCAAATCCAAAAAGCCTCAACCTAGAGACGCACAGTCTAAACTATCAGACAAATATGAACATCTCTCCAGTATCATCTCCAAAGCTAACTTACTATCAATACATCCATAGTAATAACAACATTGGAAGCAGTGGGGAACAGCCCAACCAACAGCTCGGCACTACAACCCCAGTGACAAGAGAAGATGTCCCTTTATTGCCAGTAGACAGTATCGGTGAACATAGTGATCTCCCTAAGCTCCAACTGAAGGCACCTTCCACCGAGCCCGCCAAGCATATTAAACGATGCGGAGTCCAAACCTTTCGAATTCAAGCCTCTTTTCTTATGAAAACGAACCAAGGATTTTCGGATTCCCCCCAGTTGAAGAGGAAACCTGTGCACCGACACAAAAAAATTGAGAATCACCTCACACTGATTAACAACACCCTCATTTCAATGGCAAATGCGTCTATTATGCATGCTGACAAGCTTGATACCCAAATATACATACTTCAGACAGTTGCTGGCTTAATCTCAGGCCTGGATTTGAACCTCGAATGATTAAACTCCCTGATTTATAGAGCCCAGACAAGCGCAGAGCTAACTGCCAACCAGGAAGGATGTGGATGTAGCCCTACTACAGAACTTGGAAGAGTGCCTGAAATAATGAACACCTTAGTCAAGGACCTCAAGAGAGGTCATTAGGCGGCCGCAAAAAATAAATCTCATTCCCCAGCAAATCTCAAACTTAAATTGAAACTCAAATTATGTTTCACAATTAAACATGAATAAAGACATTAATGAGCTCTCCGGGAATATGGGTGAACAAATAAACAGAACTAGGGGAAAAGGGTCAGCAATAACTCCCACTACACCAGAGATAAGGTCCAATGGCAACCAGGTGAGGTTGGAGAAACCACAGGAAATCATCTACAATGAGGAGAGTGACACTAAATTTATATCAAGAAATAATGGTCAGGATCTAAAATCTGACCCAAAATCTAAAAGACAAACCTCTTTTCATCAAACCTTAACTCTGAAACAACAACTTTGGAAGTTCAACATCTATCCACAAAACATTTTAAAAATGTAAGAAATTAAACAAATCGAACAAATGCAAATGTAACAAGGAAGGGTCCATCATGCACAGGCTCCAGATGGAAAAAGGAACGTAGTGTGGATAATAATCCCCATCAAAATCTAAATTTAAATGATAGAGCTCCAGGAATACACCAGGCTGGTAGAACCCAAAGTGAAACTACAACCTGATGCGATCCAGAACGAATCACTGAATGTCTGGCCACAAAGCAGGCCATGAATGAACCAGACCTTTGGCAATTAATGAATAACGCACAATGCTTACGAGTCAAAGGCATATGGCATAAGAAAAATGAACTCCTAGAAATTAATATTGATGATTACCACCAAATCGGATCTCAGGATGGGGTAATTTCCAAATTAGAAAGGATTGCTGACAAATCAACAGGAAATGCAAAAATCCTCCGGTCATCAGTGAGCGAGTGGACAACTCAAATAAAACAGTATCCATCTAGGAAAATCCAAACCGAGTTAAATAAATAGACTCGACCCTCAACAAAAAATAGTCCCTAAGGAGCCTTCATTTCAAGAAAATCAAAGACCTTTAATAATTACAAATACAAATAACAGGGAAATGAAATCAATTAAAACGAGCAGCGATGACCTACCATTGCCTCACCATAAGACCAGGGGACATATTATGAAGGGCAGTATCGCCGCTTTTCAACAACTCAAGTGAAAAAGCTCTACCTTAACGTATATGAATGGATCAAAGAGATCTCTCTGATTAAACAGCCAAATCAGCCACCATTGGGAGAAGAAGTCCCGCGGTTCCAGGCTACGGCAACTTTTCCACTTGAACCTCGGCCCGTGTGCCCCTCGTCGGCTCTGGACATCATGAAGCTTACATCCAGCTTCATCGTTCTTGATAACTAACATCATCCGCTATTGAGTGGCCGTCTCCCGGTTTTTCCTATGTATCAATTCCACTGTGATCCGAACACGTTTATCATTGTCCGTCGTACATCCTCCCACAAGCTATCTCCGGATTTCACGGAGCCGACCTCTAAACACGAGGGGACATTCCCCTCAGGATTCAAGAGTTTTTATCATTGAGCACACAGCCGCCTCTCAATTATTGTTATATTTACCTCCTGGTATCTACTTAGCCAATTACCGCTTTCAACTTACCTTGTGGAATCTCTACAGCTTCATCGTTCTTGATAACTAACATCATCCGCTATTGAGTGGAATCTCTATGAACTCCGAAGATTTATCCTATGATAAACTCGGCCGCCTAAATTGAAAGGATACCCATCTCAAGTGGAACTATCCCTCGCATCTGTTGCTACCGATTCCTACCATCCTTGAGGTTTCGTTCTAACTCGAGTTGGGCCCCCTGAAATTAAAGAAAACGCCCTGAAGAAGGTGGCACCCTATTAAGTGGGTGATTGCACCGAAACGCGCGTCGGCGTGTCCTGCTGTTTTTGATTTGGCGCATCCCCCTTAAATTAGCCAGCGGTGTCTAACTCTGAGACACCCTTACACTACGAGGAGTTATTCCCTCTGCTCACCTTTTTTCTCTTATCTTTTAAGAAGAGTAAATGTATGTTTTACCCTTTAAGATTGACTGTGTATGAATGTATAGTATGCCTGATTATATGATTGTTATTTAATTGTACATATACTCTTTTCAATCCCTGACGGGGGCCCATTTTTGATTATTTTGTGTATATTTCACTATCAACCATCATACGTTTTGTATTGTTTATTTCCAACCTATGAGTTATTTGTAAACTCACTAATCGAACTTTTGTATCAAAAAAAATAAAAATATAATAAGATTATCATCAATCCCTTATTGCCATTCATGTGTTTGTGTTCTTCTCCCAATGGTGGCTGATTTGGCTGTTTAATCAGAGAGATCTCTTTGATCCATTCATATACGTTAAGGTAGAGCTTTTTCACTTGAGTTGTTGATGTGCTTATTTCCCCTTTTGCTCTCCTTATTATCCAAATCGGGGTACCCCTGTTTCTAGTGGACAGTATCGCCGCTTTAGCAGCACTTTTTGCTGCTAAAGCGGCTATATTCTTATCACCCTATTAACAAGGTGGCACTAACATGCATCAGCGCATGTTATCAGCCGATTTTCTAACGCTACGCATCTTAGAGATATACATCGCTAATGAGATGCACAGTAGGCATTCCTTCATTGAAAAATGTCACAAACACAACTCCGCTGTATTATCAACGCTGCCCCAGACCCGCGTATCGATGAGAAAAGGTGTGCTAAGCCCCCATTAATGCATGATCCTAACGCCTGAATAAAACCTGACTTACCATTATTGCCTATGGAAGGTGGATTGTTCACACTCCCCTATTACCAAGCTTTTCATTAACGCTGTAAAATCATCGCTGGATTTCACACGCTAATGAGGATTACCGCAGTCTATCGCTGGATTGTAATTCGCCTGTTAGCAAAGCGTTGCTAATACGCTGCTAACACGCCAATGTAATTCAGCGATAGAGGGTGATAATGTAAAACACGCTAAGCGCGTCTTGCGATATTTATCCCAGTTTGTAGATAATATGCCCCCAGGAGTGATGTACATCTACAGTTAGGGAAGCCCAGACAATCTCACGAAGAAGTGGATATGCGGAGGAACTCAACCTCAAATAACATGGAGGTTTTGGATGCTTTAGAAGCAAGTCCCCTACAAAAATCATCTACCTCGGATCAACACAAAAATACAGAAAATCTAAAGATAATGCTATACCCTGAATATATCGCGGGGGAAGTGGGATACCCTCAACAGAGGGTACATCTTGAAGCTTTAGCGTAATTTTTTTTGCTCCTGAGCCCGTTGAGATAAGTGAGACAACAGAGATAATTTTCTCCAATCTGACCATGGCTAATGCCCTAGGGGAAAATGAAAATCAATTGGATGACTGGGGGATTCAGATCAGAAACCTGGTTATTATAAAATATTCAGCGATCCTGAAAAGATGAGCTGTTACAGTATTGCAGGCACAAAAAGAATGAAAATATAAAGAAACAGAGAATAGTAGCAATACAGCCAGCACCAGGCTCTATTTTGCATGGCATTAAAGACAAGAAAAACAAGAATGAAAATATCAAGAAAGAGAGAATAGTAAGGACACAATCCAGCCAGCAACAGGCTCTACTTTGCGTGGCATTAAAGACAAGAAAAACAAGAATAAAAATATCAAGAAAGAGAGAATAGTAAGCACACAATATATCCAGCATCAGGCTCTATTTTGCATGGCAATAAAGATGGCCCGAGAATAAAATCATGGAGTGAAGGGATAATTCAAATTACAATGGATTCAGAGGGGGGCAAACACCTCTGCCGGACTAAGGGGAAGAACAGCAAAGATTGGTCCTGGCTAACACAGGCCTTAAACCCCTGTACCTAACACCCTGTCTTTTCCTCCTCACAAGTACGATCTAGCTTCCAAGTTAAAAATCTGCTCTTGGAATATCAGGGGTCTAACGGCTGATGAAGATAAAAGGGAGGCAATTCAATATCTCTAGATTTATGAGTTCTTCGCTGTACAGGAAACCTGGGCCCTGTGCTGAACACCATGGCTGGACTACACTGTCTATGAATCACACGCCACAGCCTCTCAAGTAGGTGGTCATGCCTTGAGAGGGGAGGCTATCTACGTTAAAAACAATCTGGCAGCTCAAATAATGCTTATAAGTGAGGGAAGTGGAGATTATATTTTTGTCAAAGCAAAGTAGCTAAAACCAGACATGCCAACTCAGGTTGAACAAGCCATGACCCTAGGTTGCATTTATCTTCATCCATCAAAGACCAAACGAGATGCAACCCTAGTAGAATGTTACCAACAATAAGTGACCTCCATTCCCAGTGCCTAGATGACCTATGGATAATAATTGGTGACTTTAATGGCAATCTACTGAACTCAGATCTAAATTACCCTCTGGTAGCCCTGGATGACTGCACCTGGTCTATTCCAGATACAAGCTGCCAGTACCAACGAAAAGTTAACCATGGTCTCAAACTGTCAGCTTTTTTTAATCACTTGGGCGTCCGAATCCTAAACATTAGATCAGTCTCAGAGTTGCCAGCAGCTTAAACTCACCTCTCAAACCTTAGACTGGTGACACTGGACTACATCTGGATCTCGGGTGTCCATTTCCACGTAACTCAGGTAACACCTACTGTGGCAAGTGACCACGCAATCATCACCTGTGATATCATTGCCCCGCAATGTCGCCGCTTGAGAATTGAAGTGATCGGTGAGGAGGAAAAACAAAATAAGGTGGGTGATAGAACACCAAGCAAAAATGTATTCAGAAGTGGAATCCCTATTGAGCAAAGTAGCCCAGGAAAATGGTGAATTTCCACTAATTAAATCATGGGAATTCCTCATGGAAGAAACAAGGGAAATATTAACAACAGTGAAAAATTCAAGACCCAACCAATTTCCCCCCAAAAATGATTGCCTTACAAAACAAAAAATACTAATAGAGAGAATAAAACACAAACTAAATATTATCATATATCATCGGAGATATAGGAAAGCAAGATTCTCCTATACAAGAATCATTGAATAAAACCACTGGGGTAAAGTATATTAAATGATAAAATCACGAAACCGGAAGCAATTTTGGAATTGGCTGAATAACTGCTTTCAATCAATCAATCAATCAATCAGGGGTTTATATAGCGAGCTACTCACCCGTGAGGGTCTCAAGGCGCTGGGGGTGGGGGAAGCGGCTCCGGCTCACTCGAAGAGCCTGTTCTTGAGGTCCTTCCTGAACGTATGCAGGGTCGGAGAGCATCTGATGTTCACAGGGAGCTTGTTCCAGGTCCTGGCTGCGATGTAGGAGAAAGATCTCCTGCCGGTTCCGTTCCTGCGGATGCGGGTGACCTCTGCCAGGGCAAGGTCGGCAGAGCGGAGGTTCATCTTGGGTACGTGGAAGGATACTCTCTCATTGAGGTATTTGGGTCCAATGTTGTTGAGTGATTTGTAGGCGTGGGTGAGGAGTTTGAAGGTGATCCTCTTCTCGACGTGGAGCCAGTGGAGGCCTCGTAGGGGTTGGGTCATGTGTTTGTACCACGGTGTCCCGAGGACGAGTCTGACTGCAGCATTCTGGATGGTTTGGAGTGTGTAGGAGAGTTCTGTTGATTCCGGCATAGAGGGCGTTGCTGTAGTCCAGTCTGCTGGTTATGAGGGCGTGGGTGACGGTCCTTCTGCACTTGGGGGGATCCATTTGAAGGTCTTACGGAGGATGCAAAGGCAGTGGAAACTAGTCAAAGCAATGGCGTTGATCTGGCGGTTCATGGAGAGGGAGGAGTCAAGGATGATGCCGAGGTTCCGAGCGTGGTCTGTAGGGGTGGGTGGACTCCCGAGGGTGGAGGGCCGCCAGGTGTTGTCCAGGGTGGAGGTGCAGGGTCTGAGGATGAGGATCCTGGTCTTCTCTGAGTTGAGCTTCAAGCAGCTGTCTTTCATCCAGGCTGCCACGTTTTCATTCCTTCCTGGAAGCAGAGTCTGGTGTCTTTGGGATTCTTCGTGAGTGAGAGGATGAGCTGGGTGTCGTCAGCGTAGGATATAATACTGAGCCCATGCTGTCTGACGATGGCGGCATCGGGGGCCATGTAGATGTTGAAGAGCGTGGGGCTGAGTTAAGATCCCTGGGATACTCCGCAGTTCATTTCCGTGGGTTCAGAGAGGAAGGGAGGGAGTCGAATCCTCTGGGTTCTGCCGGAGAGGAAGATTCGGATACAGTCGAGGCCGACTCCTTGTAGCCCACGTCGCAAAGTCTAGCAGCGAGCATGTGATATGAAAAGGTGTTGAAGGCTGCGGAGAGGTCTAGAAGGATGAGGGCTGAAGTGTGTCCCTGGTCTAGTAGGGCGGTCTCAGTGCTGTGGTTGCTGCGGAATCCAGACCGGGAGGTGTCTAGGATAGAGTTCTCTTCTATGAAGGCGGTCAGCTGGGCGTTTACAAGTCTCTCGGTGACTTTGGCTGCAAAGGGGAGGAGAGAGATGGGCCCGTCGTTTTTCAGGTCTAGTAGGTCGGCTGTTGGTTTCTTGAGGAGGGGTTTCACCTCTGCCTGTTTCCAGTCGTCTGGGCAGATGCAGGCTCTGAGGGAGGCATTGATGGTACGTCCTAGTTCGGGTGTGATGGTGGTGGCAGCCCTGTGGAATATGTGCAGTGGGCAGTGGTCCATTGGGGCTACCTGAGTGTGTTTTCTTCATGGTCGCGGTGATGAGTTTGATGGTAGCGGGATCCCAGGACGTGATGGTAGGCTTATAGATAGCGGCGGTTGGGGGGGAGCTGTCCGGCTCTGGTTCACTGAAGTTGTTGTAGAGGACCTTGATCTTTAGATGGAAGTAGGAGCTTTGCTTGTCGCAGAGTTCCTGGGAAGGCGTGACATCCGTGGCTTCGCAGGTGGTTTTTGCGAACTGCTGTATGATGTTGAACAGTTCCTTGGCGTTGGTTGCATTGGTCTGGACTTTGTCTTTTATGAAGGTCCGTTTGGTGTCTCTTATGTGCTGGTGGTATTCCTTCAGGGCACTCTTGTGTTTGTTCTGTGCTTCCATGGTTTTCTGATTTCGCCATGTTTTCTCTAGGCATCTGCAGGAGCGTCTGGCTTCTTGAAGTTCTGTGGTGAAGCAGGCTGCCTTCAGATGCCGTTGTCTGGCAGGGAGGCGGAGGGGTGTGTGCTTCTGGGCCCAGCAGGAGACCCAGCGGTGAAGTTCCTTGGCTGCGGATTTGGTGTCGGTTGTGGCGCTAGGGGGTCTTGAAGGAGGGTCGTGATGAGGAGTTCCTCTGTGACCTTGCTTCAGTTACGCTGGGGCACGCGCAGGGGGGGCTTGGGTGCGGTGGTTGTGTTGAAGGTGAAGTGGACGCACTGGTGGTCTGTCCAGAGGGGCTGGGTGGTGTGGCTGAAGTGGATGTTAGTTCCTCCAGTGAAGATGGGGTCGAGGGTGACCCGCTCTGTGGGTGGGCATGTTGACAAGCTGCTTCAGTCCTAGGTTGGCGAGGTTGTCGAGAGTGGTGGAGTCGGGGTCGTTGCTGCTGTTGAGGTGGAAGTTCAGGTCACCGAGTAGAATGTAGTCTGTTGAGGTGATGGCGTGGGGTGCAGCGAGTCAGCGATGGTATTTGTGGGCTGGTGTGAAGTCCTGGTGGTCTGTAGATGAGGGTGCCGCGTAGCGTGGTCCTGGGGCTGGTCTGGATCTGGAAGTGGAGGTGTTCTATGTTGGAGTGGGGGTCACTCGTGCTGGATGTGGAGAGTCGGAGGAGTGGTTAATGTGCAATGGCGAGTTCTCCTCCTGGGCTGTGCGGATGGTCCTTTCTCTGGATCTTGGAGCCATCGGGGATTGCAGTGGCAATATCGGGGCCGGAGGTGAAGTTGGTCCAGGTTTCAGTAAAGAAGGCGACGTCAGGTGAGAGGATGTCCATCAGGTCCCAGATTTCTATGGCGTGTTGGCGCAGGGAGGGCCCGTTGAGAAGGATCAAGTCGGGGTTTCGGTGGTGCGTGCATCAGACGGGCCTTTAGTGGTCGTGGGAGCTTTGGTGATTGTGAAGGATCTGCGGCAGGGTCTGCACGAGAACTGCCCGTGGGTGGAGTTCGGCAAGGATCTTGCGCAGTCGGCGTGTCTTCCGGGATTGAGTACGTGGAGGGTGGTTGAGTCGTTTCGGTGGGGTCTAGGAGAACCAGGGTTTATGGCACTGGTCGCGGTCGGGTCGCGGAAGGGTGCAGACGGCCTAGCCTTAGGTACGCCTTCGGCACGCCAGCAGCAGGCCCACTGCGCACATCGCTGTTTGGCCATGCAGCAGTTGCCATATGTAGGGCAGGGGGGCGGGAGCAGAGGTAAGGAGACGGGAGCGGGCTAGATCGGGGTTGGGTCCACAGGGGCAGCAGCGGCAGGAAGAATCTGACCAGATGACATGGGGAAACATGGGGTAAACAAACATACACAGTAAATACAGTAAAATACAGAGGCAAAACAATGAGGCTCATGTAGGAGAGTAGGATCCGCTTCTTATAGTTACCCCCACTTTTTGCTGATGTTTCACTGTTTTTGACTGGCTGGGATCCTTCTATCCAGGATCCCAGCCTAGCTGCTTTCTCCTCTAAATTGATTGCATGTACTATAGGTACACTCCAGATTGGACTCTGGGGTACCCTTAAAAGTCCCTAGTATGTGATACACAATATACCCAGGGCATAGGTACCCCAGAGGCCTCTCAGGGGCTGCAGCATGTATTATGCCACCCCTGGGAGGCCATTCAAAATGACACAACAGGTCTGCTACAGCAGTCTGTGTAAGGTGGAGTATGCACCCCTTACTTAGATATAGGTTCCCTATATTTATCCAAATAACAGCACATGTAAACCTATCAGTCACCCCTATGGCAGGCCTTATCAATCCTGAAGGCAGGGTGATGGGTTTTATGTGAGAGATTGCTACTGCATGAGCAGAGCCCCTCGGCAGCCTTCGGAACCTCTATTCCAGGGTTGTTTGTGATGCAGCCAACCATGTACTCTTAAGTGCATTATAACCTCGCTGTAAATGCTAACTTTCAAACGGCTGCATGGAAACATGTCATGTTTGGTGTCAAACACCATAGAATTATACCTCCACACCAGTAACTGGTGTGGGAGGTATGATTCCACCCTCCTAGAGGGAGAAATATGACAGCACCGGTACACCCAGTACCAGCTGTCTCGACCCTGGCATCATAAGATGGATGCTGCCAGCCACAGACACGCATATGCCCTCCTACTGCTGGACCAAACTCCAGCAAGGGAGGCAGGACAATAGGTTTCCTGTCACAGGGAGGTGTGACCACCTCCCAGACAGGTTTTAGTGTATTGGAGCTGGGTGGGTGAACTCCAAGAGTGCTTTGATGTCTGCCCTGGGGGCACATTTAGTATCCCTGTGCATAGTCCATCTCAAACTGGTTGCAGGTGCTATTAGCCCCTGGTCTGGCGTGAAACTGGACAAAAGACATGGGTGTAGCCAGACCTCTGTCTTGACCCTCCTATAGGTGGGTCCCCAGAGTTTGTCCCAACCCTTCCTTGGGTATAAAGTAGGAACCCCTGACTACAGGACTTTAGATTTTACCTGGACTAAACTCTGCTACAGAAACCAAGTATCCTTTGACAATCTACGCTTTGCTGAACAACTGAAGAATCTCCCTTGGAGTAAAGGAGTTACTCCCCTGCAAGGCAGGCACCTCGATGCATCTGACTGGTTTGCAACTCCGAAGCTCCTGAGGACTCTGAAGTCTTTTGCAACACAGGAGGTGGGTTTCCATGTGTACCCGAGGTCAACTAGTGGGCTGAGCAAACCTGAGACCCGTATCCCTCTTGGGGACTATGCAACCTGTACCCCTGGACACTGTGAACATTTGCAGCCGCATATGCTTTTTGGCAATCCCTGAGGCTGTGCTTAGGGCTACTTGTAGTCCAGAAAGGGCTGGACTGGCTATAGCGGGCACCGGGCAATCCCCCCGTGCGTCGCATGGGCGGGGGCCGGTTTTGGGCCACTGGGGGCCGTTTTGTTACAGGGCCGTTTTTTTTAGCATAGCTGCAAAATCGGCCCTGTAACAAAATCGGCCGAAAACCGGCCCTGGCATAGAACTCAGAGGCACCCCCGACCCCCGGGGCAGGGGGTAGGGGGGGTGAGGGAGAGGGGCCGGACGAGCACTTTGCCAGGGACGGTTTTGGTTCCCAGTCCGGCTCTGAGTCCAGACCCGAGCAGTGATTCCACTGAAGATTACAGGCCTACTCTCCACGAGTGTTCCGTGGGCTGGTATTTAGTGATTCCTCTTGAGATCCCTTTGCGATCCCTGGTCCGTCGACCTGTGGGTCCCTGAGAAGGGAACTTTACCTTTCTGTGGGCTTTTCTGGTTGCTCCAGATGTGCCCTGATTCTCCATAGCTTGGGGAGTCCCCATGAACTTGCTGGTCCTCACCGAAGCATCTTTACTCTCACCACGTGGGTTGCAGTTGCCTAGGCTTGTTGGTCTCCAATCCGGACACTGACCCCCCATTACTTGACATCCTTCGTGGGATAGTTCGCCTGCGAACTTTGGTCATCGTCGACATCTCCTGGTCCCCGTGGCTGCAGAGTCAAACTTCACCTCTTCAAACCTGAGGCACCTGACATCGTGGACATTCGTTTACTGAGCCCCTGGTCACCCTGAAGTGACCCAGGCTCTGTCCCCTCTGCTTTCAGGTTCTTCACAGCTCTGATCCAGGCTGAATCACACCAGACACTTTTCCTCTTCACTGCCGCAGCACTTTGCAGCATCACGCCATTGAAAACAGCGAAGATTCCCGACATCACTTGACACCTATGCACCCGGCTTCCCTTGGTTAGGTAACACGAGTACTCCGGTGCTCACATGGGTGCTGACCTTAGAACCTTCTAAGTTTAAAAGGGTTTGCTCAAAGTCCTCTCCTAAGTGTCCTTATTCTTTCAAATTCCAACTGTGACTTTCCCATACGATTGTACGGAGTTCGCTGCTGTGTTCTCACACTGCACTAGTCCCTCGTGGGTCCCCTGTGTCACTACCTTGGGTGGCTCCTTGGGGTCCCAGTGATTCAAAGTGCTCTTGGCATTGTGTCTAGTCAAGTTGTGGTTGTTATACCTCTTTCTTAATAAATGGTTTGTTCTCCCCCTGTGGCCCATTGTGTATTGTCTGTCGCTCTAGTACTGTGATATTGTGTGCTTTATTCTCTAATCTCATAAAGAGATTAGTAGAGAGTATTTAGAAATAACTACATATATTTTATATATACCTTTTGAGGTTTTCCTTTCATTTGGTCATTCAGACGGTTATAATCTGGTAAACCAAGCTGCTTTACATTCCTTCGAGACTTAGCCTGAAGGCTGTTCTCCATAGCTACCACTAGGATAGCTTTCAATAAAGGTTGTCTTTAACCTAATCCTCAATAAGGGTTGTTTGGACTGGTACAAGATGCCCACTATAACTGGTGGACAGCATATGCCAGGCCAACTTTTCACGTTGGTGTGCAGCGGCTGGGATTCAAGCTTGCTATTGCTTTGCCAGATAATCTCATTGAGTGACTAACTGAAAACCACTATATGTACATAGGTACATGTAAATCAAGTCCAGAATAAAGAAAGTTCTACTGAACTTAGAGTTGGGTAGGTCAAGGGTCTAGCACACCCTTTCTCCAACTCAAGAGAGATTAGTAGTTCCCACTAGGTTAGGTAGGTGCCTACACCACATAACACTAGTATGTCTTCTAGGCAAGAAGCCAGTGGCTCCTTGCTGACTAAGTATGACCATCTCTCATTCCAAGAATTGAGAAATATGTATGCATCTAGGAAATTGAAGACAGGGAAAAACCCAAACACTCAACTCCTTATAGAGGCTTTGCTCATAGATGACCTCAGAAAGACCCCAGGGTCTGATGAGGTAGGCATGTTGGGTGGGACAGCAAAGGAGGAAAGGCCAGGAAGTAAAAACTTCAATGGTCAAGAATCTGATGCTGACCAGGATGATCAAGATGATTCAAACCTGGAAAATCCAATTCCTCCTGAAGGTGAGGGAGAAGGCCTTGGTGGCCCTCTCTTTGCTCTCAACAATATGGAGCTTAGGGGGTCAAAAGGCAGGTCGCCCCCCACTCAAAACCATATGCAAAACAAGACCTGCCCGGGAAAAGGATTTTTTATTTTTATTAGCACAGTGAACACATTATAGTCAATGACCCTGGCTCTTTCAAACCTGTTGTGTTTTATACCACATGCACGGCAAATTTTTGCCATTCACCAAACGGGTCTGTTACCACTGGCTATTTGAATGAAAACTTCTATGTGTCTAAGTGTTTGTGAAAGTGTTTCCCTGATAGTCTGTCTCCCAAATAATATATACAAGGAAGAAAGCTAGACAGAACCAAATAGTGTGGTACCTGTTCAAACACCACAGAGATGGAAAAAAGGTGAGGGGGGCAGGCAGTGCCTCACGGAAGTAACCCCAACGAGGATACACAGACAGGTACTCGCCTGCTACCTCACGTTCTCATCATAGGCAACTGCCGCCCAAAAGGAAAAGAAGGAATAAATCAAGAAACCTCATATCAATCCTAATAACTGGTGTCTAGTGAAACTTATATTCTAATCTGTGTCTACGTTCAAAAAATAATAATGGGAGTGTCGACCCAAAAAGAGGAATACTGAGTCTGATCAGGACCCACGTCACTCCAAATTAAAACCGAGCAAGACTACACTGGCTGTATGAAACTTTATTCTGTGCTGTGTGTCTTCTCTTTAAAACCAACATGTTTCGTTGCCTGTTTAAATTAGCGTCAACTTCTTCAGGGCTAGGGTCGACTGGCCTCTCTGCGTTGCTGGTTCAGACCAGTAATCTATCTGTCTGCACCTGAGGGAAACACAATTAAAAAACACACATTCAGTTTATCACCCATATTGCTCATATGGGTCCTTCACACATACATGAAAGCGATTTGTGACTTCGCTAACTTGCTTAGACAAGACGGTGCCTGCAACACCTGTAACATTCATATTTACCGTCAGGGTTGCTCTCATTCAGCGTACCTCAACCCTTAGTATAGGTAGATGTGTGCTACATCAAATAGTCCTGGACTGCTTGCCCACTGGCCACGAATTCGCGTTTCTAAAAAGCACAAAGACACATCCAGTTGTTACACACATAGACCAGGAATTCACAGCCCCTTCTGCTTGTGTGCCTGTTGTCAACTGTGCTGGAGCTTGTTACATCATTGCTACAAGCTGCTACTGGTGTTAACCACATTTTGTTGCCTCCCCAATATGTATGACTTTCGTGCACGGTCTAATGCGCTCCGAGCCCCCATTCCGCTCCCGTGTGTTTTTTAATTGTGTTTCCCTCAGGTGCAGACAGATAGATTACTGGTCTGAACCAGCAACGCAGAGAGGCCAGTCGACCCTAGCCCTGAAGAAGTTGCCGCTAATTTAAACAGGCAACGAAACATGTTGGTTTTAATGAGCAGACACACAGCACAGAATAAAGTTTCATACAGCCAGTGTAGTCTTGCTCGGTTTTAATTTGGAGTGACGTGGGTCCTGATCAGACTCAGTATTCCTCTTTTTGGGTCGACACTCCCATTATTATTTTTTGAACGTAGACACAGATTAGAATATAAGTTTCACTAGACAGCAGTTATTAGGATTGATATGAGGTTTCTTGATTTATTCCTTCTTTTCCTTTTGGGCGGCAGTTGCCTATGATGAGAACGTGAGGTAGCAGGCGAGTACCTGTCTGTGTATCCTCGTTGGGGTTACTTCCGTGAGGCACTGCCTGCCCCCCACACCTTTTTTCCATCTCTGTGGTGTTTGAACAGGTACCACACTATTTGGTTCTGTCTAGCTTTCTTCCTTGTATATATTATTTGGGAGACAGAATATCAGGGAAACACTTTCACAAACACTTAGACACATAGAAGTTTTCATTCAAATAGCCAGTGGTAACAGACCCGTTTGGTGAATGGCAAAAATTTGCCGTGCATGTGGTATAAAACACAACAGCTTTGAAAGAACCAGGGTCATTGACTAACGTGTTCACTGTGCTAATAAGAATAAAAAATCCTTTTCCCGGGCAGGTCTTGTTTTGTATATGGCCCTCTCTTTGCCCCACCTGGGAGAATTAGCAGTTTTTCCAGAAGATCCAGATCTCCTTCTCAGGAATCTAATCACTCTGGTACTTCTGTAGGGACCTCTGTTTCTCATAGGACCTCTGCTTCTAAGAAAAGGGAGTCATCTTACGATAGGAAGTGCCAACTGCTTGACTTTGAGAGAGTGGGAGATTTGAAAATCCTTTCCCCTAGTCATCTTAGTTATGTTGGCATAAGTTAGCATAATGTGACTAACTAGTATGCACTTATTCTCATGTTTTCAGCCCACTAATTTATGTCTGCAGTATAAAGTCCTGCTTGACTAAGGTGCTTCCATATTGGATATCGCCATCATTGCCAGACTGTCTATTTTGTATTTATGCTGGGCCCAGAACTGAAAATGCTTGCTTCAGTAGAACATTGCATTTGTTATATTTTTCTGTACTTGCTCAAGGTTGCAGCTGACTTGCTAATGAGGCACATTCCATTGTGCACCCTTCATTCTGCTCCCACGTTAAGAGATGCTGAAACCCAGCACCGTGTCCTTGTATCTTTGATAACATGTTCTCATCTGGCTCGTGTGAGATCATCTCTCCATGCTCCATCGTTCATGTTCAGCCCAGGCCAGTAACTTTCCATGGTGGGCGTGGTTAGAGATGGCTGGGAAGTCCTATTTACTTACTGTAGCCTGTTGGGAAACCAGTTCCCCTCAGCGTCCATCTTTAGTGCAGGTTTAACGGGGCTCTCTCTGCAGAGATTTACTAATAAAGCTGGTTTGTATCTTCTTCACTTTCTGACCGACTCTTCATTTGGGAAGGCATAGCAGGTGGTAATAACCCCGTGGTATTAGAATACTGCCACGTCCTTCAAGAGCTAAGCTCAGAATTAAGAAAGAACAATTGTCCTTAGACTGGGAATCCCTGGAGCTTCAGAGAGCTTCTAAAAAGTTGGGGCTAGAGCCTATGGTGGCAGCAACAGTGTCCCTAGAGGTAGAGAGTATACTCATGACCATAGGAACCTGAACAAGATTGTCCCTCCCTACCAGAGTGGGGATGACATCTACACATGGATAACTGCACTGGAGAGGGCCTGTAAAGTACAGAGGGTTCCTCTGGAGCAGTGGGCAGCAATCTTGTGGCTCTCCTTTGAAGACAAAGGTAGAGACAAGATTCTCACTGTTAGAGAAGAGGATGCTGATAATTACAAAGTCTTGAAGAGTGCAGTGATGGATGGGTTTGGCTTAACCACTGAGCAATACAGGATTCATTTCAGAGATACCCAAAAGGCATAGACTCAAGACTGGGTTGACTTTGTAGATTGTGCTATTAAGGCTCTGGAAGGCTGGTTACTTGGCAGTAAAGTGTGTGATTTTAAAGGATTGTACAATTTAATTATGAGGGAGCAGATCCTTAATAATTGTCAAAATCAGCTGTTGCATCAGTACCTGGTGGACTTTGATCTGACCTCTCCCCAAGAATTGGGCCAGAAGGCAGTTAAATGAACCAGGGTGAGGTAGAAAGTTCAGAATCAAGGTGGTGACTCCAAGAAGCAAGATGCTAAGAGCTCTGATAAGGGTGGGGAGAAGGGTAAAGACCAGACATCTTCTCAAGGGCCCCAAAAATCTGCATATGGTGGGGAGTCACAATCCAACAAGGGAAAAGGCAAGAAGAAACCATGGTGTCAAATCTGTAAACAGAAGACCCATTGGACAAGTGACTGTAACAAGTCCAAGGACTCAACTCCAACCACAACGGCCCCCTAAGGCAACTGTTCCCCCTAGTACAGCTCCAAGTGGTGGTACTCAGAATAAGGGTGTAGTTGAGTTTACCCTGGGATCTGAGGTGTACTCTGGCCTAGTCAGAGTTCTTACTCAGGCTGTACTGATCTGTGATGGAGGCATGGATATGGGCTCATTAGTTGTCAGTTCTAGTAATCTGGGCAAATACAAACAGCAGCCTTTGATAAATTCCGGGGAGGGGTAACAGGCCTTAAGAAAGTTGTGGTAAGTGCAGACCTCCCTGTTGAATGCTTGTTGGGCAATGATTTAGAAAGTTCAGCTTGGGCTGAAGTGGAACTCAGGACTCATGCAGAAATGTTGGGAATCCCTGCAGATGTGTCTGCTGTGACTAGGTCACAGGCAAAAATGTCTAACACTGAACAGGCCCTGGATCCTGGAAGAATGGATCTGGCGCCTCCCAAGAGGAGGAGCAGTAGGGGTAAGGCAGTGTCTTTCCCCGACTCAGAATACAGATCAGTCTCTTGAGGGAGATGATCTTAGTCCTGAAGAAGGAACTGTCCCAGATGAGCATGAACCTGATCAGGTTGAGTTCTTGAGGACAGGGGGCCCTTCCAGGGCAGATCTGAGCCAGGATCAGCTGAGCTGCCCTTCTCTTGAACCCCTCAGACAGCAAGGTGTTACTGAGGTTGCTGGGAGTGCTAGTGGCTCCTATAAAATCTATTGGGATGATGGACTCCTTTACTCAGAGAGTGGAGACCCCAAACCTGGAGCTACCAGGAGGTTGGTTATACCTCTGAAGTTTAGGGGCTTCCTATTGACACCAGCACATGACATCTCATTAGCAGGTCACCTAGGCCAAATCAAGATTTGGGACAGAATTGTCCCTCACTTTCATTGGACTCACATGCCTGAAGACTCCAAGGCGTTTTGTCACTCCTGTGTCACCCGTCAAGCCAGTGGTAAGGCAGGTGGTACAACAAAAGCCCCCCTGATACCACTACCTGTGGTGGGGGTTCCCTTTGAGAGGGTTGGGATTGATATAGTTGGTCCCATGTATTCTCAAACAGTATCTGGGGTGGTGGTGGACCATGCCACTAGGTATCCAGAGGCAATTCTCCTTAGGACCACCACAGCACCTGTGGTGGCAAGGGCCCTCCTGGGAATCTCTTCCAGAGTGGGTTTTCCTAAGGAGGTGGCATCAGACAGAGATCCAAACTTCATGTCTAGTTACTTAACTGCTATGTGGAAGGAGTGTGGAGTAAATTACAAATTTACCACCCCTTATCACCCACAAAGCAATGGGTTAGTTGAAAGGTTCAACAAAACCCTCAAGGGCATGATTAAAGGTCTCCCAGAAAAGCTTAGGCGCAGATGGGACATACTTTTGCCCTGCCTTCTCTTTGCCTACAGAGAGGTTCCACATAAGGGGGTTGGTTACAGCCCATTTGAACTTCTGTTTGGACATCCAGTTAGGGGTCCATTGTGTCTAGTGAAGGAGGGATGGGCGTTACCTCTCAAACCCCCTAAACAGGATATTATGGACTATGTACTTGGTCTCCGCTCCAGGATGGCTGAGTACATGAAGAAGGCAAATAAAAACTTTGAGGCTAGCCAGGAATTGCAAAAGGCCTAGCATGACCAAAAGGCTGTACTGACTGTTTAACAGCCAGGGCAGAAAGTATGAGTGTTGGAGCCTGTGGCCCCAGCAGCTCTCCAAGACAAGTGGAGTAGCCCCCATACCACAATTGAACAAAAGGGAGAGGTTACCTACCTGGTGGACCGTGGAACTCCTAGCAGCCCCCATAGGGTGCTCCATGTCAATAGGCTCAAACCATATGTTGACAGGGCTGACATGGGCTTGCTCATGGCTAATGATGAGGGACAGGAGGAGGAGAGTGATCCACTCCCTGACCTGCTTTCACAGAACCCTGATGATGGGTCAGTTGATGGTGTAGCCTTGGCAGGCAGCCGCACTGTCCAACAGCAAAGTGATTGCTGAAAGGTTCTCAAACAGTTTAGACATATGTTTTAACTGACTCATAGTCAGACTACCTGGTGCACTCATGAAGTGGACACTGGGGACAGTCTGCCTGTTTAAAATAAGGTTTACAGGCAACCTGACCATGTCAGGGACTGCATCAGGACTGAAGTCCAGAAGATTGTTGGAATTGGGAGTCATTGAACCCTCAGATAGCCCTTGGGCTAGGCCAGTAGTCTTAGAACCTGAACCTCACACCCAGAATGGTAAGAGAGAGATGAGGCTTTGTGTTGACTACAGAGGTCTCAATGCAGTCACTAGGACTGATGCTCATCCAATCCCTAGAGCGGATTAGCTTATAGATACTTTGCCTCAGCCAAGTTACTGAGTACATTCAACCTAACAGCTGGCTACTGGCAGATCAGACTAGCTGATGATGCAAAGCCAAAGTCAACATTTTCTACCCCTAGTGGCACTACCGATTTGTGGTGATGCCCTTTGGTTTGAAAAATGCGCCTGACACTTTTCAAAGGTTGGAGAACAAAGTCCTTATAGCCCTGGAAGTCTATAGTGCAGCATGTCTTGATGATAGTGCTATCTTTAGCTCCACCTGGGAAGATCACCTGGTCCGCCTGAGAAATGTTTTGGAGGCCCTGCAGAAAGCAGGCCTAACTATCAAGGCCACCAAGTGTCAGATAGGGCAGAGTCAGGTTGTATACCTGGGCCGCCTTGTGGGTGGAGGCCAGGTTCAACCATTGCAGAGCAAAATCCAGACCATCATGGAATGGGTTGCTCCAACCACCCAGACTCAGGTCAGAGCTTTCTTGGGCCTGACTGGGTACTATAGAAGATTTGTCAAAGGTTATGGATCCATAGTGACCCCTTTGAATGACTTAACTTCTAAGAAAATGCCAAAGAAAGTTCAGTGGACAGTTAGCTGTCAAAAGGCATTTGATGACCTGAAGCAGGCCATGTGCACTGTTCCCATTCTGCAAAGTCCTGACTTCTCCAAAAAATTAATTGTCCAAACAGATGCATCTGAGTTGGGGATAGGGGCTGTGCTATCACAATTGAATGATGAAGGTCAGGATCACCCAGTAGATTTTATTAGCAGAAGACTGACCCCCAGAGAGAAACGTTGGTCAGCTATTGAGAGGGAGGTCTTTGCTGTGGTTTGGGATCTGAAGAAGTTGAGGCCATACTTGTTTGGCACTCACTTCACTGTTCAGACAGATCATAAGCCCCTCCCATGGCTAAAACAGATGAAGGGTGAAAACCCCAAACGTTTGAGGTGGTCCTGTTGTATTCCACTTTAGGTGTCTTTATATAGGTTTTGTTAGACCTGGCACCTTGGCGTGAGTTTCCCTTCCACTTTTTGATGATGTGCCTCGACTGTTTTGCTGGTGTTGTCCGCTCAGGGCACTGCGCCACGGCTAATCCGTGCCGCAGTGCAAGTGCTCCCTAAGTAAAGTGTACCTGTAATTGATGTTCATGATTGGTTTATTGGATTCACTGTCAGTCCCCAGTAAAGTGCACCAGGGGTGCCAGGGCTTGTGAATGCCAATGCTGCTGGTGGGCTTGCAGCGCTGGTTGCGCCACCCACGGAAGCGGCCTTGTAAAGTGTGTCTAGGGTCTGCCACCGCAGACCCTGTGCGCGGTCCGGGACCGTCGCGCTGACTGCGCAAGTGCCCCCACTTGCCAGTCCCTAAACCTTCCCTTACCTACATATTAGCCACCCCTCTGGTAGGCCCAAGGGCAGGGTGAATTGTAGGCATAAGGTAGGACATGCCCTGATGTGTGTGGCATGTCTTAGTAGTGAATTACAGCCATTTTCGTTCTTCACTATTGAAGGCTACCTGCTCTCCATAGGCCAGAATGGGCTGCCGGGATCACGCCAACGCTGTGACCCCAGTGGACTCAGAGAGCATGGTAGAAGTGTCAAGTTTAGTATGCCTGAACTCAGGATGATAAAATACTTCTTGTAGTCAAGTTTATTTTAGTATCCTGGGTTTGTACATGCTACTTTTAGAAAGTTAGTATTTACTGACCTGACCATCTCAGTCCGCCTCTGCTGTGTGTGTGTGTTCTGCCTGGCAACAGTAAGGAGCAGGGTGGGGGGATCCCCAGAGACAGGTTGGCTGCCAGGTGGTGGGTAGAGAGGTGACCCCTGGATGGGTGGGAGGAGTACACCTTGACTCTTGAATAGCCCTGTGCTCTGCCACCACAAAGCCGGCACCGCCCCCTGTGGGGCGGCTGATGTCTCTGCCCTGCTGCTGAAAGGAAAGAGCAGAGTCACCATAACAAAGTGCTCCAGAACTGGACTGAGCCAGGCCTAGGCCCCCTGGCGCTAAAGAACAAAAGAATCATGGTATAAAAGTAGGAGCCTGGCTCCTAAGAAATCAGAATCCTGTTTACCACAAAGAACCTCTGCCCGACTAGAAGGAGAAGAAGACGCCGGAGGAGCTGGCCTGCTGCTTGCCTTGCTGAGAAAGGAGAGGAAGAGACTTACTGAAAAGACTTTGCTACTTTGTGCTTGAACATTCTCCAAGGGCTTGATCTGAGCTTGCCCCCTGAACTGAACCCCAGGACCAGTGGGTTCTCTGTGCTTCTTGCTCATCCTCCAATTCGAGCCGTGTGTGCATCCCGCTGGAAAAGAGACTGCGCCCCTCATCGCCCCTCCTAGGGCCGTGACACTCAGAAGCTCGCCTGCCTCAAACCCGTGAGAGCCCCGCTCCGTCCCGAGCCGCTCTCTGTCCCCGGCCGCCTGCATCCCTGTCACCGCCTGCTACTGGAGCGCGCTGACCGCGCTATCACCCCTCCCGCCGGAAGCCGTCCGACGACTGTGATCTACGCCGGGTCATCCAGCTGCACTGACCGTGCCCTGCGACCCCGCTTCGCTATCCCCGGACATCTCAGGCCGCGCCGCCCCCGCTGTGGAGACCCTCCTGCACCGCCGTGCTAAAGGGTCGCTGGCCGCGCCTGCCTACGTGCCCACACCTGCTGATTGAGGACCCAAGAACACTTCCCAAGCTGAGAGTCGCACCGACCTGTGCCGACTCTCCACATCACGAAAGAAGTTCCCGTATCGGGCTCGGGGCCCGCAACGCCTTACTTCCCCGTTCACAGGAGCCGATCTCTGTGAGTACTGGAAACTACAAGTAACATTTGCGAGAGAACTACGAAGTATCCATTTGAAGCTACGAACAACGAACATTTGCCCGCTGTACAACCTGGTGGCATAGCGAAAACGTTATTGGTCTTGTGATAAGTCTGCTGAGATATATATACCTTATTTTTACATAAAGAATCGTATTTTTATATATCTCCAAGTCTGGTGTCCGTTTCTGGGGGGATTGATGTATTTACTGTGTGTACGATTGTAAGTGCTTAACCAACAACGCCTGAGGAATCGCCTTGGCTGCTCACGCCACGCACCTAGAGGGTGAGCAAGGGTCATTCGCGAGGGGTTATCCTGCGCCCTGACGTGGAGGAGAGGGTTCCTGCTTGACACAAGGGCAACCTTGCGCCAACCAGAGATCCCCGACTCTAACATTGTTGGCAGCGGTTGGGATTTCGGATTTGCACTTGTAATTTGCATACAGTGAATTATTAATCACCAGATAGTGAGAGCAGACCAAATAACGCAGCCACAGGTTTTTAATTGTTGAACTTTGTTGAGACATCTGCCATTACTGCAACCATGCCTGGCTCGCTCTCTGCTGGAAGAGCGCTCTCTGTGATTTCTGGAATAGATGAGGTGGATTGGGAGAGACTGGAAGGTTACACAACGGAGCAATTGAAAGGCTACAGTGTAAAATTCAGAGTTCCCCATGCTGGATTCAGGAAGAAGAACCAGTACCTCAAGGCGCTGAGAGCCTGGAAGGAGTCACGAGACCCACGGAATGCGGGGGACATCGTTCCACCCGACAATCTTGAGGAGCCCAGCAGAGTCCGGTCGCCAGAGGAGCTGGCAGACAGGGCAGCCGACAGGGCGCATGCAATGGAGATGGCAAAGTTGGCAGGACAAATGGAAATGGAAAAGCAGAAGTTGGCCCTGGAGGCACAACAACGCCAAATGGATCATGATATAAGATTGAAGGAGTTGGAGCTGAAGGCGAAAAGTTTGGACACCGCTCCTTCTGGTGGCAGCACTCCACCAGCGCAGGTAGAGTCCAAGGTGTACATCCCCAAAGATGTAGTAAAGGAGTATTTTAGAAAGGATGACATAGGGCAGTGGTTTAGAGCCTACGAGGTGGCCATGTCCTCACACCGGGTCCCTGAGAAAGACTGGGGAGCGGGGTTGAGGGGAAGGTTCCTTGCGGAAGGGCGGGACACACTGTTAGATTTGCCCTTAGAAGTCCAGACCTAATACCCCCATATGAAGGAAGCTTTAATGACCAGGTATGGGTTAACTCCTGAGCTATATAGACAGAGGTTCAGGGAGACCAAGAAGATCCCTGAGAGTACGTATGTGGAGTATGTGACCTTTTTCTGCAGAGCGCTGGATGGTTGGGTGAAGGGTAGCAAAGTGAATGATTATCAAGGGCTGCTTGATTTAATTGCATGGGAGCACTTGTCCAGTCAATGTTTTCCTGAGCTACGCCAGCACCTGATAGATAGCAAGCTGTCCAACCCGAGGAAGCTTGCTAAGGAGGCGGACCGCTGGCTCAGCACCAGGGTTCACAAGTGTCAAGTGGGAGACTCTGCCAAAGGTGGGCAGGGTCCCCAGCAGAAGAGTGGGGGGGACAAGGGTAAACAGAAGGGGTTCCAAAAAGGCCCCCAAAGTAATTCCCAAGGGAACCAGCAGAAGGGTTCTCAGCCTCCCCCACCCCCGCAGCAGAACGGGGCCCCGACAGGTAGACCTGTTCCAAAGGGGCCCTTCAATTGTTATAGGTGTGGTGACCCGGGTCACATTGCCTCTGATCCTAAGTGTCGCCTGTTTGGTAAGACCGCACCCACTGGTGCTCCACCCCGGCAAGTAGCTAGTGTTAACTTTGGGGAGGAGGTAGCAGTCCAGGAGGGTGGGGGTCCCGGGCAGATGACCCTAGTCTCGCTAGGAGACAGTGAGATGGCCCCTGTAACCTACCTGCCCTCTAACACTAAAAAATATGGGCAAGTGGTGACCATCAATGGAAAGAAGGTTGAGGCTCTTAGAGATACAGGAGCCAGCGTGACCTCGGTGAGGCAACACCTGGTGTCTCAAGAGCAAATTGTACCCAATGCCTACTGTAGGGTTGTCAATGCTGACAACGTAGAGAGTCGTTGTCCAATGGCTCAAGTTCCCTTTGAGTGGGGAGAGGTTTCTGGTACTCTACAAGTCGCTGTGAGAACTGACATGCCTGTAGACTGTCTGCTAGGGAACGACCTGGAGAGTTCCCCTTGGGAAAAGGTGGAGAAGACCACGCATCTGAGGATGGTGGGTCTACCCGACTGGGCGTGCGTGACCACCCGGTCCATGGCAGCCAGTAGGGGTGTTGAGAGGGTCCTGGAGCCTGAGGGAGAGGTCCAGGAACCGGCCTTAGGGAGAAGGCGCAGGAGGCGCGGGAAACCGGCCCCCGAAGTTCCCACGGCCCAGGAGGAAGTAGACCCTGAGGGGGATGCTCTGGAGCCTACCGGGGAACAGATTGCCGAACTGGGAGATCTGCCTGAGCTGACCCATTGGCAGCAAGAAGGAGGTCCCTCCAGGGAGGAATTCTGCAGGGAGCAGAAAGAATGCCCTTCTCTCGTAGGTATGCGGCAGCAGGCTGCAGACCAGGCCAACGGTGTTCAGGCCAAAACACACTACGTGTACTGGGAGAGTGACCTCCTGTATTCCGAGCCTAAGGCTGCTGAACCTGGGTCAGCCCGTGTGCTGGTGGTACCCCAGAAGTTCAGAACCTTCCTACTGGGGCTGGCTCACGATGTGCCTTTAGCAGGACATTTGGGGATGGACAAGACCTATGACAGGCTTGTCACCCACTTTTACTGGCCCCAAATGCATAAGAATTCAGATTCCTACTGCAGAACCTGTCAGACTTGCCAGGCAAGTGGTAAGAGCGGAGGGAAGCACAAGGCTCCTCTGCAACCTTTCCCTGTGGTCGGTACGCCATTCCAACGAGTGGGTATTGATATTGTGGGGCCTCTGGACCCCAAGACAGCCCTGGGCAACAGGTTCATCCTGGTCTTGGTGGACCATGCCACCCGGTACCCTGAAGCCATCCCTCTGAGGACAGTGACGGCCCCCGTGGTGGGACGGGCACTGATGGGAATTTTCTCCCGAGTGGGATTCCCTCTAGAGGTGGTGAGCGACAGGGGGACCAATTTCATATCCACATATATGAAATCCCTGTGGAAGGAGTGTGGGGTAACTTACAAGTTCACCACTCCTTACCACCCCCAAGGAAATGGGTTGGTTGAGAGATTCAACCGAACCCTCAAAGGCATGATCATGGGCCTGGACGGTCCAATGAGGCGTAAGTGGGACGTCCTCTTGCCATGCCTGCTCTTCGCTTACCGAGAGGTGCCGCAGAAGTCTCTAGGGTTCAGCCCCTTTGAGCTTCTGTATGGTCACCCGGTAAGAGGACCTCTGAGTTTGGTAAAGGAAGGCTGGGAGCAATCTCCCAGGAAACCTCCCCAGAATGTATATAGTTACATGCTGGCCTTCCGAAACCAGACTCGGCGTTTCAGGCAACTTGCTGAGGCAAATCTGGAAGCCAGCCAGGAGGAGATGAAGCGGTGGTACGACCGGAATGCCACTCTGGTAGAGCTTCAACCTGGACAAAAGGTGTGGGTCTTGGCCCCAGTGGAGCCGTGTGCACTTCAGGATAAGTGGACAGGTCCATTTGAGGTTGTGGAGCGCAAAAGTCCTATCACCTACTTGGTGGACATGCAGACTCCCAGGAACCCTTTGAGGGTCCTACATGTTAACCGCCTTAAGCCCCACTTAGAGAGGACCGAAGTGGGCATGCTGCTGGCCACTGATGATGGAATGGAAGAGGAGACCGAGCCTCTTCCTGACCTCTTAGTGGCCTCTGAGAAAGATGGGTCAGTTGATGGAGTTAACCTCTCACCCACCCTGACGCCCGAACAACAGGAAGATTGCCGCCACTTGCTGGGACAGTTTTCCGACCGATTCTCCCTGGTTCCTGGTGTCACAGATTGGTGCGTCCATGATGTGGACACAGGAGACAGCTTACCTGTAAAGCACAAGGCTTACAGGGTAACTGACAGGGTCAGAGCTTGCATTAAGGAGGAGGTCTCCAAAATGCTTGCGCTAGGGGTGGTTGAGTCCTCCAGCAGTCCTTGGTCCAGCCCCGTGGTCTTGGTCCCCAAAGCTGCTGCGCCGGGAGCCACACCTGAACTCCGGTTCTGTGTGGACTACAGAGGACTCAATTCAGTAACGAAGACTGACGCGCACCCCATCCCCAGAGCTGATGAGCTCATTGATCGGCTGGGGGCTGCCCGGTTCCTCAGCACGTTTGATTTAACGTCTGGGTACTGGCAGATCGCCTTGACCGATGGGGCCAAAGAGAGGTCCGCATTCTCTACACCAGATGGGCACTTCCAGTTCCGAGTCATGCCATTTGGGATGAAGAATGCCCCTGCCACCTTTCAGAGGTTGGTCAACCAGGTACTGGTTGGGCTGGATGCGTTCAGTGCCGCCTACCTGGATGACATCGCAGTGTTCAGTGCCACCTGGCCCGAACACCTGCGCCACCTCTGGGAAGTGTTGATGGCTCTGCGCCGAGCAGGCCTCACGATCAAGGCAAGCAAGTGCCAGATTGGGCAGGGTTCCGTGGTGTACTTGGGACACCAAGTGGGGAGTGGCAAGGTGGCACCCTTGCAACCCAAAATCGAGACCATCCTGGCTTGGGAACCCCCCAAGACGCAGACCGCAGTGAGGGCCTTCCTGGGGCTCACTGGGTACTACAGGAGGTTTGTCAAGGGCTATGGAACGATCGTTGCCCCCTTGACAGAGCTGACTTCCAAGAAGCAGCCCAGGAACGTGATTTGGACTGACACCTGTCAGAAAGCTTTCGACACCCTGAAGACTGCCATGTGCACGGCGCCCGTGCTCTTGGCCCCTGACTTCTCCAAGGAATTCCTAGTACAGACAGACGCTTCAGAGCATGGTGTAGGGGCTGTTCTCTCACAGATGACTGAGGAGGGCTGGGACCAACCCGTAGCCTTCATCAGTAGGAGGTTACTTCCACGGGAAAGTAAGTGGAGTGCAATTGAGCGAGAAGCATTTGCTGTGGTCTGGGCGCTGAAGAAGCTAAGACCCTACTTGTTTGGGTCTCACTTCCGGGTTCAGACGGACCACAGGCCCCTCAGATGGTTGATGCAAATGAGGGGTGAAAACCCGAAGCTGTTGAGGTGGTCCATCTCCCTACAGGGTATGGACTTTACGGTGGAACACCGTCCTGGTACAGATCACGCCAACGCTGACGGTCTGTCCAGGTATTTTCGCCTTAGTGACGAGGAACCCCCTGGGCAAGGGTAGTTCTCCCCACATTTCAGCTGGAGGGGACACGTGTTAGACCTGGCACCTTGGCGTGAGTTTCCCTTCCACTTTTTGATGATGTGCCTCGACTGTTTTGCTGGTGTTGTCCGCTCAGGGCACTGCGCCACGGCTAATCCGTGCCGCAGTGCAAGTGCTCCCTAAGTAAAGTGTACCTGTAATTGATGTTCATGATTGGTTTATTGGATTCACTGTCAGTCCCCAGTAAAGTGCACCAGGGGTGCCAGGGCTTGTGAATGCCAATGCTGCTGGTGGGCTTGCAGCGCTGGTTGCGCCACCCATGGAAGCGGCCTTGTAAAGTGTGTCTAGGGTCTGCCACCGCAGACCCTGTGCGCGGTCCGGGACCGTCGCGCTGACTGCGCAAGTGCCCCCACTTGCCAGTCCCTAAACCTTCCCTTACCTACATATTAGCCACCCCTCTGGTAGGCCCAAGGGCAGGGTGCATTGTAGGCATAAGGTAGGACATGCCCTGATGTGTGTGGCATGTCTTAGTAGTGAATTACAGCCATTTTCGTTCTTCACTATTGAAGGCTACCTGCTCTCCATAGGCCAGAATGGGCTGCCGGGATCACGCCAACGCTGTGACCCCAGTGGACTCAGAGAGCATGGTAGAAGTGTCAAGTTTAGTATGCCTGAACTCAGGATGATAAAATACTTCTTGTAGTCAAGTTTATTTTAGTATCCTGGGTTTGTAAATGCTACTTTTAGAAAGTTAGTATTTACTGACCTGACCATCTCAGTCCGCCTCTGCTGTGTGTGTGTGTTCTGCCTGGCAACAGTAAGGAGCAGGGTGGGGGGATCCCCAGAGACAGGTTGGCTGCCAGGTGGTGGGTAGAGAGGTGACCCCTGGATGGGTGGGAGGAGTACACCTTGACTCTTGAATAGCCCTGTGCTCTGCCACCACAAAGCCGGCGCCGCCCCCTGTGGGGCGGCTGATGTCTCTGCCCTGCTGCTGAAAGGAAAGAGCAGAGTCACCATAACAAAGTGCTCCAGAACTGGACTGAGCCAGGCCTAGGCCCCCTGGCGCTAAAGAACAAAAGAATCATGGTATAAAAGTAGGAGCCTGGCTCCTAAGAAATCAGAATCCTGTTTACCACAAAGAACCTCTGCCCGACTAGAAGGAGAAGAAGACGCCGGAGGAGCTGGCCTGCTGCTTGCCTTGCTGAGAAAGGAGAGGAAGAGACTTACTGAAAAGACTTTGCTACTTTGTGCTTGAACATTCTCCAAGGGCTTGATCTGAGCTTGCCCCCTGAACTGAACCCCAGGACCAGTGGGTTCTCTGTGCTTCTTGCTCATCCTCCAATTCGAGCCGTGTGTGCATCCTGCTGGAAAAGAGACTGCGCCCCTCATCGCCCCTCCTAGGGCCGTGACACTCAGAAGCTCGCCTGCCTCAAACCCGTGAGAGCCCCGCTCCGTCCCGAGCCGCTCTCTGTCCCCGGGCCAGGCCGCCTGCATCCCTGTCACCGCCTGCTACTGGAGCGCGCTGACCGCGCTATCACCCCTCCCGCCGGAAGCCGTCCGACGACTGTGATCTACGCCGGGTCATCCAGCTGCACTGACCGTGCCCTGCGACCCCGCTTCGCTATCCCCGGACATCTCAGGCCACGCCGCCCCCGCTGTGGAGACCCTCCTGCACCGCCGTGCTAAAGGGTCGCTGGCCGCGCCTGCCTACGTGCCCACACCTGCTGATTGAGGACCCAAGAACACTTCCCAAGCTGAGAGTCGCACCGACCTGTGCCGACTCTCCACATCACGAAAGAAGTTCCCGTATCGGGCTCGGGGCCCGCAACGCCTTATTTCCCCGTTCACAGGAGCCGATCTCTGTGAGTACTGGAAACTACAAGTAACATTTGCGAGAGAACTACGAAGTATCCATTTGAAGCTACGAACAACGAACATTTGCCCGCTGTACAACCTGGTGGCATAGCGAAAACGTTATTGGTCTTGTGATAAGTCTGCTGAGATATATATACCTTATTTTTACATAAAGAATCGTATTTTTATATATCTCCAAGTCTGGTGTCCGTTTCTGGGGGGATTGATGTATTTACTGTGTGTACGATTGTAAGTGCTTAACCAACAACGCCTGAGGAATCGCCTTGGCTGCTCACGCCACGCACCTAGAGGGTGAGCAAGGGTCATTCGCGAGGGGTTATCCTGCGCCCTGACGTGGAGAAGAGGGTTCCTGCTTGACACAAGGGCAACCTTGCACCAACCAGAGATCCCCGACTCTAACAGGTTTTCATGATACATGTCCTTATATAGGCACACTTTTCATTGCCCTTATATAAGCATAAGATCCCAGTCCTTATTTAGGCATTAGCCATGCTATCCAAATACAGGCATTATCCCCTACATCCGTCCATCCCAACGTCACCACGAGTTCTTAGAAACCAGACCCGTAAGCTCTTGGGAGTTCCCCTAGCACAGGATTAATGATTTCTCCAAGAACTCATTTATTATACATGAACCGCTATTCCTTAAGGGTTCATTTCTGACGTCTTCCTCTGCCCAACTTTACATTAATGCTAGCATTTCAAGGCACCTACCAGGTATAAATATACCTTCACTTGCCCAAGCAAGTTGGAGGAGACCTCGACTTTAGAGGAGCCCGTGTCCCGGCCTGACGCACTGACAAGAGACGCTGTCATCCCTGCTCGCAGAGAATCCAGCGTCCAGTTTTCTGACTCCCTTCGCGGGCTGTTAGAGTTCGAGACCTGGAAAGAGATTCCAACCTCTCTCATTCTCAAGGTATGGAGCTGACTAGAACCTAGAGGGACTCTTAGCATCCCAGACTTGGCATACCAGACTATAGCACACAGCACCTACTTCTTACATTGTACTACACTTAGGTTAGGTACACTGGGGTAGAACTAATTAGAGAAGCAGGTCATGAGTACTCGTATTTTTAGCTTATGTTATTTATGTATATGAATATATGTGTCATAGCTAAAAGATAATGCTAGCGCAGTATTATTTCTCTCTACTGCTTACGCTGTGCATAGTATATCACGCATTCTGTCTTGTGATTGTAACAGTTCATATCTCTTACACGAGAAACAAGACTGTTCAATAAATGCTTTTATTGAAACGCCCGTCTATTCTTTCTGTGTAACTCTGTAGAAACGAACCATGCACGATTAGCTGAGTGAAACGTATCTGTTGTTTCCACGATTCTGAGAGTGTTCCTATTCTAAAGGGAAACAAAGTTGTCATGTTGATGTGGTTGCCATAAACTAATCTCTTCTTGCTTACAAGGAGTTTCTAGTGGCCTCTGAGATAGCTGGTACAAATTAATTAAGTTTAATATACTCGATAGGGGCATACTGACCTCAGTCCTATGCCAAATCTATAGGGTATATTATTCCAATGCGCAGAACCTATTAGGTAAATAGGAACTACACTACAGTCCATTTCCCTACATGGGATGGACTATACAGTGGAACATAGACCTGAGAGTAACCATGCCAATGCGGATGGACTCTCCAGATATTTGCACTTAAAACATGAAGACTCAACTGGTCATGGTTATTTTAATGTCCTTACGTTTGGGGGGGTTGTGTAGGAGAGTAGGATCTGATTCTCATAGTTACCCCCACTTTTTGCTGATGTTTCACTGTTTTCACTGTTTTCGACTTGGTCTGGCTGGGATCCCACTATCCAGGACCCACATCTAGGTGCTTTCTCCTGTAACTTGATTACATGTTCTTTAGGTACACTCCAGAATGGATTCTGGGGTACCCTTATACGTCCCTAGTATATGGTATATGGTATACTAAATACGCAGGGCATAGGTAACCCAGAGGCCTCTCAGGGGCTGCAGCATGTATTATGCCACCCCTGGAAGGCCATTCAAAATGACACAACAGGTCTGCTACAGCAGCCTGTGTAAGGTGGTGTATGAACCCCTTACTTAGATATAGGTTCCCTGTATCTATCCATATCACTGCACATATAAACCTATCAGTCACCCCTATGGCAAGCCTTATCAATCCTAAAGGCAGGGTGCTGGGTTTTATGTGAAAGGGTGCTCCTGCATGAGCAGAGCCCCTCTGCAGCCTTTGGGACCTCTATTCCGGGGTTGTTTGTGATGCAGCCAACCATATACTCTTAAGTGCGTTATAACCTCACAATAAATGCTAACTTTAAAACAACTGTATGAGAACATGTCGTGTTAGGTGTCAAACACCTTGGAATCATACCTCCACACAGAAACAAAGTATCCTTCGATGATCTATGCTTTCCTGGACAACTGAGGAATCTCCCTTGGAGTAAAGGAGTTACTCCCCTGCAAGGCAGGCACCTCAACACATCTGACCGGTTTGCAACTCCGAAGCTCCTGAGGACTACCAAGAATTTTTCAACACAGGAGGTGGGTTTCCAAGCATCCCCAAGGTTGACCAGTGTGCTCAGCAAACCTGAGACCCGTATCCCTCATGGGGACCGTGCAACCCGTACCCCTGGACACCATGATCATTTGCAGCAGCATATGCTTTTTGGTGATCCATGAGGCTGTGCTTTGGGCTACTTGTTGTCCAGACCCGAGCAGTAATTCCACCGAAGATTACCGGCCGACACTCAATGAGTGTTTCGTGGGATGTTATTTAGTGATTCCTCTCAAGGTCCCTTCGCGATCCCTGGTCCGTCGACCTGTGGGTCCCTGTGAAGGGAACTTTACCTTTCCGTGTGCTTTCCTGGTTGCTACAGATGCGTCCTGACTCTCCATAGCTTGGGGAGTCCCCAGGACCTTTCTGGTCCTCACCGAAGCATCTTTACTCTCACCGCGTGGGTTGCAGTTGCCAAGGCTTTTTGGTCACTAATCCGGACATTGACCCCCCCGAGCCCTCGACATCCTTCATGGGACAGCTTGCCTGCAGTCTTTGGTCATCGTTGACATCTCTTGGTCCCCGTGTCTGCAGAGTCAAGCTTCACCTCTTCGCACCTGAGGCACATGACATCGGTGGGCATTCGTCTACCGAGCCCCTGGTCACTGGCAAGTGACCTAGACTCTGTCCCCTCTGCTTTCAGGTTATTCACAGCTCCGATCCAGGCTTGGATCACACCGGACACTTTTCCTCTTCACGGTAGCAGCACTTTGCAGCATCACGCCATTGAAAACAGTGAAGATTCCCGACACCGTTTGACCCCTATGCACCAGGCTTCCCTGAGTTAGGTAACTTGAGGACACTGGTGCTCACATGGGTACTAGCCTTAGAACCTTCTACGTTTGAAAGGGTTTGCTCAAAGTCCTCTCCTAAGTGTCCTTACTAAGTGTCCTTATTCTTTAAAATTCCAACCGTGACTTTCCAATACGATTGTACGGAGCTCACGGCTGTGTTCTCACACTGCATGCGTCCCCCGTGGGTCCCCTGTGTCACTACCTTTGGTGGTTACTTGGGGTCCCAGCGATTCTACGTGCTCTAGGCACTGTGTCTAGTCAATTTGTGGTTGTTATACCACTTTCTTCATATATGGTTTGGTCTTACCTGGGGCCCATTGTATATTGTGCTATTTACTGTTGTTCTATTGCTCTAATATTGTGTACCGTGCTCTCTAATCTCATAAAGAGGCTAGTAGAGAGTGTTTAGTAATAAATACATATATTTTATATATCTCTTGTGTGGTTCTCCTTTCATTTGGTCATTCAGGAGGTTATAATCTGGTAAACCAAGCTGCTTTACATTCCTTCGAGACTTAGCCTGAAGGCTGCTCTCAACAGCTACCACTTGGATGGCTTTCAATAAAGGTTGTCTTTTACCTAATCATCAATAAGGGTCGTTTGGACTGGTACAGGGTGCCCACTTTAATTAGTGGTCAGCATATACCAGGCCAACTTCTCACAGAGCAACAATGAGGAAACAAGGGGAAAGTACCATTAACAAAAGGATAGACTGCAGGCACGGTGAAGCTTGCAGTGCAGGGACGGGCTGCTGGCTCAAACCCTGCTCAGAGAGGGCTCTGTGCTGGAGCGGTCCGGCTGGAAGGCGGAGCTGCTGGGGAGAGTGCTGGCCTTGAACCAGAGGTCAAGTTTTGCATCCTACAATCACAAATATCTTGCCTACAGCATGGGAAAACCAAATAGAAGTCCTCTATGTGGAGAGATCCTGGATCAATGGCACAATTCCCCTTATGAGGAACATTAACAACGTATATAGGATCACAGAGTCACAAAAACTCTCCAATGACCAAATAGAAATAACACCCGATGAAGTTATCCCCCTTATTAAAAAAAATTTGTTCTGGAGGGGTGCCTGGCCCCAGTGGTATTGCGCTCATGGTCTATAAAGGGCCGGCACGTAAATGGGAAACAATCATGGTGCCTTTATTCTGGGAGTATAGGTTGGGAAGAAGTATCCCTGAGTCATGGAGAGGATCCCTTCTTGTCCCAATATACAAAAAAAGGTTCAAGAATCATCCTGGAAAATTATCGAATCATCGCGCTCCTAGATGTGGATGTGAAATGCTACTCTAGTGTACTGCTACAAGAACTGACAGCTTGACTGAAGTGCATAAATGGATCCCTTGCTGCAAACAGGGTTCCAAAAGGGATCGCACATCAAAGACAACTTGATCTGTATGTCCAACTTGATCGAGACAACATTGGCAAAAAATGGTAGGGCTCTGTATCGTGCATACATTGATTTTCAGAATGCCTTCGATAGTGTGTCCTGCCCGAGAATGTGTATGAAATAAAAAAAACTGGAGCATTGATAATACTCTCTTAAAAGCATTGGTTGCTCTGTACTTGGAAACGTGGGTCAAAATTAGAGTCACTACAGCCTGGTCTACCACCCAAAAAATACAAACCAATCAAGGTCTGAAGCAAGGATGTTTATTGGCCCCATTGCTTTTTAATCTGTACTTGGCCAATATAACAGACTGTTTGGCTGAACCCTGAGCCTTCCCTCCCAAACAAGACAAAACCAGAATTCAATCGCTCAATATGCGGATGACACAATATTGTTCGATAAACTCCGATCAGATTACAGTGGCTGCTCACTGCTTTGTCTTTATATTGCAGAGAGAACAAACTACAAATAAATACAGCAAAAACAAAGGCAATGATCATTTCCCGACAAATGAAAAGTAAAGGTGCATGGTACATTGAAGGTAAACCTATCAAGATAGTCAACGTGTACAAGTACCTAGGAGTGTGGATCTATCATAAAGGATGGCCGTCTTCTCGCATCACTGCAACGCAAGGAACGGCTCAATCTTTGGAGGGCGTTTTCTGTAGAGCAAGGAAAGCCATAAACTCACCAGATTTTACCCCCTTAATCCGTGTTATGGGGGCAACATTTCTACCGTCAGTAGCCCATAGTGCAATAGCTTTCAAAGATAAAATGACAACATGGCTGAGCAAAGCTCAGTCAGCCTGTTTCCGTAGAGTTTTCTTTTTTCCAACTGCTACCTCACATGCCCAAATACATAGGGAATTCAACCTTTTATCTCAAAAGTGGATCCTAAAAGCTAGATTAATAGCCTATTGTCTAAAAGTCGAACAAGCCCATGATAATACGCTAAAGAAAAACATCTGGACAATGATAAAGAGCCGAGGGTCCACATGGTGTGAATTTCTAGCTCACTGTGTTGGGGTATTGGAAGCAAAGGATTTATGGTCTGCCCCTACACTCACATCCGCAGCAGCAAGACTTTTAACAAAACAGACAAAGATACTGTTGGCAGATAGTGATACACAAACTCTGTAAAACTTAAGTCATGGAAGCTGGGCATCAAAACTCCACAACAGTGGGACCTTGCCATATTACCTGTCCTCCCCCTTAAAACCAATAATGAAGCATCAACTAATGAAATTGAGGTTCAGATTGATTCCATTGTTGGCATACAAGTATGGACGAGAGTACAAAGAGACTGTAACCACTCAGTGCTGAGAATGTGGGGGAGTAGAGGAATATATAAGCCACACACTATGCACTTGCGAGAAACTACGCACTTTGAGAATATACTGGCTTCGCCCTATTTGGCGTATTTTAAATATATGGACATGTCAAGCTGCCCTGGTCGAGTGGATAAATCAGTGCATCTGGCGGCACGCTTCATGAAATATCTGACAGTTTTGGATTCCGACAATCACACAGAACTATAATCCATAACGCAGCATCAACTGTTTTAAAGCTTCATGTTTATAGTTGCCTAAGTGGTGTTTAAAGTTTTTAAACTTCAGTACAACAGAGTGATACAATTTTTATATACCCCTTTGTAATATTAGTCTATATGCACTTTTTATTGTTTTTATATGGCTCGATTGCCTTGATTTTTATTAATTGTGCAAAAAACTGTTTATCTTATCTTTGTGGTCACACATCTGGCCCTAAATCTGAAACTGATAAAGATCTTAAAAATCATAAGTGGAGTAGTGAAGAAATTAAACATCAGGAAAAAAAGGAAATTTACTCGCCTTAATTGTGAATACACGTTGAGAGTTATATAGACCCCTTTTTTATAAGGGAGAGCGAATATGAACATATGTTTGTAGTGAGAGGGACAGGATCCCGAGATTTCTGAAGTTAAGTTTAATTTTGGACAGAATTCATATGTCAAACTACCCTATGGATGGTATGGTACTTGTCATCTTGACATAGTTTTCTCGAAGATTTATCATGTTAAGCATCTTAATAGTCCTGTATGGAGCAGGAATAAGCAAAGCTTCGGTGCAGCAGAAGTAGTAGGAGATATCTTTGGTGCCATAATCTCATCTGTAAGAGAAATTCTGAATGATTTGAAAATTAGAAAGTTGGCTGCAATAGTGGACAAACTAACTACCAGTAATCTCTCTCTTGCTCTCTCTCTCTCGCTCTTTTTCTCACGCTCTCTCTCACTCTCTCACGCTCACTCTCTCCCACTCTCTCTCTCTCCAGCCTTTGCTTTAGCTCTCTCTCTCTCTCTTTCATTCTATCTTAGTCTCTCACTCTCTCTCACACACTCTCACTCTCTCTGTCCCTCTTTGTCACAATCTCGTTCATGCCCTCTCTCACATTCTCTCTCTCACTCATGCTCTCTCACTCTGTTTCTCATTCTTTTTCTCTAGCTCTCACTCTCTCTTACTCTCTCTCTAACCCACTCTCACTCTCTCTCTCTGTCTTGCACTCTCTCTCTATTGCCTACTCCCACTCTCTCTCTCTCCCCCATTTTCTCTCTCTCTTGTTCGCTCACTTTCTTTTATTCTCTCTCTCACTGTCTCTCTCTGACTTTCTCTCTCCCTCTCTGTCACATTCTCTCTCTCACTCCCACTCTCCCTCTCTCTCTCACTTTATCTTTCTTACTCTCTCATTCAATATCTCTCTTTCTCTCTCTCACATGCTCTCCCTCTGTCACTCTCTATCCCTCACCCCCTCTCACACTATCTCTCACACTTGCAATCTCACTCTCTCTCTCTCATTCTTTCTCTCTCGATCTTCCTCTAGCTCTTTCTCTCTCTCTCATGCTCTCTCATTCTCTCTCTCACTCTTTCACAGGCTCTCACACACACTTTCACTCTCTCTCCCTCTCTGGCACACTCTCACTTTCACTCTCCCTCTCTCTCTTCGTCTCTCTCTCACTCTTTCTTTCTCACTCTGTTGTTCACTATCTCTCTTTCTCTCTCACACACATTCTCTCTCTCTCTGTCACTCTATATCTCTTGCCTTCTCTCACACTCTCTCTCACACTCTCTCTCACCCTTGCAATCTCACTCTCTCTCACCCTTTCTCTCTAGATCTTGCTCTAGCTCTTTCTCTCACGCTCTGTCTGTCTCTCTCTCTCTCTCTCTCTGTCACTCACTCACTCTCCCTCTCTAGCACACCAGGGGCGGCTCTAGGCTCATGGTGGCCCTGTGCAGGGAGCGTAGGAAGGGGGCCCCGGAAGAGGGGTCCGGGCGGGGCGGAGCTCAGGAAGGTGTTTTAATAAAACGTCCAGAAAAGGCGTTAGATGACCAGTACCTGCAGCTGCTCCTACCCTTCCGAATTCGTCTCAGAACGATAACATTTAGGAGGAGGAGGGCATTGTGACACACGACGTAAGGGACTGGCACAAACGGCTGCAGGGCCATGACAGGGGGGCCCCGGACCACCAGCCCCCCCACAGGAAGGGGCACCTTCCTGCACAAAGCCAATCCCCTGAGGCTTTTTCCTCTTTCTATGTGTGCTGCAGAATGCAGCACACAGAAAGAGGAAAAAACGAGGAGAAATTAACATATTTCTCCCCGTTACGCTTCACTTGGGGAGGCATAGCTTTTTGACACATTCTCAGGCCTGCCACTTCTGGTAATTCTGGGAATGCGTAAATATCCATGAATTTTGCGTGGGGAGACCCAGGCAACACCCATGGAAACGCCTCTCTGCTGCAGAGAATAGCGATTTGCGCTGCGTTGCATAACTCGAGATTTATGAAGCCACTCAAGTCTATATAGATCTCATTTTTAACTTATGTGGCTCTTGCACCACGTTGCGTGATGCAGGAGCGACGCAAAGGGCCTTGTACATATGCTCCAGTATCTCTAGACTGAGATGGAGGTGGGCAGGGAACATTGAATCGTTTAAAGACTCTGTAAACGTCTCTTGCTGAACACCTTTAAATAATACACCAGCCAGCGTCTGACTCATTTCCATTTCAGAAGCACGAAGCTGAGGTTTGGCTGCACAAAATGAAAAACTGCTTTTCTACGCCTAAAGACTGGAAAAGTATGTAATTAGAGCGTCATCTAAAGTCCTTTTGAAAAGCAGGCCTTTCCAGTGCCATCAGCCAGTCGTCTTCAGGAAGCCCTCGGATGGCCTGCACCCCGCACTGTCTGCGCCTGGCTGCTCACATCTCAGCCAGTTTCCAGCCAGTTATTTACAGGTGTGTCTAGTCACAGTTCTCCCCCCTCCATTTAAAAGCAGTGCAGGCAGGCCCGGTTCTAGCGGGTAGGCCGGGTGGGCCAGGCCCACCCAAACATGAGCCTGGCCCTCCCAAACAGGAGCCTTGGCCCTCGCAGTGAGGGCTTGAAGGCAGGGGCGCAACGCCATTTGGCTCCGAGTGCTTCAACCCCCAGTCGTGTGAGACAGCTTCCTGGGAGCGCACGCACACAGACAGTTTTTGAGATTATCGCAGGCACCTGAGTACTTCACAGGTGTTTATAAGACCATTTACATGTTAACGAGGCTTTGATGTTTTTTCACCTCTTCATCTCCACATGGCGAAAGGGACAAATCCTTTCTTTGCCAATGGTAACCTTTGCCTACTGTCCTGCTACGTGGATATTTCTTTTTCTATGCAGCACAGGAGAAAATAAGTTTGTTTATTCCTATTCACCTTTCCTAAGCCCTGCGGCAGCTTATCACATCAGGCTGTGACATAAAGTTTGACTAATGGAGTAGGTAAGAGAATCTGTTACTATTTGTTTTTCGGTTTAAAATGTGCACAGGACCAGCAGGACTCATACTTCGTGAGTGCTTCATTTAAACAGTTTTTATCAATATGGCCGATGCAGGACAACAGTAAGACAATAAAAGATGCCCAGATAACGCTGGTGATTAATGATCCTGCTGGAGAGCAATCATTTGTCTGTTACTAGTTTTTAAATGTAGATGAACTGTAGTTTATGTGAAAGTTCAGTGGGTTACTGCTTTGTCACAGAGATCCTTGTGTTACTTGCAGTTTAGAAGTTACAATCCTAACATAGGGCAGTGACCAATGAACTGTCATCAAAGAGCTGCATACTAACATTAATGGTATAGTTAGAACTTCACTTGTTTTTTTTGTGATATAGTTAGAACTTCCTCAGTCTTTCATAATTCTAATGTTGCTAAAATGAGTATGCTTGGGCAGATATACATTTTTATCAGTAAAGCTGCCTCCCATGGAATTCGCTTTAAATCCTAAGGTTGTGTTTCCCCAGGCCAAACCCTCTTAAAATTCCCACCAGCATGGATGACATGTGATTCATACACCTTGTAATCCTCATTCTCTTATGTGACATTCCCTGTAGACTGATTTATATGCTTGTATGATTCATTGTCTCTGTATAATGTGTGTGTGGTGTAAAGTACTGACACACACTACACTGATATGCGTTGCGCTATACAACAAATGAAATGCCTATGAGAGAGGGGCTCTGGAGAGGAGTAGTGGATAATCAAGCCTGTAAGGGAGTGCGTTGCAGAGTCCGGGGTCAGGTGGAGGTAGTAATGAAGAAGGATTCTCCCTGAAGGCTCGCACAGAGGGAGCCTGTAAGGGAGTGCGTTGCAGAGTCCGGGGTCAGGTGGAGGTAGTAATGAAGAGGGATTCTCCCTGAAGGCTCGCGCAGAGGGAGCCTGTAAGGGAGTGCGTTGCAGAGTCCGGGGTCAGGTAGCAGTAGTAAAGAAGAGGGTTTCTCCCTGAAGGCTCGCACAGAGGGCGCACGAGAAGTGTCAGTTGCCTGATACTCCCACATCAGAAACCTCCTCTTCCCATCAAAGGAACATTACATGGAAAAAAACACTTTTTGAGAGTGATAATATTTAGAAAGAGATTTGGAAAAGAGTGCGTTTTACTGGGCCTTGTAAGACTAAAAAGAGATAAAGGAGGACCCTGAAGCAGGCCTGCCCAGACATATATGCGACAAATCGAGCCCGCAGTGGCCCACCCAAATGCACCCTTGGCCCACCCAAATAAAAATTCCTGGAACCGGGCCTGAGTGCAGGCAGGGGCATTGGCTGCCCAGTGCCAGCTTTTTGGGGCATTTTGCTACTTTTGCTTTTTTTTGGTCCCCCAATAGTTAATTGGGAAAGTGTGAAGTCAGAGCGGGTGCAGCTGGCGGCCCTGTAACCTAGGTGGGTGATGATGTTGGAGCTGTGTGAAAATGTGTAGGAGAGGCAAAAAAAACATTCCGGGCGAGGAAGCGCGATTGGGGTGGGGGCGGCGGGCACGGGAGCTCTGGAAGGGAGGGCCGGGGAGGGGGAGGGATGTGGTGATCGCATGTTAAGAGACAGTCGGTGCCTGCGGTTACATCCCTTCCCGAAAGGCTGTCTTCTCGTGAACTGGGCTGATGGCAGAGGCGAGAGGTGGGGTGATCCAGCACAAACCAGCCTGGCAACTCCAGGTGCGTTTTCCTGGCGCGGTGCGCGCAGAGAGCCACATTGGCACCCATCCCTCCAGAGCCCAGGTGCTTTTATTTGATTCTATTAACCCTGCACTTGCTGGCGCCTTTTCAGACAGCTTTGTGTTTACACACCGCTACCAAGATATTTTGAATTTAAAACAAGAATGTTTTATATCCAGGGCTACCGGAGTCAGCGGGAAGGTGTTTAATGACCGTGTGTGGGTCAAAGCATTTCCCATGTTAAAGCCGCCGGCTCACAGCCTGTGACTTCATGTCTACGGATACCCTGATAGGACACACAGGGCCTTCCAAGGTGCCTCTGTCCCTGCCATTAAATTGGGTAATACTTGTAACGTGTATTTATGAAGATTAGGAACCAGTGTACTGGCATGTGAACATTGTTATGCTAACCATCCGTGGCTCAAATGGAATTAAAGAAGTGTAGGTACTCAGAGTACCTGTGTGCTACTGAGACGAGTCGGTACTCGCCCTTTAAAAATATTGAACCCCCACTGAGTAGTACCTTCCCTTTAAAACTAAAGAATTGTGGGTAATCAATACATGTCAATTTAAATCCCTGATAATAATAATAAGTATTAGTAGTAATCGCTGTGATCGAATGGACCGAGCCTCACAGCCTGGTCTTTGTAGGAACAGGCCACAAATGCAACCCTTTCAAATATCCCTTGAGCATGGGAAGCTCGCTCCTCACAGAGAATGAGACTAAAAGCATTGGAAGGTTTACATGTCTTTTTCAACCCTAACGTTTTAAGCCAGGTGCAAAGTGGGCATTGGCGCAGGGCCCCAGCATTTTAGGGGGGCCCCTGGTACAGCCAGCTCTGTTCTGCAGTATAGCTCTGATGACCTTGAATAATTCTTAAGCAGAATTGTTTTAAATACCATTTTCCTTTAATTTATTTTTAATGTGTGTGATGTGTGTCTATTGCAGACATTTTTTTTACAGAAAAATGTGTTTATATTTCATTCAACATCCATGAAAAGTTTATTTTAGATTAAAACAGGACCTTACATATGAGAAAGGGTAGGGTGCCACAGATATTATATGCAGTCATTTTAGTGAGCTGCTGCTGTGTTACAATACTAAAACCATGCGTCCCTATCCCTGAATATTAGATGTAACCACATTTCGAATTGCGACCAGTGTGCATGTGCATTGTGAGTGACCTTGCCAAAGAGGGCATGAAAAAGCTGAAATTGGATCATAAATTCAAAGTGGCTCCGACTAACGGCCCCCAAAATCCTTAAGATGTCTGCTAAAACTTTGTACAGGCACATTTTTGCCCACATAGGTTTGCAGAGTTATATTTATTTATTTGACAAACTTATAATGCGCACAGCTACCCCGAAGGGTTTCCCTGCGAAATTATATGAATTTAGGACTTTGCTCTGTGTGACGCTGTCTTGGAGGCAAAGGAGGAACGCAGCAGTCTCATTGTCACAGTGACACACATGTCATCAGTGGCGTAACAATACTCGAGGGGGCCCACCTGTACAGTACATGAAGGGGGCCCCTTCCGACCACACTCAGGAGCTCATCTGACAGGGTACTGGGCTGAAGGGGCCCCCTGGAGCTCGGGGCCCCCCCGCATGGCGAGGGCTGCGGGGGCCTTTGTTACGCCCCTGCATGTCATAAATGTGAAGTAAGTAAAGCTTCTACCAACAGTCTGGAAACTGGAAGTATTGGCACAGTGAGCGCTATGGTGTCTGGGCTCATGATGGGTATACTAGCGTTGAGCGGCACCTGTGGCACAAAACTCTGATGGTGGTTAGGTGACCCGCAGTACCCTTGGTGCCAGATTTGAATGCCGATTACCACTCTGAGGCTTCAGATGAAACACTCACACCTCAGGAATGCGGGATGCAACAAAATTCCCCCTGCTCGGCGACAAAGCCCCACTCAGACGGCCCCAAGCCCCCGGCCCTTCCCCCAGCAAAGCCCCTCCGAGGTCCGGGGCCAACTCACCGTGCCACGCTCAGAGTGGAGTCCGCAACGCGCTGCCACGGCCGCCTCCGAACTGCAGAGGCGCGGGAGCTGCAGGAGGGACTGCGGTGGTTGCCATCTTAGGCTGCTGCATGCCTCCTCCCCCTGCTCCCCCGCCTGCACACACACAGCGCGCGCCCGGCCCGCCCTCGCACAAGTGATGAGCCTCAGCAGAAACCTCGGGCACCATCTGCAAAGACCCCCGTTAGACCCACAGAGAGCCCCAGAGGCAAGGGAGCGTCGAGAAACAGGCCGCTCGGGTTTAACAGGAGGCCGCCAAATCCCTGCCAGGGGCCGCCACGAATATGTATTGTATCCGATTCCTCGTGGCGGCCCCTGGGGTTTGGCGGCCCTGTGCAGGTGCACAGCTTGCACATGCCTAAGGCCGCCCCTGAGCACACTATCTCTTCCACTCCCTCTCATACTCTTTCTCTATCTCCCTCGCTCACTCACTCTCCCACGCTCTGTCTTGCTCTCACTCTTTAATCACTCTCTCACACACTCTCCATCTCTAACACCGGTCTCTTTCTCTAATCTCCCTCTTTCATTACTCTTTTCCTCTCTCTCACTTTCTCTCACTCTTTGTCTCTCTCTCTCTCTCTCTCTCTCTCTCTCTCTCTCACACACATACACTGGTATATAAGGTCCAAAGATCTAAAAAAAATAGTGATACTCACAACTATCAGGACAAGAAGAATGAACAACCAGAACAAAAGCGAGGACCAAAAACATCACGGGCATCCTTGTTATTCTGAAAAAGTGTAAAACATTTCATTTCGAATACATTAGTGAAATGTATGCAAAATTGTTATCCTGTGAGCAGAGATCTGCTTAGTTCCTATTTTCACGTGTGTAATTCACAGATTCTCCCACTTTACTTTGACAAACCCTCCCAGTGGGTTCTGCATAAAGACAAGTCAAGGAAATCTTCATTAGACTGTTGTGTTCAACAGTCATAAAAGCACATCAGTCAGTCAGTCAGTCAGTCAGTCAAAAAAAACATTATTTGGTTTAATCCAACCATAAAGCACGTAATAAATAATGTATGACAATCAAAATTTAAAAGCATAGTGTTTCCAACAAAAACATTGTTTAAAATATTTACAATTTTTATAAAATTTCCAGTCCTGTTCCAACCCCAATTATTTATTCCTTAAAACATAAAACAAACAGATAAAATTACATTTAAAACTGCACAAGTTAATACAAAGATCAAATAACAATATTTACAAAATAGAAATAAGGTTAACTCGACTCTGTTAAAAACCATATACAGAAACAGGGGGAGTACCCCAGCAATTATAATTAATCAGTTAACATACTTTTCCTGAATTGAAGCACCTTCTTCAGAAACATAGCTAACCTCTATGCTACATGTTTGTGCTCCAGTAGCTGCAATCGATTTAAAGCTGGGCGACATTACCTCAACCCCTGTTGTTTTAAAAGTGTTATTATCCACACTTTCCTCAACTCTACATAACAATTTACAAAAAAGGACTAAATGGATAGTAGATGGGTTCTGCATCAGACACTCTAACAGCCATTACACAACAATTTTCCAGGTTTAAATGAGGGAAAGTCCTAAGTTTTTTTAAAGACACAGAGGTGATTATCTTGCATTACTTTCTTACTTTAACCCTCATAACATCATTAAACAAATATTACATTTTAGACAAAGAAATAAACAAACAGTGTTAAAACTACAAATCCCATGTATCAATCAATCAAGATACTTATAAAGGGCACTACATACCCGTGAGGGTCTCAAGGCGCTGGGGGGGAGGGGAGGGGGTGCTGCTACTGATCGAAGAGCCAGGTCTTGAGGAGTCTTCTGAAGGCCAGTAGGTCTTGGGTCTGCCGTAGGTTGGTGGGGAGGGTGTTCCAGGTCTTGGCGGCAAGGTGGGAGAAGGATCTGCTGCCGGCGGTCGTTCTTCGGATGTGGGGGACTGTGGTGAGGGCGAGGTCGGCAGAGCGGAGCTGGCGGGTGGGGGTGTAGAAGCTGAGGCATCTGTTGAGGTATGCTGGGCCGGTGTTGTGGAGAGGTTTGGGTGCATGGATGAGGAGCATGAAGGTTATCCTCTCATTGACTGGGAGCCAGTGCAGGTCTCTCAGGTGGGGTGTGATGTGGCTGCGGCGGGAGATGTCGAGGATCAGACGTACTGAGGCATTCTGGGTGCGTTGCAGTCCACCCAGGAGCTTGTGCCGACGTTCCTGCGTAGAGGGCGTTTCCGTAGTCCAGTCTGCTGGTGACGAGGGCCTGGGTGACTGTTCTTCGAGTTTCAGTGGGGATCCACTTAAAGATCCTGCGGAGCATTCGGAGGGTGTTGAAGCAGGATGAGGAGATGGCTTTGACCTGTTTAGTCATGGAGAGGGTGGAGTCGAGGATGACCACTAGGTTGCGTGCATGGTCGTTGGGTGTTGGGGCGGGTCCCTGTGCGGTTGGCCACCAGGAGTCGTCCCAGGCTGAAGGGGTGTTTCCGAGGCTGAGGACCTTCATCTTGTCCGAGTTCAGCTTCAGTCAGCTCTTCCTCATCCATTCGACGACGGCCTTCATGCCTTCGTGTAGGTTGGTTTTGGCGGTGTGAGGGTCTTTGGTGTGAGAGAGGATCAGCTGAGTGTCGTCGGCGTAGGAGATGATGTTGAGGTCGTACTGTCGGGCGATGTGGGTGAGGGGTGCCATGTAGATGTTGAACAGCGTCGGGCTGAGGGAATTGCCCTGGGGTATGTCGCAGATGATCTCGGTGGCCCTGGAGCGGAAGGGGGGAGGTGGACGCTCTGGGTTTTGCCAGAGAGGAAGGACGTGGTCCAGTCCAGGGCCTTCTCTTGGATTCTGGTGGTGTGGAGGCGTGTGCTTAGTGTGTTGTGGCAGACCGTGTCGAACGTGGCTGACAGGTCCAGGAGGATGAGGTCCGCTGTTTCTCCGTTGTCAAGCAGGGACCTGATGTCATCCGTGGTGGCAATGAGGGTGGTTTCGGTGCTGTGGTTGCTGCGGAACCCGGACTGGGATGAGTCCAGGATGCTGTTCTCCTCGAGGTAGCGGGTCAGTTGTTTGTTGATGATTTTCTCGGTGACCTTCGCCGGGAATGGGAGCAGGGAGATGGGTCGGAAGTTCTTGAGGTCCTTGGGGTCTGCCTTGGGTTTCTTGAGTAAGGCGTTGATCTCGGCATGCTTCCAGCTTTCCGGAAAGGTTGCTGTTTCAAAGGAGATGTTGATTACTTTTTGGAGATGGTGTGCGATGGCTGTGCAGACCTTGTTGAAGACGTGGTGAGGGCATGGGTCTAGCGGTGATCCGGAGTGGATGGTGATCATGATCTCGCTGGTGTCCTCGACGTTGATGCTGGTCCAGTAGAGCAGGCGGTTGGTGTGGGTGGTTGTCATGGGGGCGGTGGTAGTCGGGGTGGTCGTGGCGTTGAAGCTGTCGTGGATGTCGGCGATCTTGCAGTGGAAGAAGGTGGCCAGCGAGTTGCAGAGGTCTTGCGATGGCGGGATGTCGTTGGTGTTGGAGCTGGGGTTGGAGAGTTCTTTCACGATGTTGAAGAGCTCTTTGCTGTTGTGTGCGTTGTTATCTAGGCGGTCTTTGAATGAGGCCCTCTTGGCGGTCCTGATGAGTTGATGGTGCCTGCGAGTGGCGTTCTTGTGGGCTGCGTGGCTGTCCGGTGTTGGTTGGTGGAGCCAGTTCTTCCCAGTTTTCGGCATGTTCGTTTGGAGGCCTGGAAGTCTTCGGTGAACCAGGTGGCTTTCTTGCTGGTGTGGCTGTTGGAGGGTATCTTGAGTTGGGCGAGGGTGTTGGTGCAGTTGTCGATCCATTGTCTGAGGTTGCGGGCAGCGGTATTTGGGTCGGTGGAGTCAGCGGGTGGGTTCTGGGCGAGGGTGGTGGTTAGCTGGTCTTCCGTGACTTTGCTCCAGCCTCGTCGAGGCATCTTTTGGGTGTGGTGGTGCGTGGTGGGCTTCCTTAATGTGAAGTGGATGCAGTGATGGTCGGTCCAGTGGGGTTCGGTGGTGTAGTTGAAGGTGACGTGGGGGCTTGTGGTGAAGATGGGGTCGAGCGTGTGGCCGGCAGTGTGTGTGGGTGTTGTCACGAGCTGTCTGAGTCCGAGGTTGGCGAGGTTGTCGATCAGGGTGTTGGTGTTGGTGTTGTTGTTGTTCTCAAGGTGGAAGTTCAGGTCCCCGAGGAGGATGTAGTCCGTGGAGATGAGGGCGTGTGTGTTGATGAAGTCAGCGATGGAGTCGCTGAACTGCGGTCGGGGTCCGGGGGGTCTGTAGACGAGGGTTCCTCTGAGGGTGGTGTTGGGTTTGGTGTGGATTTGGAAGTGCATGTGTTCGGCTGTGCGGAGGGTGTCTTTGGTGTTGGTCGAGACTCTGAGGGTGTTCCTGTGAACGATGGTGATTCCTCCTCCAACACCGTTGGTACGGTCCCTGCGGGTGATCTTGTAGCCTTCCGGGATGGCTATGGCGATGTCGGGAGCTGAGGTGGGTTTCAGCCAGGTCTCCGTCAGGAAGGCGACGTCTGGGGAGGTAGAGTCGAGGAGATCCCAGTGTTCGGCGGCGTGTTTGCGGGTGGAGCGGGTGTTGAGAAGAATGCATCTGAGGTAGTCTGGTTCTTTGGTTGGTGGTTTGGTGGGCCGGATGCTGGTGAAGCTGCAGTTCCGGCAGGTGAAGGGTCCTTGGTTGTGCTTCGGGGTGGCCTGGTAACAGGTGTGTTCTCGTCCGGGGTTGAGTGCGTGGAGGGTGCTGGCATCGTAGCAGAGTCGGGCGTTGTGGTGTACTCGGGGGCCAGGGGTTCTGGCGCTGGCCGCGGTCCAGGGGCGGATGGGCGCAGGCGGGCTTGCCTTAGACGTGCCTTCGGCGCGGCCGCGCAGCAGCCACCATAAGTAGGGGAGGTGGGAGGGAGGAGGAGCTAGGAGGAGGGAAGGCCGAATGGGTGAGCAGGGTGCCGGGGGTGCAGGGGACGCAGAGACGGGGAAAGTGGCAGAGAGTGGCAAGCGGGGAGAAACGGTCACAGAAGCGGAAAATACACTACAATAAGGGCGGTCACAGAAGCAAATGGGGCACAATACAAGATACAATACAGAACTTTGAGGTAAAAACTACAGAATGAGTCAACAAGATTCTTAATCCTTCCTCTTTCTCGGTGTGACTGAAAGGTGGTTAAAGTTCTAAAAGAAGTGGCAAATTGATGGAATAGATGAAACTCTGATAATACACAGGAATATTATTAATTTATTAACTTCTGTGAAGCTAGGATCCACGCTAAGGAATTGTGGATTGAGAAACTGAAATGGAACAAATAATTGATATATGGGTGCGGAAAAACATAGGAAATGTAACATTAATACATGTAGAGTTTGGTAAATCATATCTACATGTGTCATTGAGTATACATCTATTGGGGAGAGGATGTGGCCTAACAGCCAGGGCTCTCGACCTTAAATATAGGAAATCTGGTTTGAGTCTTGGCAACAACGTTTAACACCCTGTCATTCTGGGCAAATCACTTAATCTCCTTGTGTCTATCAAAAATGAATGCGTCCTTATGCAAGGCAACTGGTGCTCATGTAAAGAGCTCTGATACTTGCGGTTCAAGTTTGCGCTACATAAAACTCTGAAAAAAAAAGAAGTGGGATGATTCTTCCCTCTTAGGAAAATTAGAACTTTGCATCATAAAAACATAGAAAATCCCTATTTCATGTCAAGAGCAGATGATCATATTATGCTATTTCAAAGCACATTAACTTCAGAAAAAGAAACATGAGAAATAGTTTTATGGTAAAAAGACTGGAATGTGGAAGTTGAAGACCAAATGGCCGCTCTCGGTATATTCTCCAATCTGACTCCAGCTTAGAAAGCATTGGAGAGAATTGCTCCTCTTGATTTAGAGCTCTGAAACAGGAAGTGCCAATACCTTCCAGAGACGTTATCCATTGAATCCATCTTACTAATGTAGAAGAGGAGACCAGACTATGAGGTTTGACAAAGGATTTCAACAATTAAGAGGAGAATAGAGATCTAATAGCAATCATTCAAGGCTTACATTGAGACAAGGAAACAAAGCGATTTGGATGAAAATGGAAAAGATGAATACACAAATGAATATGTAAAAGTTTTGTTTCTTCTTGAAAAAGGGAAAAAGACTCTGGGGGTTATTTTGATGGCGGTTGGACCGCATCTAATGGCTGAGCAGATGCGGACTGACCACCATCTTCTGCTGCGGTCCGACTGACGCATTACAATGCGTAGAGTCGGAGGCAGCAGGTGGAAGGACAGTCCAGTGCTTTCCGATGGGATCCTTGAGCCTCTCAGACTGTTGGAGGGTCAGTAATTCCTAAAATAGGGGCAGTGCCTTCTCAGGCACCACTGTAGGAATTACAATGTCCCTTTCTGCCTACTCTTTCATGGCGGTTTGGCCACCATGAAAAGGAAGGTGGAAAGTGACTTTCTGTGCCCCTGGCAGGCCCCCCCTTCCACCTTGCCCTTCCACTATAAGACCATACTTTGCTGTTGCTGAAAGTTGACGAGTCAGACAAAATTCCCAAAATTGCTTGACTAGACCAACCAAAATCTTAGATTGTGTACCACCTAAGTAAGTAATGTATTGGAGAGTTGTCCATCTGAAGAGCTACAGAATAGAGGATATGAACCTTTGTGAAGACCTGAGTTGATAGTGACTTAGAAGGAGTTTTTTTTTATAACCTATTTTATTGGACTTTAACAGTTAGAATATAAATATCACAATTTGTATCACCAGCCTCTTCCAAGAATTAAAAAAAAATGTGTATGTAGACAGGACTTCTTGGCTTGCACCATCCATCGATAACTCTTGGCAAAGAGTTCTCCAACCAGACATACTTCAGTCTAATTCTAATAGGAGATATTATGGGCAATTATAAATTGTGCAAGGCATTGAGGTTTTCCAGCCACCAAATGGCTTCTTCTTTTGTTTGTAGCTATAAGGGAAAACCGATTTAGAGTTTGGAGATGGAGAACCCTGTCCAGCAAACGGTAAGCCACTTGTCTCATTTAGTGACCTTGAGATTTCCAACAACGGAGTCCTTGTTTGCTCTGTCAGCAGAAAACTTACTCTGATGACTGAATAAAGTAGGAGCTGTTGGAGGAAGGATGTCACACTGACACCCCTATATAGGGAGGTTGGGTTCAAGTATTTTTTTACTTTCCATCACTGCCATGAAAAACCTGGGACTGAGGGACAGAAACAATGTCTCTAGCATCCTCAGAGGAAACTCCCGGGGTGTAGGGGGTTATTATTTTTTTTCAGAAATTAAAATCCACTATGGGAGTTTGTTTCTGAAAAAATAAATGAAAACAATTCCTTAAAGTGCCATCAAAACCAATGGCAGCCATCAACCAAACCTTTTGTAAATTGAAAGGAACAGCCTTTTAACTTACGAAGATAACTGCTGGGCTGGCAATCCTATCCATATCTGACAGACGGTAGTCCACGAGAGTAATGGAGTCAATGTCCTCAGTCACCCAGATGGATGTATTCTGTATGTCAATCCTTACATCGGCAATAAGGCAACAAGGCCATAAGTCTGAATAACCGAAACCTACCTTCAGATGATGAATTTTATTCTCTGAAGACCTCAATAATTAAGAGGGGATAGCAGGACAGCTTGACCTGATGATGCAAGATGAACTATACTCCTTGCCTAATGACATAGAGCAGGGGTTTCCAACCTGGGGGACCCACACCGCCAGGTGGTGTGGTATGGCATTTCAGGTGTTGCGACAAAGAGTGAAATTCAAATTTGGCTATTTGTCTTCAAATGTGATATTACTTTTGTAGGGGGTGCAAATATTAATCAAACACATGTTTAGGGGTGCAGGGCATAGAAAACTTTGGGAACCCCTCAAATAGACTAATTAGAGTGAGGCTTAAGAAGTGAGAAACCTACTTTACCATAAGAATTCATTTTGATTTTATTAATTTAAGAGTTCTGGATGTGATATTTGACTGTGGTGAAGTATAACAGATTTTTAAGAACATTGTTCCTAAGAAGCCAATCACGATCGATCTCGAGTCCGATACACCAAAGAGTTCATCACACCCTCCTCTTCTGTTGGCCCATCCAAAAATCCTTTTGGGTAAATATTTCCAAAAAGATAAAGTTAGGCCTTATCAATTGTGGTAAAAGTATTCACATATTTGAATATCTCTTTGATAAAAACGGTCTCCAAAAAGAAGGCCTTGAGCAGATGGACCAGGTTCAGATATTGATATCTTTGTTAGCTGTTTGAGTCATTTTTAATAGAAGTCCCTTTTGTCTTTTCAGATCAATAAGAGAATCAGCATTTCCCAACAAGCTGATGGTTCTCTCAGACCAATTTGATAAATCACTGGCATCTATATTAGAAACGCCTACTTTTGCCGATTCCATCAAAAATATTTTGTTAAGAGACCCCTGGGATCTAGTAACTTGTCCTGACAGGACGCCCAGGCCCAATCTATCCTTTTTTGGGATCATTCCTATATTTTGATTAAAATAGTAAGAGATTTGGATCTATTGTAAGGGTAACTACCATACTAACATCTGATCTGAAAGTATCGGTCTTGGGCTTTCAAATTTGTATTTATTTCCAATGGGTCTCTCTCTAGAGGCATGCAAATATGAGCCCTTAAATACTATAAGAAATGGACAAAGATGGAGGACTCTGAGACATTAGGATGAAAAAGAAGCTTAGGATCGAGAAAGAGGTTCATCAGCCGAATGCAGAATATTAGAGGAAACCTGCATATCTGCGTTCTCTGAAGAGAACTTGGATGGGTGAGAAATTTAAAGCGTCTTAGGGACAAACCAACTTAAATCTGAACCATCACAGAGTATCAGCCTTTGAATCCTGCAAAGACACACATCAATCTGAGTAATTTGAGTAATCTAGGGTGATTTTTTCATGGCTTTTTTTTCTGTACTGAGAGTCTACCATCACCCTAGATGGTCACAATTTATGCTGCGTTTCTGCATCTGGAGGAGGCATTGAGGCTCCACGTCTCGGACTGAAAGTGTCAGCATCTTTAATTGTGGTATTCACAGAATCAAGATGTTTGAATTACACGTTCTTTATTATGAAACCGGGCAAGGTATCCTTCAATTCTTCCTCATGAAGGCTGCAGCCAGAGGGAAGTCTACTACTCCCAGCAGCAGGGGTCTGTGGCTGCACCAGGGCTCTTTACACAGGCCCCATGGCAGCTTCTTCTGCTGCATCACTTTTAAGGCTTTTAGATTGAATATAAAGTCTTCTTCACAAGTCACCAATCTGAATCACCATCATCAGGGCTCCAGGAGGTCAGGCGTGTCCGCGCCTAGGGTCCCCTGAGTCTTGCAGTGTGCACGGGTTCCAAGAAAGGGGGGTAGCTTTCCTCCGGATTAGTGGGGGCAGGGTATGCCAGAACACCCCTCCCAGACTGGCGGTTCTTTGCCGGGGACCAGATGGGTTATGCCCGGTTGGCACCTCCCCACCCTCTGGGGGCTCCCTCCTCTGGCCCACGGCATGGCAAAGTGCCCAGGACGGGCTCCATGGGTCCAGGGCAGTCCTCCCCCGGATTCCAGGAGGTCAGACACATCCGGGCCTAGGGTCCCCTGAGACTCTCGGTGCGCACGGGTTCCCTGAAAGAGGGGTAGCCTTCCTCTGAATTACTAGGGTCAGGGTACTGTGGGACCCCTCTCAGCCTAGCGGTCCTCAGCCGGCAGCTGGATGGACCAGGATGCCACCCCAGCCCTGGGTCTGTCCCTGGGCCTACTGCGTGGCAGGCTACCCCGGATGAGGGCCTGTGGGCCTCCCCCTGCTCGTCCTGGTTTAGGGCTCCCAGCGGCTGCGGGGAGGGTGGCCTCCCCACCCTCCCCGTCCTTGGTCCTGCCACATGGTAGGTTGCCCGGGACGGGGTCACGCGGGCCCGGGGAGGCTTCCCCTTCGCCTCCGGGCCCGGGAGCCCTTGGTGAAACCAGGGGCCCTGCCGGGCACAGGTGCTCCAGCCCTGGGCCCCATTCTCCGGCCTGCCAAAGGCCCTGGACGGGGTTCTGTCATGCCCGGGAAGCCTCCCCCTGCTCGGCTGGGTTCAGCGGCTCCCAGGGGCCCCGAGGAGGGCGGCCTCCCCACCCCGGGCTCCGTCCTCAGTCCTGCCATGTGGCAGGGTGCCTTAGATGGGGTCCAGCGGGCCCAGGAAGGCTTCCCCTGCTCCTCTAGGCCTGGAGCCCCGGATGGGTCTCGGTTGCTCGGGCCCTGCGCCCCATCCCCCGGCCTGCCGCTCTGCCAAAGCACCAGGACGGGGGTCCGTTGGTCCCGTGCAGGCCTCCCCTGCTTCTCAAAGTGTGCGCGGGCCCTGGGTTGGAGGGCCCGTTGGGTTTCCCCTCGCAGCCTCGATGGCTGGGCCCCGGGCCTCCGGCCCCCCATGCCCCGGCACCCGCTCACTGTTTAGTTGGGGCACAGAGTTGGGGCACAGAGTGACCAGATGGTTTCCTTTTCGAGCCCGGCCATCTGGTCGCACCTTTTCCCTCACCCATCTGGTTGCATGCAATGCTTTCCAATGGGGCGACCAGATGGCCGGGCTTCTCTCGAAGTCTCGATGAGGCCTCATTTGCCTCCCCGATCCCAGTGAGGGCTCCAGGAGGTCAGGCACATTCACGCCTTGGGTCCACTCTGTCACCTTGTGTGCACGGATTACAAGAAAGGGGGGTAATTCTCCTCTACGTTAGTAGGGAGAGTGTCAGTCAGACCTCTGTGTGGATTCTGAGACAAGGGAAGGCATCACTCGGGCCTGCCCGCCGGGGCCTCCATGTGGCCCGGGTCCGCCCCTGCCTCTCAGCTCCATGAGGTGTGGTGATGCAGAGATGGGGGCAGGCAGCACCCAAGCCTACCCCGCCGGGGCCACCAGGGGCCTGGGTACGCACCTGCCTCTCAGCTCCTTCCCAATGGTAGTTTTTCTCTGAGTTTGCTCAGTCAGACCTTTGTGAAGTCCGGCGATTCTGAGACGGGGGAAGGCATCACCCGGGCCCACCCGCCGGGGGCCCCAGGGGCCTGGGTACGCACCTGCCTCTCAGCCCCTTCCTGATGCTCCTTTTCTCCGAGTTTGCTAAGTCAGACGTCCGTGAGGTCTGGCGATGCCGAAATGGGGGAAGGCAGCGCCCGGGCCTGCCCACCGGGTCCCCCAGGGGCCCGGGTACAAACCTGCCTCTCAGCCCCTTCCCGATGGTAATTTTTCTCTGAGCCTGCTTGCCCCGGGAGCAGGCAGGGATGCTAAGCCATCGTACCCCATGCGCAGGGCGGCCTGCCAGGGGATGCCCCAGCCGCACTCTAATCGATTGGGCACTCTCGGTCTGTTTAGGCTGTTGTTTCAAGCAAGGAGCGTCCACCCCGCATGGACCATACGACTTGAGGGCCAGCCACCTGGCGGGAGGCCCTTCACCCTACCCAGCAGAGCGAAGGCAGAGTGGCCCCGGCAGCTTGTGCCCCCCAGTGGTCTGACCTGAGCGGAAGGGGTCGGGTGGCGCCAGGCCCTCGGATGCTGCTGCCCAGCAGGTTCATAGGCCCCGTGCCCCATGCTGTCACCCCTCTCCGCCCAGTACATTTCCACAGTAGCTCAGAACGACCGCACCGAGGGGTGCTGCCGCCGCCAGGCTCCGGCATCACTGCGTCTCGCTCAGGCTGCGCCTCGGCCCACCCCTTCCGGGGGAGATGGCAGGGTCTGCCAGTGCCCATGTGACCGCACCTCTCCACCCCTACAGTGAGCCTTCCCGCCCAGGTGGGAGGGCTCCTTCCCTCAGCAGGCTCCCAGAGGGAGGGGTGCGTGAAGGTTACCGTTCGGGGAAATGGGCACACGGCCACCCGAATCCACCCCGTCAGCAGGTGCGGCTACCTGGTTGATCCTGCCAGTAGCATATGCTTGTCTCAGAGATTAAGCCATGCATGTGTAAGTACACATGGCCGGTACAGTGAAACTGCGAATGGCTCATTAAATCAGTTATGGTTTCTTTGATCGCACATCCCAATGACGGCGCCGATACATTCGGATGTTTGCCCTATCAACCTTCGATGGTACTTTCTGTGCCTTCCACGGGAACAACGGGTAACGGGGAAACAGGGTTCGATTCTGGAGAGGGAACCTGGGAAATGGCTACCACATCCAAGGAAGGCAGCAGGTACGCAAGTTACCCACTCCATTTCGGGGAGGTAGTGACGAAAAATAACAATAGAGGACTCTTTCGAGGCCCTGTAATTTGAATGAGTACACTTTAAATCCTTTAACGAGGATCCATTGGAGGGTAAGTCTGGTGCCAGCAGCCGTGGTAATTCCAGCTCCAATAGCATATATTAAAGTTGCTGCAGTTAAAAAGCTCGTAGTTGGATCTTGGGATCGAGCTGGCAGTCTGCCGCGAGGCGAGCTACCGCCTGTCCCAGCCCCTGCCTCTCAGCGCCCCATTGATGCTCTTGACAGAGTGTCCTGGGGTTCCGAAGCGTTTACTTTGAAAAAATGAGAGAGTTCAAAGCAGGCCAGTCGCCTGAATACTTCTGCTGGGAATAATGGAATAGGACTCCAGTTCTATTTTGTTGGTTTTTTGAACTGTGGCCATGATTAAGAGGGACGGCCGGGGGCATTCGTATTGTGGTGATAGAGGTGAAATTCTTGGACTGGCGCAAGATGAACCAAAGCGAAAGCATTTGCCAAGAATGTTTTCATTAATCAAGAATGAAAGTCGGAGGTTCGAAGATGATCAGATACCGTCGTAGTTCTGACCATAAACGATGCCGACTAGCGATCCTGTGGAGTTATTCCCATGACCCGCCGGGCAGCTTCCGGGAAACCAAAGTCTTTGGGTTCCGAGTATGGTTGCAAAGCTGAAACTTTAAGGAATTGACGGAAGGGCACCACCAGGAGTGTAGCCTGTGGCTTAATTTGACTCAACACAGGAAACCTCACCCGGCCCGGACACGGAAAGGATTGACAGATTGATAGCTCTTTCTCAATTTTGTGGGTGGTGTTGCATGGCCGTTCTTAGTTAGTGGAGCGATTTGTCTGGTTAATTCCGATAACAAACAAGACTCCTCCATGCTAACTAGTTACGCGACCCCCGGTGGTCGACGTCCTACTTCTTAGAGGGACAAGTGGTGTTCAGCCACACGAGATCAAGCAATTACAGGTCTGTTATGCCCTTAGATGTCCGGGGCTGCATGCGCGCTACACTGAACGAATCAGCGTGTGTGACGGACAGGTGCGGGTAACCCGCTGAACCCTGTTCGTGATGGGGATTGGGGAATGCAATTATTTCCCATGAAGGAGGAATTCCCAGTAAGTGTGGGTCATAAGCTTACGTCGATTAAGTTCCTGCCCTTTGTACACACCTCCTGTTGCTACTATTGATTGGATGGTTTAGTTAGGTCCTCGGATCGGCCCTGCCAGGGTCGGCAACGGCCCTGGCGGAGGGCCGAGAAGACGATCAAACTTGACTATCTAGAGGAAGTAAAAGTCATAACAAGGTTTCCGTAGGTGAACCTGCGGAAGGATCCTTAACGCTGGAGCAGACCAACGGCGCCAGCCTGAAGCCCTCGACCCGCCTCCTGCAAGCACACACCGTAGGCACAGGACCCGGCCCGGCCCTGGCGCGCCACGGCCGGCAGAGCGGTCCTGGGCGGCATGCGGCTCTTGGGTGAGGACTGGGCCTGACTGACACATGAGGAACTGGGGATGGGGGGCATCCCTGTCCCCTGTCTATTCTGGGAGGGGCACAGCAGTAGACCCTCCTGAGACTGAACCCAAGCTCACCAGGCACGACCCCCGTGGTTAGGGGAAACCGAATGGCAGTGCATCCCTGCGCTGGTACCTCCCCACCCTCGAAAGACCCTGCCGCCGGTTGGGCCTTCCCGCGCCCGAGTCCCAGCCCTCCCGGGTTCCGGGCGACCAAGGAGCGGCCCTTCTCGTGCGGCAGGGCGGTCTGGAAGAAAAGGGCCCAAGGGCCTGTTGGGGGACCCCAGCTCCTCTCGTGGGAGGCGTGCGGGATGGGGAGCGACCTGGTTCTTCCCTACCAGCGCCTCTGACCTGGGCGGCACAGCTCGGGGCTGCCTGGCAACAGACAGCTGACGTGCAGGTGGGGCAACCCTCCCTCATTGTCAGGTACCTGGTTCGACCCAGTCCAGTATGACCAGGCTGAGGTGTTTGAAGATTCGCGCGGTCCCTCCCGGGTTACACTGGGAGGGACCGGCGGCTGCAGGGCTGCCTGCTCCTGTCACCTCAGGAGCTCCCTTCCTCGACAGCAGGTGGGTGAGGGGAATCCCGGGATCGAGTGCCTGGTAAAGTTTTTTTTCTCCCAACGGTGTATTCTGATTCCCAGCATGGAAGCCTTCAACGGGGCGTCCGGGCCGTCTTGCTGCGCGGGCGGTAGACGGACAGCGTCGCCTTCCTCCCACCTCTCCTGCGCCTACAGGTGGGTGAACGTTTTTGAAAAGTTGCCTGTGACTCTTGGCAGTGGATCACTCGGCTTGTGCATCGATGAAGAACACAGCTAGCTGTGAGAATTAATGTGAATTGCAGGACACATTGATCATTGACATTTCAAAAGCACCTTGCGGCCCCGGGTTCCTCCGGGGCTACGCCTATCTGAGGGTCGCTCGATCATCAATCACCCAGGGGCTTCCCCGGGACGCGGCTGGGGCCATCGCAGGGTTAGTTCGGCTTCCCTTCGTCCCCCCACAAGGTCAGACCCCCATTCGCCCGTGGCAGGTTCTGTCGCTGGGTCCTGCCGCGAAGGTACGCCGCCAGTGCACCTGGCCCTGAGAAGGTGTCTGGCGACCGGTCCACCCTGGGCCTGTTCCGGGGCACCTGGCTGTGTGCTGCACGTGGCTGTCTGTGGTGTCCCACTGACTGCCCACATGCACGAGCCTCGGGTACCCACCTCTGCGGCCGGCTCCCCGGGGAGGGCAAACACCCTCCAGAACCAATCCGGAGAAAGAGGGCGCGCATGCTGCAGGGACGCCAGGCCCCTGCTCTGACAGGGGCCTGGCCTCGCCCGGGGCTGCCCCCGACACTTCGGCACTTTTTTTCTGACTACGACCTCAGATTGGACGTGGTGACCCACTGAATTTAAGGATATTATTAAGTGGAGAAAAAGAAACTAACCAGGATTCCCCCAGTAACGGCGAATGAAGAGGGTAGAGCCCAGCACTAAATCCCCGCTTGGCGGCGTGTGCGGGAATTGTGGCATACAGAAGACCAACTCCCCGGCGTCGCTCAGGGGGCCCAAGTCCTTCTGATCGAGGCTGACCCCACGGACGGTGTTAGGCCGATAGTGGCCCCCAGCGTGCGGGGATCGGGTCTTCTCAGAGTCGGGTTGCTTGGGAATGTAGCCCAAAGCGGGTGGTAAACTCCATCTAAGGCTAAATACGGGCACGAGACTGATAGCCAACAAGTACCGTAAGGGAAAGTTGAAAAGAACTTTGAAGAGAGAGTTCAAGAGGGCGTGAAACGGTCGAGAGGTAAACGGGTGGGGTCTGTGCAGTCCGACCAGAGGATTCAATACGTGGGAAGGTCAGTAGCCCGAGAGTTCCGGATCCCCTCCACCGGACCAGTGCCCGGGCCCTACCCGGACCCCACAGGGCACATTTCTTCTGCGGCGGTGCGCCGCGACCTGCTCTGGGTCGGATGGAAATGCTTCGGGGTGGTAGGTAGCCCTCCGCTCCGGTGGAGGGTGTTACAGCCCTCCTGGCAGCAGCTTCGCTGTGTCGGTGGGTCTAAGGGAGATTTGACCGCCTCTGCGCCCTCCCCGGGCACCCGTTCCCTGCCGTACCTCGGGGCACGCCGGGGCGGGGAAAGGGGGATGAGGCCCCCTGCTCCCAGCACAACTGTCGACTGGGGCAGACTGTGGAGTCTAACATGTGCATGAGTCGGAGGGCAGAGCGAAACCCTGTGGTACAATGAAGGTGAGGGCCGGCGCATGCCGGCTGAGGTGGGATCCCGCCACGCTTCCAGCATGCTCTCCCCAGCCTGGCTAGGGATCGGAAGCTGGGACCAGGCCTGGGGCTTGTGGCTGCCTGGTGGGCCCCGGGGTGCGGGAGCCCCCTGTCCTGCAAGCCAGCCCAATGTCAGGGTGTTGGTGTGTTACTATGCCAAGTGAGGAGGATTTACATGTAGCCAGCATAAGACACAACCTGTACCCCGAACGATTCTACCAGAATTGCTAGGAGAGTCATGTATACATTAAATATCATATTACTTACGGCAGAGCCAGAGGGACTCCAGATCTAAGCGGTTTAGGGTTAAAGTGAAAGGTGCCATCCAAACTGACTGGCTTTTGTCAGATAGAAACAATCTGAGCCAGAAGTTCCCAAACGTATTTGGCCTACTGCCCCCTTGGAAATGTACCTTTTTTAAGCGAACAAACAGAAATATGTAGTGACAAATTTGCATTCTGTTTTGTATGTATATTTCTATCTACATCCTACAACATAGTAAAGAAAGAAATTGTTGTAAATAAGGCACCTTGGAGCTTGAAATTATAAAATTATTTATCAAAAATCAACCCTAGTAACATTTGCAATACACACAGAAAATTCAGATACCAAAGAATAATATTAAAATAGAAATTACGACTAACATTAAATATAATCCTAATGAGAAAGATGAACCTGGTGCGCTGCTGTCAATTTATTAGTGTTCGGCTCTATTGTTGTCAGCATCATTCTCAAATCAGCACGATTAGCGATTTACCTGTGCTTTCTTTTTTTAGTTAAAAGATTTGTGACCACACTGACAATCCTACCGATGCATGTTGGACTTCCTGACGATGCGCGACACGCTGGCCTGCCAGCAATTGCTTGTTAAGATCTGTTGGCGGGTAACACTGATTGGTACCGTTATAACTTGGATTTTGTTTGTTTATTTGGAAAAAAAGTAATCACTATGACTAACTCTATGTTACACAACAGATGAAACATGTACAAAGGTTTTTTCAAAATGTTCTTATCTTCTCTTCTTTCTTTATGTGTCCACCACCCCCTTATTTTTATTCAACACCCCACAATTTCACCTGAGGCTACTACGGGCTTCCCTGTATTGTTCCAGTGACCCCCAGAGGGAGGTATCACCCACTTAGGGAACCACTGATCTAAACCAGGCTAAGGCAACCCCAACTATCCCATTGTTACTCAGTCACTGAAGACGAATATGATGGGAGACAGTATCGGATGCAGCCAATAGAGCCAAAAGCAGGAGGGCCACCTGCTTCCCCTGGTCCACTGCTTGCTTGAAGGGATCAGATACTTTAACCAAAGATGCTTCCTTACTGAGACAGATGTTGCAGCTGGTTAGATATTTGGACAGCTGCGCGTTGACCAGTTTCTCCAAAAATGTAGAGTAGGCTGTCAATAATGAAATAAGCCGATAGTTGGCTAAGATGAACTTGTCGCTGTACACTTTTTCAATGAGCCTTTTCCAGCAAGTGGACACAGTAGCGTGGAGTACAGAGACATTCAAGAGGAAACTAAAAGTGGGGTTGATGGCTTCATGGTTGACCATCAGAATATGAGGAGGAAAAGGATCATTTGGGGAGCCACATTTGCAAGATTTTAGGGTTTTGTCAGAGTCCTCCAAGGGAAAGCTATCAAAATTAGTAAGGAATAAGAACGTGTAATATTATCACACAATTGCATGTTCTCCGGCCACTTAGGGCCTCAATTATGGGGTTTTGTCATAGGGCAGCGCAGCAAGTCACCATGCTGCACTACCCATAGTCAAAGTGAAAGGGACCAATGGATTGTATATGTATACAATATGGTGCATTCTTGTCCTTTCCCCCTGACCTGGTGCCATTTCGGCAGTCTAGCGCCAATGCAAGCACCCTTGCACCATGGTAAAAGAGTGCCTGTGTTGTAGGCAGGATTGTTTTTGTGCAGGAAGTGGCACCTTCCTGCATAAAACAATCCATAGAGGCATTTTCCTCCTTCTATGTGCATGCAGTGCACACATAAAGAGGAAATAACGAGGAGAAATACATATTTTAACGTCGTTACTCCTGTCCTTGGGAGGCATAAGATGTAATGCATTACCAGGTTTACAAATCCTTGTAGATATGGGAACGAGTCAAAACCCATGCGAGTTGTGTGGGAACACCCACTGCAATGCCCATGAAACTCCTCCCTTGTGCAAAGTAGGGCAAAGCAGAGATTTGCTCTGCGTTGCCTTACTCAAGATTTAGGAGTGGCTTTGCATGGCTTCAGAAATATGACTCAGAACCTTGTTTAACACATTTACCACTTTGCATGGTACAAATGTAACACAAGGCTCTCATAAATATGCCCTTTAGCATCTGAGATATTAACGAGGACGGAAATATTAAAGGAATCTATTATATCTTTTTTTTTAACCATATTTTAATGGCATTTATTCAGTGTTAGTACAAACATTTTTCAATTCTGAGTAGTCTCTTAACAGGCGTAATTGATGATCTGCTAACAAACGAGTTCTAATAGTGTCCATCAGTTCATGTAACAAAACATTCCCCCCCTCCCCCCTTGAGTTGCAATTAGACAATTAGTACATGGTGGCAGCTTGTCAGCAGCTGCCCGTGCATGTGGGTCCCATCGGTCGCGTGAGGTATCACCAGGTGTTTGGCTACGTTAGATCTGTTGTCCCCCAGTCCATTTTCTAGGGCCGCTTCTGCTGCTCTAGGAGAACCCGCCTCGCTAATATCCTCCTTGTAGGAGAGTGGCATCGACTGCATAGTTGCCCCCAACTTTTTGCTGATGTTTTTGCTGTTTTATGACTCTAGCCAGGCCTTGGCCCTGCTATCCAGGACCCCAGCCTATCTGCTTCCTCTGTTAAACGATGTGAGTACCCTAGGTACAACCCAATTGGATGCTGAGGATGCCCTGACAGTCCCTTGTAGATGGTACCCTAGGTACCTAGGGCATGGGTCCCTCTGTAGGCCTACCAGGGCTGCAGCACTTATTGTGCCACCCTGGGACAGCCATACAAACTGACACCACCAGACCACTACTGTAGTCTGAGAAAGGTGGTGCTAGCACCCCTTACAGGGATATAGGTACCCTATCCCCACCCCATTACAACACATATACTCTCATAGGTCACCCCTATAGCAGGCCTTGCTAATCCTACACGGCAGGGTGCTGAGGTATGTGTGAGGGGGGACCCCTACGTGAGTAGGGCCTCTCTGCAACCTTCGTAAAATCATTGCTGGGTTGTTTGTAGTGTAGCCATACCTTATACTCTTAACCGCATTATAAGTATATTGCGATAACGCGATAACTAGAGAATGGCTACACAGAACCATATCGTGTTTGGTGTCAAACATGTAGGAATCATACCCCCAGTCCAGCCATGGGCATGAGGGTATGATTCCCCCCTGCTAGAGGGGTGATATGGGAAAAGCGGCAGAATTTAGACACCAATATAAAAGTGCACAAGTAATACAAAATGGCTACTGCCCGCCACCTACACGACCCTGGCTGGCTGTTGCTGGGGAAAATCCCAGCCTCGCCAGCTGGACAATAGGGCTCCTGTGGCAGGGAGGTGCTAGCATCTCCCCAGACAGGATAATGTGTATTGGAACAGGGTGGGTGCACCAAATGTCCTTTCAGAGTTGCACGTAGGCAGCTGCAGTGCCTTCATTCTGCATACACCGCTTGGAACCGGTTCAGGGGCATCCTGCCCCTCACCCAGGCGGGAAACACACAAAGGGGAGAGGGTGTAGCCACCCTTTCCCGCCTCACCACTCAATGGTGGACACTGCTCTGGACACTCCCCTAATCTTGGGGATAAAGGTGAATAACGTGGCCCCAGAGCCTCAGATTACTCTTGAACTTTACAGTCTTGAACTTCGACTTGCTGCTGCCCAGCTGACAGAAGAAATCTCCCTTGGGGTAAAGGAGTTACCCCCCTGCTTGGCAGGCACCTGAAACACTGCAAGTGACCCGGTTGGAACTTCGCTGCTCTCACGAGCTTCGTCGACTTCCAGCACCCTTGAGGTGGGTTTCCTAAGCATCCCAGAAGCCAGTGAGTGTGCACAACAAACCTGTGTACCGTGGACCGTGTGGGTGCCGAGATTCCCAATACCACAGGACACCGGCTACCTCTTGCGTAGCACACGACCCTGACCAGTGGGGAAGTAGTGCTTTGGCCCATTATTGAGCCAACCACCAAGCAGCATTTGTGCCAAAGACCAGCACCCTAGCCCCCTCTGGTGGCCCGTGGGCTCCCTTTTACGCACTCCATTTTGCTGCCTTCTGCGGTCCCTTGTCTCTCAACTTGTGGGCCCTAACAGAGGACAATCTCGACAACTAAGAGTTCCCCTGGTTGCTCCAGGCCAGCTCTACATTCTCTCCAAAGGAGACCTCTCACAGACCTCGTGGGTCTGCACCAGTAGCTGATTTGTTCATCTTGCGTGGGTTGCAGGTACCAAGGCTTAGTGGATCCATTCCGGACACTAACACCGCAGCGACCCTCATCTGATGTGGGACAGTCGCCCTCCAGAAGCTGGCCTTCCTTGAAGCCTCTCGGAGCCCGTGGCTGCAGATCCAAGCTACACCCCTTCCCACCTGAAGCACCCGACATCGAAGGGCTCTTTGCTTTGAGCCTCCTGGTCACTTTGCTGTGACCCAGACTCTGTCCCCTCTGCTTTCAGGTTCTTCTCTACAATCCTCACATCTTTGATCTTCACGGAATCATTGACGCTTTTGGCTAGCAGAACTTTTGACTATTTTCCCATTGAAAATCAGCCCGCGACCCGACATCAAAATCGACCTATTCACCCGGCTTCCCTGGGGCAGGTAACAGTAGTACCTCGTTACTCTCGTGGTAGTGGGCTCCTCAAAAGCTTAATTCTAAAGTTTTAACTTTGAAGTCCTGCTAGAAGTATATTTAAACTGTTTATTTCCAACCGCGACATTCTCCATAGGCTTTAATAGAGATCCCGATAGCAGCTATTTGCACTGCACGCGCCTCCCGTGGGTCCCCTTCCTCATAACCTGGGGTGGATTCTTAAGGGGCCAGCGATCCTAAATGCCCTAGGCATTGTCTGTAGAATTGTCGTGGTTCGTATACCACTTTTTTGATATATGGTTTGGTTCCCCCCTGGGGCCCTGTGATTCCTGTGCTATTTATTGTGTTTATAAATGCTTGTTTGAATTGTAACTTTGCCACAGCTTCATAAAGAGACTGTGGGATTCTGTCTAGAATAAATACATATATTTTATATATATACCTGTGTGGGCTACTCTTTCATTTGGTTATTCAAGAGGTTATTATGGTAAAACAATAAGCTTAACACTCCTTCAAGACTTAGCCTGAAGGCTGCTCTCCACAGCTACCACTAGGATAGCTTTCTTTAAAGGTTGTCTTAAACCTATCATGAATAAGAGTCGAATCGGACTGGTGCAAGGTGTCCCTATAACTAGGAGACAGCATATGCCAGGCCAACTTCTCACACTCCTGCCCAGATGTTACTAGTTCCCCCACGAGGGTTTCCCAGGCTTTGGCCCTTTCCATCTTGCCAATACCCCGACTGGCTTCTTGGAATAATAACCTGCCATCTCTTTACCTCCCCTCTCCAGGTGGTGATCTGTGGTCTTCTCGGGGCCTTCTAGTTCCTGGCTATCTCCCTCTTGGCTAGGGCATAGGAAAGGTCCTGAAAATAACCAGTCACTTTGTTCTTGGCTGTATGTGGGAACCACCCCAATAGGTAGTGCTCTGGTGTTTGCTGTAACTCTTTATCAATCAAGTTGCCTATTACCTGTTGTATGTCCTGTTGTATGTCCCCCCAGAAGGTCTGCAATAAGGGGCAGTTCTAGACCATGTGGAGTATGTGAGCCTCTCTTTCCCCACATCTTGGACAGGCCGCTGACTCCGCACCAAAGTATCGTCTAATGCAGGCCGGCATTAAATATGCTCTATGTAGTACATAGTAGTTTAATTCATTTAAAACGTGCGTTCCTAGACGCCTTTGGAGTACGCCGTAGGATTTTCTCCCATTCCCTCTCTGGTATCTGCTTACCTAGGTCTTCCTTCCATTGTCGTTTCAGTTGCTCTAACGGCTGCTGCACATCCTTCCTTATGGCCTTATATAGGCAGTACACCATTTTAATTCTTCCTGCTGAGAGCGCAACATACCTGCACCCCACCAGTGCTTGCGGCTCCACGCCCCCACTGTTCCTATGTATCCTAAACCTGCGCGTCAAGGCCCTATGCTTCAGGAAGGGACCCCCAATTATGTCATATGCAGCCTGTAGGTCCTCAAAGGGTAGGAGCGTGGAGTCTCGATGTAGGTGCCCCATCTCTCTCAGTCCTGCTTTAACCCAGTCTTCTAGCCTTGCCCAGTGTTCCCCCTGAGGGAGATATTGCAGCGTTGTCAGTGGTATGTCAGGGGAGTAGGGAGTTGCATCGCCCACCTTCCTCAGGTACCTAGACCAACAGCGCACCACCACCATGGTAGCGATTGTGTCCCAGTCGTAGTTTGGCGGACTCGTATAAGGATTTTTGACTGGCTGGCAGTGTCCGGTGCATCTGAGCATCGTTCCCTGTCTGGGTAATGATCTACCGCCAGCCATTGGATCAGCCAGTACAGCTGCGCTGTAAGGTAGTAGCCCTCGAGGTCAGGCACCGCCAGCCCACCCTGTGCTGTGGGACATTTCAACAATGTCAATGCCACTCTCTGTCTGCCTGCACCCCAAATAAAGGACGTGATCACCGAGTCTAATTCTTTGAATACCACCCGTGGGATCCACACTGGCAGAGTCCGAAAATATTATAATAGGCATGGCAACGTTACCATCTTCAGGACCGCCACTCTCCAAGCCACTAAAAGCGGAAGTGTGCCCCAAGTCCATCGTCGCTCTTGCCAACCTCACTGCTTTGCCCACATTATCGTCCAAGAGGTCTGTTGCATCATGGTAAATTTTAACTCCCAAGTATTGTAGGCAGCCAGGTTCCCACCGCAAGCGATCCAAAGTAAGTGACAGGGGAGTGTCCGGGGCCAGCAGATATAGACTGGATTTTTGCCAGCTGACCTGAAGGCCAGATATTGTGCCAAAGCGGGCAAGCATGGCGTGTGCCCCATGCAGCTCACCCGCCGTGTCACACAGGAAGACCAAAAGATCGTCCACGTATAATGCTATAAATGCTGACCCGTTGATGTCTCTAGGCCCCTGTAATCCTGGCCGCTCCTAGCCCTGCACACCAGCAGCTCCATGGCCAGAGCAAACAGGAGGGGGAAAAGGGGGAATCCCTGCCTCGTACCTCTCTCCACCTTCTGCCTAGGTGATATGACTCTTCCAGTGCACACACAGGCTGTAGGGGCTGTGTACAGGAGCTGCACCCACTTCAGGAATCCCTCCCCCAGGCCCATCTTGACCAGGGCTGCATATAAATACTGCAACTCTAGGCTGTCAAATGCCTTCTCTATGTCTTCTGCGAGCACTGCCACCTCCTGCTTATTGTACCCTTCAGAGTCCATTGCCGCCAGGAGTCGTTTGATATTTATGGCTGTGTTCCACCCCGGGATAAATCCCGCCTGTGGCGTTTACTCATAGCGTGCATGCCCCTGATATTCCATGTCATGTATTTGTAGTGTTGCTTGTCAGCCATTGTCAAGTAGCACCGTGATCTGATCTCCTCCCGGTCTGGGTGGCACCCCCTGTTCGCTTCTCCCAGTGAAGCCCACATGGTATCCAACACTCTGTAACTCGGGGTTTCCCCCCAACAGAACAACAAACTCGTCCCCAAACTCTCACTCCCCCGGATAAGTAGGAAAACACCCCCATCCAAACTAGTTTAGAAAACATACAAGTGACTGCTTGCAAGTTGATCAGTCAGTCCCAGAGGGCGGCTATTCGTCGAAGCTCTCCCAGTCTCAACAGCCGCCATCCCCCTCTGTACTATCAGAGGTCTTCTCCACAGCATTCCCCCGTTAGTTACCTCAGTACCGGAATGAAACAGCAGGAGCACCCCATCCCACTCTAGTCCTGCACTTCCCAGTTCACCATTTCTTGCCATTAGTTGATGCCGTCCGTCGTCTGTGGAGTGACAGTCGGAAGGGACTCACTCTGTGCCTCAGAGTCGCTGGACCCATCCTCAGGGCTGGTGTCCCCTGCATTCTCGCTATCGTCAGGAGGGCCCTGGCTCTGCACTCCACCGCTGATCCTGGCCACCACTTGCATCGAATTCAGCCGCTCAAGCTGTGTCTCCTCTTGTGAATGCACCAGAGATGTGCCTGAGCCCTCTGATTCCCGGAGCGTAGTCCTCGTCGCCCTCCTTTTACTGGGGTCCGTGGGTCCTCTGCTCCATCATGGCGGTCCAGCCAGTCAGGCGCTTCTTGTGGGGTTTTGAAGAACTCAGTGCCCCCAGCCATTACCACTCAGAGCGTAGCCGGGTACTGCGTCACATATTTGTAGTCCAGCTGGTCCAGTCTCTGCTTCACGTCCCGATAGTACCCCCTTCGCCGTTGTACTTCCCTCGAAAAGTTGGGGAAGATGTGCACCGTTGAGTTGTGCACTTGTGTGTCTCCTTTGAGGCGTGACTGGGTCAGGATATGATCCCTGTCTTTGTAATGTAGGAGTTTCACTATCACCACTCGTGGCAGAGCTCCCGTTAGGGGCGGTTTTGCAGGGACACGATGCGCCCGTTCTAGGGCGAAGAAGTTTGATAGTCCGTTTGGCGCTACCTCCTCTCTGAGCCCTTTCTCAAGGTAGGCCGTCATGTTATGGCCTTTAATTTTTTCCAGTAGGCCCACGATCCACAGGTTGCTTCTGTGTGGTCTGTTTTCGGCATCTTCAGCCCTGTCCTTCAGTGTCCGCACTTTTGTTTCCAGTAGAGCCATTTGTTGTTTCATGGCAGTGGGTGCCAGTAATGCTTCAGCGAGCTCCCTCTCAGTTGACTTGACCCGGTCCACCAGTTTTCTATGGTCCTCTCAGATCAACCCCATGTCCAGGCTCAGCAAGTCGATTTTACTTTCTGGGTGCTCACTGGAAGCAGTGATAGCCTGCAAAATATCCTGTAATGTGGGGACTACAGGATGGTCCCCCTCCTGTGAGACCTTCCCGCTCTCGTCCATAGGCGCACTCATTGTGGGGTCTTCTTTATCTTTCTTTTTGGGGGGTTTCCCCATGTTGTCGTCTCGTCCTACATTGTTCCTGGTGTGGTGCGTACTCATGGGGCACCGCAAATCGTCTCCACCAGTCGCGCCCTGTTACCTCCAGCAATCTCTCACCGACAGGCCTCCGAGCTGTACCGGCCTCTCGGGTCGATGGTAACTCTAGTCGCTGTGTGGCACACCTAAATTTTAGGGTCCAAGCGTGAGGCACCATTCCAGGCCCCCACTATTCCCATCTGTAGCGGCCACTGTCCCTGGCAGAGCCCACGCCAACCGATACCTCACACTGTCAGGAGCTTCTATTCGTGAGTGTGTCTGCTCCAGTCCTGCACCAAGGAGCCATGCAGGGGGGAGGCAACACAGTCCTCGTCTCCCCTCCCAGAGGTGCGTGTGGGGAGCCCAATGTCCGCCTCAGTGTAGTCCTCGTCTGGGCTCACTGCCCCGCCACCATTTGCTCTGCAGCGCACACGTCAAGCGATCGTCTTAGGGGCCCTCCAAACGCCACCACTCCTCCTCCAGCTATGTACACAGTGAGGCCTGTCCTAGAGCCTTCAGGTGTCAGATCTCCCCCCGGACAGCTTACCACAGGGGCCTTTGAGCCCAGTGCTCTATTGTTCACCGGTGGCGAGCGGGTGGAAGCACTCAAGGCCTCGGATGAGGCCACGCCAATCAGTCAGATCCGGGCTCGCGGGGCGCCGTCTAGCAGCCACGCCGCCAACTCAACGCTGCGCTCCTCCGCAGGCAGCGTGCTCAGACCCACAGGTACTGTATTGTAGGGTATCTCCCCGGGTTCCCCCAGCCCATTGTGCCACTCCTTGCCAGGGGTGGAAGAGAGGGCGCATCAGCACCCAAACTGCACTTTGTGTTACAGGGGGGGCACCGCCATCTTGGTGCGATGTGCGTTTACGCTCACCACAATTAACTTTCTGGCGTTTTAATGCTGCGAGGGAGGCTTGCTTCTCCCCCAGGGCACTCCAGCGCCTTTTTCAACTGTGGGGGTTCGCTGTGGGGTGTCGTGCCCCGCGAGGGGGTTCAGGAAAGTCTTTAATGGTGGCTGGCCGAAGGGAGCTCACGGTTAGAGCTGCTCACTCCATCGGCGCCAAGCCACACCACCAAAGGCATCTATTATATCTTTGATCTTATTGTCAAACAAATTAGTGAGTCGCATGCAAAGTTTAGGGGAGGCTTCCAGGGGCTGTGCAGTAGTGCTAGGATAACAGAATTTCTTTATCATAAAGATCTCCCTGGATTTATGCTAGCCATCACAATTTTGCTAGCAAATAAATGTGCTTGGGCCTTCTTTATTTCTTGGTGGCAGACACTTAGCTCCTTTATATAAAAATCTTTGCCGGCTGGTATGTAGCTTGCAATGTTGGCAGTGTTTTACACACTACTCATTAAACCATGGGCTGTGGAGTGTTTAGGAGTATGGACGCAGCCTTCATGGGCGCTGTGGTGTCACCCATGTGTTTTAGCAAGGAATTGACTGCCTACGTATCTAAGTTATCTGCGTCAGAGCTACCTGGCAACTCGTCTGTGTCAGGAGAAAGGTTATGTGTCTCAATATTTTGCTCTCTGATGCCTCTTTCACTTCGATTAGAAGGTTGGGATTTGTACTTGTCATTGGTGTAAGGATACATTTTCTCATAACATCTATACAAATCATGCTTCTTGCCAACCACAGGCACAGTCTGTGCTGTGGCTACATTTTTACTCTTTTTAAACCTCTCCAGCCCTGTTTGTTTGTTTGGCCTTTAGATGACATGGGGCGACAGAGTTTTTAGAGTAAGAGTCCCACACCCCATCTCATTCCCCTTACAATAGAGTGCATTCCAAGCACCATGCCAGGGAATCTCGAGTTGAGGCACTTCACAAGACCTCTGCAAGTAAGCTGCTATGACTTGTAAAGATGTCATGACTGTAATGTAGTTTGACACTTTTTTTGGTTAAGTTGTTTTTCCATGCTTTGGGTAAGAGTGGGCGGAGCTGGCATAGTGCCTCTATGCGGAGCTCCACAGAGTTTGAAAAAAACTCAGTGGAACTCCGCTCCCTCCACTCCCAAATTATTTAAAAAGGTAAAAAGAAGGCACTAACCTGCATGTCTGATGCCTCCCCTGCATGGCCGCTCTCCCTTCTTTTTAAATGTTAAAAAAAAATTGGAGGGTGGAGGGGCAGGCTAACTCTGCTCTGCCACAGAGTCGGTGTTTTGCCTACCTCCGTGTTCGCAAAGGAGTCCGGAGTAGAAAAATCTACGCAAACTGGAATGGGGCATCATTGAGCTCTTGAGCCTGGCCTGCCATGCCTAATGCCCTTGGCCCCATTTTAGGTCTCGCTGAGCCCAGTGCATGCGCTGGCTCGGAGAGACATTTTGTATGTGAGTTTTCAAAGTGCTTCTGGCTGGCCTAGCGCTTGCGTTCACAAGACCGTGCATGCGCGAACCGCTAGCCTTCAGCAGCACTTTGAAAACTCGTGCAAGATCGCGATCACTTTCGCTTTCAGAGCGATAGCGATCGCGATGACGCACGCTTTCAATGCTTGTTTTTCGAGGGTGCATAGAACAGCCCACCGGGACCATTAACCTTCCAGGAAAGAGGTTCTCACTGCCATACACCACAGAAAGTGGCGCTGATCAAACTATAAACGATAACCCCATGTGATGGAATGCTGATGAACCAAAATAAAGTTTCCAAACTTAAGAAAGCGGATTATGGTCACCGCCACGAGCCCCTCGCTTTGGTTGCTGGACAGCTGCACACTTCTTGGCCTTGTTATTTTTCAAAATCGAGCTTGAATCCCCTTCCTTTCACTGCTGATCTTTGGGATTTACGAACACTAAATCACAAAGTGCCACTGTGTAAACACGTGCCCGCCTGGCAGCTCTGCTTTCAAAGCAAAACCCGCAATTGCTCCTCCACGCCTCAATGCAGGCTTCACTCTCCATGCAGAAGCCACGATCACACGGCTGCTCGGCTTGTTGTGGCTTTGTTAATGATAAATATTAGCACTCACAATACCGAACGCATTAATTCTCCTGCGCATTATTTTTACAGATGAAAACACCCTCGCCATGCTAACATCGCACAGGCAGCCTCTCCAAGCTCTGCCTCATCTGCATCTGAAGAGAGGCGCCATTAGAGGGAGATTAATGCTGATGTGCGCCTCGACGCACCCCGGGTGGGCGAGAGACGTTCATGGGCAAGCACGAGAATGTCTCCGAATTGTTCAAAGCAAGGGACTAAGGAAGTGCCCGAGTGGTCGCAGTGAGGGGTCACAGGCGGTAGTAAAGTACTCTGTGGGGGATCAGTTGTCTCCCTTTCTGGTCTGACCATTTATCACATCAGTCCATGCACCCAAACGTGTCTCAGGTGGTCGTCTGTCCTCACATGGAACCATCATAACCAGTGCTTCCCCTGACCTTGAGAGGAGGTTAAACCACATAAATCACCAAGTAGCAGATGGCTACGTCACTCCTCGGGACACAAGTACAAGCAGTTCAGGAGGAACGCGCCTATGGTCCCAAGGCTACCTCTAAACAGTCTCTGAACATTCCCACACAGGATATACAATTCACATGAAAACCTGTACGTCCCCGCGCGTCCCTGACCAATTCATTCGAGTACTTGAATGCCCACCACCTAGGGCTAGGTTCGCACTATACATACATATACTCGCAATAAATAATAATAAAAAAAGGCTGAGAAAACCGCAATGCAAAATTACTATTGTCAGAATTAATAGTGTAATATTTACAGCAAGATAAATAAATATTTTACTCCACCTCCCAATAACTCATCTAATTTTGAATAAAAAGTAAAAGCCAACGACTATCAAAAGCCCAACGGTTATTTTTTACTTCATTTAAACTAGCAGTCACTGACAAAGCCAGCAGGCCTGACTTTAAAATGTTGAAACAAGATAACACAGGCATACAAAAGTGTGCTGTATTTTTGCAGTGCCTCTGTGCAACCGACCACTTTCTATGTCTCTTATTTCTGTGCCCTATTTTATAGTCCCCAGGCACGTGATGCAACATGACATCACAGAAGCACTCCAAGCAGAGGGAATTAAAACAAGCATTGGCATAGCCAGTAGGTCTACACACATGGAGACAATTAACAAGGTATTTACATGTAAGTGCTAATTTTGTGCATGCCTGCGTGTAGAATGGGTTCTCATTCCAGCCGCTTCATTTTAAATCTGCATTCCTTGGTCCCTCCCGACGTGCACAGCGGGGACAGGTGTGTTACAATCTGCGCAATGCCGAGAGCTTGTTGTTTACAGACAACACCCCAGGGTAGTACAAAATTTTGTATACCCCCCCCATTCTGCATGTTTATATTAATCCGAATAATCAATTAATGGTAATATTATTAATCTGTTTGAAGTGATAACTCACCAATTATATTAACAAAAGAATTACACGTGGGATTTTGCATGGCTAAACTAATTGTATACTAATATATGTACGCATTCTAATGGTAGAAAATTAGAATATTGCATGATATATGTTGTAATTGTAAGTTGCACCAGATGACATCACTGGGTGAATATAAACGCTTTGATTGTTGCTATTATGCTAGATAATTACTTACACATAGGGGAATTAGTAAGGGTATAATATTTTATTAGCCAATTCAATGTTTTAATTACGTTTTTCTGTTTGTTTTACTTAAGTTGACCATTTGGGCCTTCGTAAAGATGGCCGACTGAGACACACGACGTGACTGCTACAGTTCCACGAGGTTTTGGGTGAAGTGCGCCTGCGCCACCGCCAGCAACAATGGCCTCGTCCTGACCCCAGGAAAGATGTACCAACCAAGGTCGTACTGGGAGAGTTGCCAGGACTACAAAACAAAGAACTGTCTTTAAAACCAGAACCAGCAAGTGCGATGACTTAATCTAACATACTATGTGAGAACTTCACCGGACGACCCCAAATCCACCAATCAGGACTGTCTAAAGCTCATTCTTGATACATTTTGTTGTTAGTTTCATTATAAAAGTGAGTAGACAAAGCGAGTTAGGGAGTCCTTCTTTTTAGCGAACTTTCATTTTCCTGACGTTATGCTGACGGAGAGGACGGTGACACTGCTGGACAGCTGTTATCCTGGATCTTTGAGAGACTGAATTGCGGCCTGACTTTGATGAATTTAAAGATTTTTCCACAACTTGACTGACTTAGAGGACGACTAATAGCCAGATTGGGTAAATCTGATGTTTTGCGGTTTGGATGATGATTTTCTAAAATTTGCAATTTAATTAGATAAACGATGCTTTGATTAATAGACAAATGTGTTGTGTTGATTATTTGAAGAAATTAGATTAAGAGAAGAGCATATATATAAGAATTGAATTGCCAAAGTACAAAATCAACTAACTGATTCATCGCCAAATGAGGGGAATATCACGAGGTTCGAAGCTAGTAAAGGTATTAAATGCACAATAGGGTTTAGGTGAAAAGATATTCCTTTCATGTCAGCGTATGGAAACTTATCTCTCCCGGGAAAACAGATCAGTGAAGTGTGAGTGTTGGTGTTATGGGCCCCACCAATGATTGTATTTGAGTTAATGTGTTCTGTGCGGCCACCAACACACCCCGCCCCTTTCCGAGTGAATTCTGGCCACCTGAGACTAGGGATAAACCTCTGCCAGTCTCCTCGGTCCGCAACCTGGGAGCCATGCTCAATAACAAGCTGAGTACGGAAACCCAGGTAGCAAAAACAGTGGGGATCTGCACAGCCCTGCTACGCTCCCTGCGTAAAATCATGCCACTCCTCCCAGCACAAGCCCGGGCGTCGATAGTCAGATGCACAATACTCAGTCGCATTGACTATTGTAACTCCCTGCTCCTTGAATCTCCAGTCACGCTGATGGACCGACTTCAAAGAATTCAATCTGCCGCCGCCAAGCTGGCTCTTGGCTGGACGAGAAGGTCTTCGGCCACAGCAGCCCTGGCCGAGCTACATTGGCTACCCTTAAAGCAGCGTGTGGCATTCAAGTCCCTCTGCATCGTCTTTAAGGCTCTGCATGGACTCGGGCCCAGACCCCTGCAAGCTTTGTTCCTGTGGTACACTCCCACCAGAGATTTACGATCATCATCAGCCCGTCTGGTAAAGGTGCCCAGATTCAACAAAGCCAGAACCGGGGGCAGATCCTTCAGGGTCGCAGCAGCCAAGTTATGGAACAGTCTGCCTATTGACATACGCCAGATCTCACAACTTCTTCCATTTAGGAAGCGCATCAAGACCTGGCTATTCCCCTAAACTCTGCCCACCTGCTAACTACTCCGGTCTATCCTTCAGCAGAGTATTCTCCAGCGCCAGGAAGCCTGCAAGGTATCAGTCGCGCTCTATAAATACTTAAAATAAAATAAAATAAATAAGTTAATGTGGTGTTGCGATATTTGGTCTGTGCTGAAGGGAGGATTTGACATTCATCAGTTTTTCTGGTAGCAGAATGATGGTTGTTATTGTTTTGGTTTGGTGATTATTGCTTGTAAATTGCTTATTGATTATTGTGTTATTGATTGATATTGGTTTATGTATTAACACTCTATGTTGAGTCGCTTTGAGTTCTATGTTGTTTGCACGGCATCTGGGATGTAGGAAGTCGGAAGTTTGTAACGGTTCCGTAGTAGAGCAGAGTTAAGCGCTGCTCTCGGAAAAGACGGAATTGTTGTTGCCCTGTAAGTACACAGGGAGAAACGTGTAACGATTGAAGATGCACAACGCATTGTCTGGGTTCGATTCGGTGACATGTGTTGCCATTAGAGACATTTTTCTGTGTGAGAGAAGTGTGTATGATAGTGAAGGTCACCTGTGAAATTTTGGTCTTAGGTACCAGGAGTCCAAATGGCATTCCGATAACGCTTATCACTGGAAAGGTAACATGTGTTCTCTGATCTTGCTAGAAGGATAAAGTAGAGGGAAGTGCTACTTTGTTAACGTATGTCATAATTCTGTAGTAGGACAGACTGTTCGCTGTTCTCGGGAAAAACAGGATTCTGCGTGAATGTACCACAATTTTCTCGTATGAAAGTGCGTGAATGTGAAGGCATTCGAGTTAATTGTGAAACTCTAGTTTTATTTCTCAGGAGCATTGGGTCTCCAACCATGTGTCTTAACTCTGGAGAAACGGTTAGCTAATGCTTGTTAGAAGGGTAAGGTAGAGGGATGTGCTACTTTATCAAAGGAAGTAACGATTCCGTAGTAGGGCAGAGGTAAGCGCTGCTCTCGGGAAAGACGGAATTCTCGTGAGAAAGGTCTATTGCTATTCCTTGGTTAGCGAAGCGGACAATGGTGGTGTTTTTGTGTTGTTACTAACAGAATTGTACATTTTAAATAGAATTGTACATTTTAAACAAAACTTACCGAGTGGATTTTTGTAAAGGAGGGGTAGACAGGAGCAAGAGCTGCGGCAGCGGCTGCTGATGTCAGAACGACCGCGCTGAGATCGGCCAGTCAGTTGGAAACGTAGAACACTCCGGATTGGTGCGTTAGTGTACGCCACGCTAGGAGTGGAGAAGCACAGGGTGACGTAGATGCTCCGGATTGGTGCGTTAGTGTGAGTCGCACTACGATTGGACAGAATAGCGGTACAGTTGTAAGGAGAGACTAGCGATACACGGAAGACAGGAAAATTTATTTTACGATCCACCAGAAAAGGAGAAAAAGTCCTGGTTCGGTAGAATTAAAAAGTGGTTTAAGAAGGACAAACCGATTGTAACTAGGGAAGGACAGTTACTTCCTCCACTGCAAACCCCCGCATCCTTTATGGTTGCGAAATATGGATATCACACCTGTATTTGGTTAGACAATTGGGTCAAGTATACTGAAAAGGATGGAGTGTTGGCTTTTCCTGAACACGGTTCATTTAATTTGGCAATTTTGAGAAATTTAAGAGAGAAAATGATGAATTTAGAACCAAGACCTAGACCGACACAATTTGAAGCATTGACAGAATGGGAAGATGAGATGCGCGAATGAGAAAGACAGAGAAGTGGCGGAAGGTATAGTTACATGTTTGGTAGGTCATACGGATATGAGAATCATGATGATCGAATGAGAAGGTGGCAGAATGCGAGTATGACTGAGGGTTTGTTTTTCTTAAGAACTGCAGGAGAAAATGAAGGAAGAAAATGCGTAGAAAAGAGACATAATGTGGAATCGAGAGGGTATGGAGTGAATGAATCAGAGGATGATGTTCTTGATGACATGTTCTATAAAAATCCACCCCCATATCGGCCAGAACCAGAAATATTAAACCCAAGTGCCCCAATGAAAGAAACAGTAAGAATCGTAAAATCGGAACCAGAGTTCCAAGATTTGAGAAAAAACAATTCCATTAGAGAGGTAGAAAAGAAGTCCGGAGGTAAAATAAATGATAAAAATTCAGCAGAACTAGCAAAGACAACCCTAGAATTAACAGAGAAAATAAGAGAATTGACCAAAAATCTAGAAGCTGTAACGGTTCCTGTAACGATAGGTCCAGTAATGCCTATTTTTGATAAACAGAAAGATAGCGAACATTGTTTGACAGTCCCTTATAAAAGCAATAAACAGGTTGAACAACTAAAACTGAGTCAAAATGATAATCCATGGAGACAGACAATAAGTATGATTGAACCAAATAATCTGTTTGTAGGCCAGAATTGTGCAGAAAGGCGTATAACAACAGTGGAGACAATATTAGAAACACAAAAGGATTTTGGACAAGGAAGTGTAGAGAAGTCAGTAGGACCATCTACAGAGGAATTAAGTGAATGGTTGAGAAGCTTGCAGAAGAAAGACAAAGAATCTCAGTCAATGGATGTAGCCAAATTACGAATGGTACTGGAAGAGTTAAAAGTAGGAACTATCCCTACGGAGAAGTTAAAAACCTACCAAGATGAGGAGTTGTTATTTCTGTGTAAAAGCATAACTTGGAGAGCAAAAAGTCTCCATGAAAGATTAGAAGAAGTGGCAAATGAAATGGGTATAGATATTGAAAAGGTAAAAGCCCTACAGAAACCATATCGAGTAGATTTCACTGAAAAGGACATTCAAAATATAAATACCACAGGACGAATGAGTCAGATTAAGGAAATAATTATTTTGTTGAGAAAATGGGAAGATGTGGACAAATGGAAAAGTAGATGGTATTGAAAACGAGATGATGTTTCAGATAAAACCTTTTCAGCTTTCCCTGTTAGAGAAAAAGAGAAGGTAGTAACAGAATGCCCTTTGAGAGAAATTCCAGGAGGAGGATATGTACATGTCCCATGGACTAGGCAAGATATTTTGTCATTTACAAATGACTTCCCTCGACTACGTGAAAAAACCCGTCGAGTGGTATAGACAGGTGGACAGATTTGTAAAATTGTCCAAAGTATTGTGGATAGATCTAAACAGCCTATTTGACATACCAGCAGATCTATAGACAGAGTGCAAAATCATGATAGATTGGCCAACACAAGAATACCCAAGGGATCCAAAAACAGGGTACCTCCTAAAGAGACAGATTGGGTAAACATTTACAGAACACATCAGGAAAGCAAAGAGTCAGTACATGCATATTATGAGAGGTTAATTTTGGCCTTTAAACAATTTAGTGGAGACGAAAATCTGAGTGAAAAGGATCTAAGTCATTTTGTATACAGGTTTGTAGATGGTCTTCGTCCAGAAATTAGTGAGATGATAAAACAGCATACTGTAGACTGGCAAAATAAGAAAATCGACGAAGTACTGAGACATGCTAAATATTTCAGTGATGAGATTGAAGCAAAACAGCGAAAATTGAAAGAAAAGGCTATGTGGGCACAAGTAAAGGTAGCGGAGAGACAGGAAGCTCAATTAGCAGAACAAGTGAATAATACCGGATCAAGACAAAAATGTAGGCCTGGGAAAGGTAAAGGAAATATAAAGGAAGCTAAGAAGAAATTTCCGTGTCATAATTGCGGTATGATAGGGCATTGGAAATCCGAGTGTAAATTTCCCCCGAGTACTAACGATGAAAATGCATCATTGAATCCACAGGTGCAGAATGAGGTGAGTGGTCAAACGCAGTGACAGCAGCAGGTTGTAACACAACAGAATCAGGTGCCAAAACCACCTTTTCCACAGAGCAAAAAATCCCAGAAGTATAGTAATGAAACGGGATTCTACAACAGAGAACAGGTAAATAAACTGCTGCGCGCTAGCGCTGCTTTGCAGTATTGGCTGCAACGCGATGAGAGTGATTCAGAAGAGGGTTATTGACGGTGCCAAAGGGAGGAAGAAGAGTGCGTACTTGACGCAACTCTAGAAGTAGACCAGACAAGCCCATTTGTAGATGGAAAAGATAATAATGAAAATATTACTTTCCTAGTTGATACTGGTGCTACTCGATCAACTGTTAGATTAGCTGATGTTAAGAATCTTCCTCTCTCGGATGAAACGATCCAAGTAGTTGGCGTATCCAGCAAGCAGATTAAAACATACCTTACAGATCCAGTGAAGGTTAGCATAGGGAAATTTTCTGAAATGCACCGCTTTGTCGTGTGCGACACCAGTCCCGTGAATTTGTTAGGTAGAGATTTGTTGTGCAAGATGAACTGCACTATATTTTGTACCACGGATGGAATAGCATTTGAAACCCCAGATGATGATGTGTTGTATAAAATGACAATGGCAAACAGGGAGAAGGAGGTTACTGAAACCTATGCTGTATTTAACCCTGACGAATTACCTAAAGAATTAAAACAATCTGTTAAGGCAGAAGTTTGGGATTTCACAGGAGAAGACGTAGGATTAATGAGAAATGTAGATCCAGTAAAAATAACAGTAAAAAACGGAGTAAGATATCCAAATGTCCCTCAATATAAATTGACACCTGAAATAATCGAAGGAGTGACTTCTGTGATTGAGAAAATGATAAATCAAGGAATTTTGAGAGAAATAATGAGTAGTCCATGTAAATCACCAATAATGGGACTGAAAAAGCCTAGTGGGAAGTTCAGGATAGTACAAGATCTGAGAAAGATAAACAAAATTGTTGTGTCATTCTGTCCCATTGTACCGAATCCATCTGTGATTTTATATCAGATTCCCCATGACGCAGAATGGTATACAGTGATTGATCTATGCCATGCTTTCTTTTCCATCCCATTGCACCATGACAGTCAGCAAATTTTTGCATTTCGTTTCGGAGAACGTATTTTGGCTTGGTGCCGAATTCCACAGGGGTATACAGAAAGCCCCTCAATATTTAATCAGCTATTGAAGAAGTCTTTGGAAAGTCTAGAAATGCCCAAAAATTCTGTACTAGTCCAGTACATCGACGACCATCTTGTGGCGTCGAAAACCCGTGAAGCTTGTGAGGTAGATACGATAGCCTTGCTGAATCATTTGGCAGATGGAGGACTTAAAGTGTCACCATCAAAATTACAATTTTGCAAGAAAGAAGTACAATATTTAGGACATAACATTGAAAAAGGACTGAGAAGAATAACAATAGACAGAATCAGTTTCATAAAAAGAATGAGTCCACCTATGACACAAAGAGAAGTGAGAACGTTTTTGGGAATGGTTGGATATTGTCGTCAATGGATCAGCAATTTTTCGTTGATCGCAACACCTTTGGTACGACTGACAAGAAGTGATGTGAAAGATCCCTTTGATTTGAACAAAGAGGAATTGGCAGCATTCAAAATATTGAGAGATGGGTTGTGTGAAGCACCTGCATTGGGTATGCCTGACTATGAAAAGGAATTTGAGTTGTATTTCAGTGAGAGAAATGGATGTGCACTCTCTGTTCTGGTACAGAAGCATGAAAAACTGAGAAGACCAATTGCATATTTTTCATCAATGTTGGTCCCAGTCTGATAGCCAATATGGCTATGGAGTTGTCCATGACTTCGGCCAGATATGGCTGCAGAGAGGATTCTTAACCTCAAGTGGAACTCCCATTAAGAATGCTGAAGTGATTGGAAAGTTGCTTGAGGCGATACAGCTGCCTAGGCAATTGGCTGTCGTAAAGTGTGCTGCCCATAGTCGCAGTGGTGATTATATCGCTACTGGAAATACATTTGCGAATGACATGGCACAATACTGTGCACGAAATCAGAATTCAATTAATCGGACTAAGGAAAAAGAGGTGATTTCTTGCTCTTTGATGTTTACTAACACTGTGGGAACATGGGAAGAAGTAAGACAATTGCAGGAAGAAGCAGGAGAGGAGGAAATGAAGCAGTGGGTAAAAGCAGGATGTGCACCAAGAGAGAAAGATCATGTGTGGGTCTATCAAGATGGAAGACCAGTCATGCCTGATAGCATGATGTCTGCCATGGCACGGATGTATCATGGACAGGGACACATAGGGAGAGACGCTATGATCAGGTCCTTTAAACAAACCTGGTATAATGCAAAGTTCAGACTTGTAGCAGAAAGTCTTTGTCAGAGATGCCTAATATGTCAGCAATACAGTCCAGGAAGAAAGACAGTAGTGAGTCTAGGAACAATAGGTCGAGAAGGAGGGCCTTTTACCAGAATGCAAGTGGATTTCATTGAAATGCCTCCTTCTAACAGGTTGAGGTATGTTTTGGTAATGGTCTCTCTGTTTTCCAGATGGGTAGAAGCATTTCCAACAAGAAGAAATGATGGGATGACAGTGGCAAAATTACTTTTGAGGGAATTTATCCCTAGATTTGGGTACCCAGTGACAATTGAATCAGACCGAGGAGGACATTTTCATAATGAGATCATAAAACTGATTTGTGAAGCATTGAATGTATGACAAAAACTACATTGTGCCTACCGACCAGAGGTTTCTGGTGTGGTGGAACAGATTAATGGTACTATCAAAAACAGGATAGGGAAAATGTGTTTAGCCACAGGTATGAAATGGCCTGATGTCTTGCCTCTAGTACTCATGACTATTAGATCAATTCCAGACAGAACTACAGTGTTAAGTCCTCATGAAATCATCATGGGACGAGCCATGCGCCACGTGTTTATACCAGTCAACAAGCTGATGACTATAACTGATGACATGGTGTTGGAATACTGTAAAAGCCTGGATGACGCAGTTCATTCTGTGTTTCATCAGGTTGGAGCGGATGCCACCACCCTTGAAAAGAAGCCAGCCCATGATCTAAGCCCAGGGGACTGTTATGTTATGTTATGTTAGGTTGATTTATTATGCGCGCAGCTACTCCAGCCAAGGAGCGTCCCGGCGCAAAGACAAGGAGGAACACAACACAGCAAACAATGACGCCCAAAATAAACAGCTAAAAGAGAAAAGTCTTAATCGCTCTACGGAAGGAAAGCAGATCGTCTAACTGTCGGATTTCAACTGGGAGGGTGTTCCAAATTAGTGCAGCTTTCACGCTGAAGGAACGACCCCCCATCCTGTGGTAAATATTTAAATTACCTGTACTATTTTTTATGCGGTAAAGTCTAGTAAGAATAACTCAGTCAAAATAAGAGGCAGAATCCGTGGTATTAGAGGTTCTGAAAAGGACTTTATTCCTTACAAAGGAATTATGGTTCGAACCAGGCAATCATATTCCATCACCACGAAGGTTCAGGAAGGGATAGGCAAAACATTATTGACAAGTAATCATATATATATGAAAAGCATTGCATTAAGACAGATGCAGGAGGCGTAACAGCTGATAATACAGATAAGAATACACATACGTAATGAAAATAGGCGTAATAATGGGCGTATACTAGAAACGTCATTTAAAATGATGTCACAAGTGGGTGGATCCATAAGAGAATCCTGCAGTGTCAGCAGAAATATTTGGCAGAGATGCGCGCGCAGCCGTATGACGTGTGATTGACGTGCAACTAGAGGGTGAAGGGGAATTGACATTTAGCTCTACATGTGGAGACAGAAGTCTGGGGGGTCAGGTCAACCTAATCCCAAATTGTATCTAATATCTTTGTTTAAGGAACTGTGTTATCCAAAAGGAAAGGTCTCTCGGACGGAATCTATTCTATACTGACTGTTAGTGCATGTACAAGCGTCTATGTGTCTACATGAGATGCGAGGGGGCAAGAATCTTCCATGGTAACAGGGGCTATGAATTACTTGCATAAAGACAGCGAGGCCGAGCCCTTTGCTCGGTAGCTGGAAGGATGTTTACCTAAGCTACTAGACAGGAATGCATTGGATGAGGAGCGGAGCAGATAACTTGAAGGCTGAATACAGTTTTTGGCAGGCAACAGGCCGCGTCAGGCACCGTTAGCCGCGCAGGGAGTAGGACAAAGTTCATGGATACGGATGCAAGTCCAGGCTGGAGCATTTCAGAGGCAGAAGCAGGAAAAGGCTTGATGGCAGAATTCAGGGCCTACTCGCCTGAACTGTAAAACATGAAAAGTGAACCATATAAAGTCGGTGGCCAATCATACTTAGGAATGGAATATTCGACCCATTCATGGCGGATCTGAAAGAGGACATGTTGACGTTGGACGCACATGCATTTGCGTCTTCATAGCTCGAACTGGAGGGAACATACATGTACTTGTAGCATGTACATGGAGCCGTTGGGGTCTAAGATAGGGGACATAACTGGTCATAAAATTCATATTTCCTCATTCCCTCCTTGTCCCCTACGGACCCTTATGAAATATCCATCTTCATCAATCCATCAATCTGTTCATATAGCATCATTTGTTCTTCTTTCTTCTTCCGGGATCTTGAATGAAAATTTGAAGGCGGGATACACGATGTGGCACACAGACCACAAATCGCTGGCCCACATTGTAGACACAAGCAGCAACTGAATAGTATGAGAAAGCCAATACCTAGGAAGGATAGGATCCTCCATCCCCAGGCTGACAACACGCTCCAGAGCCAACCGGACCAAGTCCAGGTGCCTGGATTCTGGTGTATCTGGCTTACGATCTTATGAAGTCGAGTTATGGCCTTATATACTGACGGCGCGTTTTCTGGTATGAAAACACAGCAACTTGATCCGATGACCCTACAAGCTCCGCCCCTATCGGCCAGAATGACGTCAAGGACAAGACGATTTTGAAGAACAACAATCCGCATCGCAGACTGCTCCTCTGTTAAGTTGCCTAAGGCGGAAGTAGTTTCATTCACTACTGCTTCAAGGGTTCTAGTTAATCTACGTATCAGTTTACTATTAGTGACTGTACCTATGTAGGGGAAGAAACCTTTATTGAAATCTGTATATTGCTCCCATGCTGTTTCAGTGTAGTCGACAATCGGGAGATCTCTCTGCTGTCTATTGTGTACTAAATGGGTATTCCTATGGTAATCAGGCGGGGCTAGGAAAACAGGTGGCAGAAGGAATGCAATGTAACAGGTACCATCCCAATCTAGGGGTAGGCGTATGTATGCGGTGTGACCACAGATGAGTGACGAGAAGCTCTAAATGTAGACTTGCCTTTATCACTGAATTCTATTACAGTGGTACATTTACTATGGCCCATGTGTATTGAACCATTCTTTCTTACACATAGTTCGCCTCTAACTGGAAATACTGACATAGCGGGCAAGGTTGGTGTAGCTTCGGATTCAACATTCAGGATCATAAGATTAAGTGTAAAGTTACCTAATCCATATACTTCATTTTCTAGATCAGTTCCTGTTCTTTTGGGAAGTCCCTCCTTGTTAGGGTAGCAGACTTTAAGTAAAACTAGGTTCAGGTTTCCCCATACCCAGTTGTCTTGATAAACTACTGAATTTGAATCTAGGGAATTAATCAAACTAAACCATGCTCCACAGGAGCCATTGTGTGTGAATGGATACGGAAAGAGGGGCAGAACTCCCTTGTATTTCTGATAGGGAGGGAGTCGGCCACATATCCAACAATTTGTAGCATTGCTGGTCTGATTGCTAAAGCTGTTGCTGCGACTGATTTCAGGCACGCAGGAAGAGCCTGAGCTACGGGATCTAATGTACTGGAAAAATAAGCACATGGCTTGTGTGATCCTGCTTGTTCCTGCGTGAGTACTGACAAAGCAGTACCTTCACGTTCTGTAACGAAAAGTGTAAAACGTTTGCTGTAACATGGTGTTGCTAAAACAGGTGCTTGGCATAAAGCTTTCTTTAAGTTTTCAAAAGCTTGTGTATGTTCCTGAGTCCAAGGGAGGACAGTCGATGTCGCTGCCTCCTGTGTTGTCAACTGAATGAGTGGTTTCGCTAGAAATGCATATTGAGGGATCCACTGCCTACAGTACGAAGTGAGGCCTATGAATGCCCGTACCTCCTTTTGTGTCTTGGGTGGCGGCATGTTAACAATTAACTGGATACGATCGGGTGTAAGCTGTCTTCCCCCCTTGGACAGCAAGTGCCCAAGGTACACAACTTGCTGGACACAGAATTGCAGCTTCGAAGGGGACACTTTGTGCCCCTTGTCGGCTAAGAAATGTAAAACCGTCAGTGATGCTTTTTCACATTCAGGTTCGCTTCGTGCGGTGATCAGCAGATCATCGACGTATTGAAGCAGGGCAGTGTTAGCTGGCATGTGGATACTGTCAAGTTCTCTTTTCAGTGCTTGGCTATAGATGCTGGGGCTTTCTGTGAATCCTTGAGGTGCGCGTGTGAATTTAAAACTTCGTCCATTTAAACTGAATCCGAACAAATATTGGCTTTCCGGATCGATTGGGACGCTAAAGAAAGCGTTCTTGAGATCAATTACAGTAAAGAACGTTGCTTCTGAATCTATGGCTGTTAGCAATGAAGAGATATCTGGGACCACGGGGTATTGTGGTACAATGCATTTATTTAATTCTCGCAGATCAATAACTAATCGATATACTGGTGGTGCTTTTGGATCAGTTCGTTTAAGAATCGGAATTATCGGGGAATTACATACATTGGAGTCGGTTTCCACAACCACTCCTTGTGCAATGAGCTCGTCAATGATTTGCAGCAAAGCCACTACAGCATCTGATGGTAACTTGTATTGTCGCATTCGTGGTAGTACCACTCCTGTTTTGAGTGTGACTCGATATGGTGTAACGTGCATACAACCTACATCGGTGGGGCCTTGTGCCCATAAATGTGCAGGTAGATTCTGTAACCGGTGATCCATGTCTCTAGACACGTAGTGACCTTTAAAGTCACGCAAAAATAATCGTACTCCTTCCGGAGAACAACATATTATAGCTCCTAGAGCTTTCAATGTTTTTATACCTAACAAGTTTTCTGGACATGATTTCGTAAGCAATAGATCTGTAGTCCGTGTCAATGGACCGACTGTGAATGCAAGTGGTTGCGATACTTCGTTAATAGTGGGCTTTCCTGAAAAACCAAGGGAAATATTTTGTGAGCCTGAGAGGGGTGCCCCTGGGACTTCGCTGTGACTGATAGTGGTTCTGCTTGCCCCTGTATCGAGTAGAAACTTTCTGTCTTTCCCTAATACTTGACTCTGCACATAGGGACCCTCTTGGTCTACAGGAACCTCAATAAGGGGTAAGCCAACTTCCCTCTCTAGGCTATTTCATGTGTAGCGTTGATACTCTGGGTAGTCATTTTGTGCATACTGATACATCTGTTGTGTCGTGTTTTGTGTTGCAGCAATAGGCTGTGGCTGTTGTTGTTGTTGTGGTTGTGGTACGGTCTGCTGTACAGCTGGCATAGGCTGTATATTCTGAGGTACTTGTGGTTGGATCTGATCCTGTCTAGGCGGACGTGGTCTCTCTTTCGTTATACCCGTAGAGATATTATGTTTCAGAACTGCGCAATCGTGTATATAATGACCTGGCTGTTTACAATAGTTGCATGTCCCTCTTACAGGACCTACTGAATCATTGGACTGTGTCGTACCCTTTTTATGACCGTCAGCTGGAACTGACTGAGCAACAAGCATTTTCATTTTCGTGTCTTTCATACGTCTTTGTTCATGTTCTTGTTCTTCTCTAATTCTATTGTGATGATATTGTAACATTTGTAACATCTGTGACGGTGTGTTACCTTGCCAAGTACTCTCGAATTTTAATACTCTATTCTTAACTTGGGGCAGGGAATTCTCAACTAATTTTGTCACAAACAGATGTGGATACGACTCACTACTTGCTTTTATGCCACTATTAATACCAAAACATTTTTCGAATCGGGAATAGAAATCACTAGTGTCTTCATCTTGTTTTTGTTTACAGGCTGAAATTGCACCCCAGTCTTCCTTTTTCGTAGTTAATAAACGTGGTAGTACCTGCACTAATAATCCTGGTAATGCTGTAGTCCTTACCCCAAGCCCTGAACCTGCAGCTCGGGCCTTCTCTTCGTTTTCTAATGCTGTCCAATCTATCTTTTGGTCTCCCACCTCCCATTCCTTTTCTTTGAGTTTCTCGTAAATACCGGCAGGCAATAAAACTTTCAATATTTTCATAATGTCAGGATAAGTATACTCTCCCATGAGTAACATGTCTTTTATCTCACGGTGGAAACCTGCTGGGTCTTTGTCATGGCTAGGTACTACTTTCTTCATTTCTAATAATTCAATTTTAGTTATGGGCGTGTACACAAACACGCGTTTAAAATTATTGTCTTCACCTCTTATTGGGTGTACTTCGCGTAAGGGATTCTGTCTGTCTATGTGGTACGTTTTTCTTTCCAACTTGGGGGGAACTGAAACATGTTCTGGGCATACGAAGACAATGTACTGGTGTCGATATTCTAGAATTTCTTTAATTAAATCAGTACCTGAACCTCTCCATTTATTCGTGAGTAATTCTATCAGTATATCAGGTAGGGGACCAGGATCGGAGTGTTGGCTTCTATACAATATAACGAGGTGTTGTATCATGTATATACCAGCTAAACGCTGTTCGTCTGGGGTAAGGTTCAAAAACGTGTGTGCTAGCGCATCATCACTGTATTTTTCAGAACTGTCAGCCCATTGTACTGCTGACCTGGCTAATTCTTGTTCATCCATAGAATCGAGCATATGATTCCCCCTTCGGTCTCGAAGTAATTTATCAGCAGCCTGGAATAAGTGTTCAGGGGACTTCGTATTTAGCATCGGGGTTTGAAAATGTCTGTTGCATTCTGGACGTATCGGGCGTATTGGATCATTAAAGTATCTGGTATTACTACAAGGTCTTCCCCTACCTACATAAGCTATCGTTTCTAATTGTCCTGTGGTCATTTCTGATTCTTCCTCCTCCTCTCCCTCTGATTCCGTTTTATCTGCCTCCAATCTGGCTTTATGTATTCGTTCTATTTCTTTGCGGATCTTTCGGCACATAGCTACTATACACGTCTGTTTATCATGTTTTCCCTCTGATATATTCTGACCCCATCTGGTAAGTATTTGCATTTCATCCTGGTCTACCTCGGACCTATCTCTGTCTCTGATCAAGCAGTTTATGAAGAAGCGTAACAGTAGTCTCTGTATATCCACTTTCTGGTATTCCATGGCTTCGTCAATACTTTCAGGGCCTTGCCCTGTTTGGACAAAGCGATATATATTGTCTAGATGATTAATCATTCCTGGTAGTGTCGTTAAATACATTGAAGCTCGTCGTATACGTAGTGATGATAGCAGCATTCTGTCATTTTTACCGGGCACTGGATCATATCTACAATCTACAAGATGTTCCTTAAACATGTCGGACGTTGCTATTTGGGGTGTACGTTGGTTGGCTAAATCTCTAAGAGACGATTTACTTCGTGATGGTGGCGTGGCAAAGATTGCTGTCGCACCTCCTGTCACACCTTCTGAGGTGCTAGGCACGAAAGGATTTGTGGGATGTAAGGTAGAAACTGTGGGTGCAGGAAAAGCGGTGGAAACAGATGGACCTGTTGGATTGTGCGGAGGAGTATGTTGTTGCGGAGTTGGGGGCGGATGATCTTGGGGTTGAGCACCATCGACAGGTGGCGTGTGTGGTGGAACATTAACATATTCGGGAGCTACATCGTCTAAATAGGAGGACAGGAAAATATATTTTGCGGTCTTGGGATGTACTTTAATCGGGAGTAACGGGGGTGGCAAATCCTTCGGTATTTCCGGGGTGGCCTTAGGTAAACCTTCGGCCAAAAGAGGATACATACCATTCATAAGAGTGTTTCGTTGTCTGTCTACTTGTTCTGTTTTTACTCGGATACCTTCCTCAACTAATACGTTTTCTCGGGCTTTATTTGAGTTCTCCCTACTTTTCTCTTCCTGTCTGAGCGCTTTCTCTGTGCGCCTATGCGACTCTTTGCGCCATAGTTCAATGGCATCTTTCTGTGACTGTCTGGCTTTCTTTTTCCATAATTCTTCTTCTACTCTCATGATGCAATCTGCATCCCATGTCCCAGCTGCGGGCCACCTCTGACTTTCTGCTAGATCCTTGGTGTAGTCCACCCATAAGTCAAGATATAATACGGCATCTAGGCCATGTTTATGATACATAAAATACCCTGGAGTGTCCCTAGGTGGAATGGGAACAGCTTCTTCGAGTACTCCTTTTCTAGTTTTGATCTGTCTTAATTTTGAAAAGAACGGCATCTTTAAACCTTGCTACTTGATTCTTACTTGAACTGGACTTGAACACAATTAATACAATAAACACAATAAGGAACACTCATTCATACCACAATTTTTAAAACCTATTAAAACATTTAACATTTAACATTTAACGAACAATGATAATTAGAAGAAAACTAGTCACTGACATAATACTAATACTAGATAATACTGGATTATATACATGAACATACTGGATATACTGCTAAACAGTACAGATACACTGCTAAAACAGTGCAGACCGGATCTGTGTACCCAAACCCGTCATGACCGGCACAAATTAATGTGCACGTCTAAATGCCTCCCCAGCAACGGTACTCACCGGGTAGCACGGAACGGAAGGCCTCGGAACTGAACTGAACTGGACCGGACTGGACTCGACTTGACTCTGAACTTCGGAACCTGGTGGGCCTCTGTATACCTCGGATCTTGCTCTCTCAGCTAGGCTCTGGTCGGGATACTTCGCACTTCTCACCGCCTCGTCTGGGTGTTGATCGCAGCCTCAGTCACTCCCGCTTGGCCGGAGGGAGATACAGGAAATCCTGCGGGTACGCGTTTTTGTCCGTCCAGCTGTGGCAGGAGACCGGGCCTGCAACGCACCTCCGGCGCGTGAGATGAGAAAGTGTCCCTGTTCGGGCGCCAATTTATGTGGTAAATATTTAAATTACCTGTACTATTTTTTATGCGGTAAAGTCTAGTAAGAATAACTCAGTCAAAATAAGAGGCAGAATCCGTGGTATTAGAGGTTCTGAAAAGGACTTTATTCCTTACAAAGGAATTATGGTTCGAACCAGGCAATCATATTCCATCACCACGAAGGTTCAGGAAGGGATAGGCAAAACATTATTGACAAGTAATCATATATATATGAAAAGCATTGCATTAAGACAGATGCAGGAGGCGTAACAGCTGATAATACAGATAAGAATACACATACGTAATGAAAATAGGCGTAATAATGGGCGTATACTAGAAACGTCATTTAAAATGATGTCACAAGTGGGTGGATCCATAAGAGAATCCTGCAGTGTCAGCAGAAATATTTGGCAGAGATGCGCGCGCAGCCGTATGACGTGTGATTGACGTGCAACTAGAGGGTGAAGGGGAATTGACATTTAGCTCTCCATGTGGAGACAGAAGTCTGGGGGGTCAGGTCAACCTAATCCCAAATTGTATCTAATATCTTTGTTTAAGGAACTGTGTTATCCAAAAGGAAAGGTCTCTCGGACGGAATCTATTCTATACTGACTGTTAGTGCATGTACAAGCGTCTATGTGTCTACATGAGATGCGAGGGGGCAAGAATCTTCCATGGTAACAGGGGCTATGAATTACTTGCATAAAGACAGCGAGGCCGAGCCCTTTGCTCGGTAGCTGGAAGGATGTTTACCTAAGCTACTAGACAGGAATGCATTGGATGAGGAGCGGAGCAGATAACTTGAAGGCTGAATACAGTTTTTGGCAGGCAACAGGCCGCGTCAGGCACCGTTAGCCGCGCAGGGAGTAGGACAAAGTTCATGGATACGGATGCAAGTCCAGGCTGGAGCATTTCAGAGGCAGAAGCAGGAAAAGGCTTGATGGCAGAATTCAGGGCCTACTCGCCTGAACTGTAAAACATGAAAAGTGAACCATATAAAGTCGGTGGCCAATCATACTTAGGAATGGAATATTCGACCCATTCATGGCGGATCTGAAAGAGGACATGTTGACGTTGGACGCACATGCATTTGCGTCTTCATAGCTGGAACTGGAGGGAACATACATGTACTTGTAGCATGTACATGGAGCCGTTGGGGTCTAAGATAGGGGACATAACTGGTCATAAAATTCATATTTCCTCAATCCGACAGAGTCTAAATCTGGGGACCACAGCAAGGGCCTGGCCCTGAGAGCGGAGGCTACGAGTGGGAACATAAAAGGAGATAAGATTGGACAAAATTTCAGGGCCGATACCTCTAAGTATCTTAAAAGCCAAGCAGAGGACCTTGAAAAGAATACGCTTCCTTACAGGGAGCCAATGCAAGGATCGGAGGACATTCGCCACCGGGCAAAATCTGGGCAGGCCGACAATGGCCCTAGCCGCAGCATTTTGAACCCGCTGAAGGCGAGTTAGCTCAGCCTGATTCGCACCAACCAGAAGAGAGCTAGCGTAGTCCAGGCGAGAGATGATAGTAGCCTGGACTACAAGCTGTCTGGTAGGGGCATCGAAGTATTTGAGGACTGGTCTAAGACCTCTTAATAGGCCGAAACAACAAGCTGCTGTTTTTTTTGTATGTCCTGCGAAGGAAAGGCCGGCGTCCAACCAGACCCCCAGATTTTTCACCTCCGACACAGGGGTCGGAGTGGGGCCCAGCTCAGAAGGCCACCACTGATCCCCCCAAAGCTCTACTCCCTTCCCAACAACCATCACCTCTGTTTTTGTGGCATTAAGCTGGAGACAGTTTTCTGTCAACCAGCAGGCCACCGCCTTCAGTCCGGACTGAAACCTAGGGGCGTCTAGATGGACATCTCCGCTAAGAGTAACCGCCAGCTGAGTGTCATCGGCATATGAGACCAAAGTAAGGCCCCACTGCCTCGCGACCTCAGCCAGCGGTCTCACGTAAAGGTTGAACAACGTGGGGCTTGGCGAAGACCCTTGCGGGACCCCCATGGCCAGAGGCTGAGAACTGGACGAGAAGGGAGGAATGGCCACACAGAAGGAGCGATTGTCCAGGAAGGAGCGGAACCACTGCAACACCAGACCCCGAACACCAATCTCCTCTAGCCGATGCAGGAGGATGCCATGGGATACAGTGTCGAAGGCGGCGCTGAGATCTAACAATATCAGCGCCGCCGTCTGACCCGCATCCAACCTAGCACGCAGATATTCCACCATTGCGAGGAGAGCGGTCTCCGTGCTGTGCCCAGCACGAAAACCGTTCTGTGTGGGATCAAGGGCATTGGTCCGGGCTAGATGGTCCGACAGGGCCAGATTGACATGGGCCTCTGTCAACTTTGCCGGCCACGGTAGCAGCGAGATGGGGTGGAAGCTTTCAGGCTTAGACGGGTCTAAGGAGGGTTTTTTAATAATCGGAGACACTACCGCCTGCTTCCATTTAGTTGGAACTACCCCCGACTCCAGGGAGAGGTTGACAAGGGAGCGCACCACAGGGCGCCCCAAAAAGGTCTGGTCTCGAAAGAGAGCAGGCTTTACCGGATCAGATGGAGATCCTGATTTAACTTGCAAAGCAAGTTTGTCAAACCCATCAGAGGTGAGGGGGGGAAATGAAGGCAGGATGAGCTGACATGATGTCTCGATAGAACGTTCCAGCGGAGCCCCAATACTAGGGAAGGCCCGATAGATGGCTTGGACCTTTCCCAGGAAATGAGAGGCTAGGGCTTCGCAATGGGAGACCGAGCTCTCAGCTAAAGGAATAGTCTGTTTGGCCATAAGATCTTTAACCGCTTTGAAGATAGCCTTCGACGGGTTGATGCTCTTCCGAAATTCTTCAGCATAGAAGGCCGCACGAGCCCGACATATGGCCCGGTGATAAAGCTTAACCGAAGCAGCATATGCGGCTTTTAAGTCGGCCCCGTAGGTCTTCCGCCATGCCCTCTCAGCCCGTCTACAGGCTCCCTTCAAGGCGCGTAAGGCCCCGCCATACCAGGGGCTAGACTCACGGGGGTTGATCTTAATTGATACAATAGGTATCAGAGCGTCCAGCGCCCTAGTAAGCCAAGAGCAGAAGAGATCGTATCCTTCCTCCACATTGTCCAATGTGCCCAAGGGTTCCACCAACAAAAAATGGTGAAAATCTTCCAGCCTGAGTTTGTTCCAAGGCCTCCTAAGCACCCGTCTGGCTGAAGAAATGGGAAAAGTCACTGATACGGGACACTGAATAGACACCAGGAAATGGTCATTCTACCGGTGTAACTGCATTGACTTTGGCCTCAATCAAGTTGGTAAAGAAAGGATCCAAAGTATGTCCCCCGATATGCGTAGGCAATGAGACCAGCTGGAATAATTGAAAAGCCTCTAAATCCAAAGAGATGGCACGAACTGTCAAACTGGACAATGTGTCGATTGCAGATTTAAATCGCCCAGTATGGAAAAATTGGCGCAATCAGTGGCCAGAGTGCCAACAGTATCCACAAAAGCATTTCTAAACGACACGTCACTGCCAGGCGGACGATATACCACCATCCCAGACAGTGTAAACTCAGGATTGACAGAAACTTTGAAGGAGGCGCTTTCACAGCCAGCGATCTTAATGCTATTCCACACACAGGGGTAATGATTAAAGTCCACAGAAGAAGAAACTGTTTGGTTCCAAGGTGGGGAAAACCAAGACAAGTCATCTTGACCACAACAACAGCTGTGACGTGTGCTGGATTGAAAAACTGGATCCATGCAAGCCATACTTTGAGAATTCCAAATCCAGTGGACAGCACAGAAAAGGAGTATTTTTTTTTTCTAAATTCTTTTTATTAAACATCAAAAAGGGTCATGTAATACAGATAATCAAGTGCACATTACGGGGAACAGTGTCATTACAAGCATTGGTGTTTCCTCACATGTTTTCAAAAGTTGCAACAATATCATATGCAATTGGTGTCAGAAGTGTTCGTCAAGGGAGGGAACATTAGGGGGTTCGCACACTCCTCCCCGGTATACATTCCACTTAGTCCAGATTGCTATCCATTTCCTGGGGCATCCATGGGCAACGTATATTGTTTTCTCTCTTGCCATACACCAATCCATGTCCTCCCTCCATCCTTTTACTGTTGGTCGTGTCGCAGCCCCCCAGAGTTGCGCTATGTTGTGCTTGGCAATCATCTGCCTAAGTGTGACCTAGAGTCTCCCTTTTACATTCAAGTCTGTGGGCTCCCAGATATTCGAAAGGCATCTTTTAGCTTCCGGCTGAAGGGTAACCCCCAGACCACACTCATGCACTCGAGGATCTTCCTCCAGAAGTCTTGAATCAGCGGACACTCCCAAAGTACGTGAAGGAAGGTACCCTCTAGCCCGCATCTCCTCTTGCACATCCCATCCTCACTTCTACCCATGAGCATTAGTTGCCGCCCCGAGAGGTATACCCTATGCACAATTTTTAATTGTACCAATCTCAGTTTTGCCGAAATGGTGACTTCTTTTGGGGAAGAGAGTGCCTCTTGCCACTCTTCATCATCAATTTCCAGACCGTCCCTCCCCCATTTCTCCCTAAGTGTTATCAAAGGGTCTGGAGTATGGTGAACGAGTTTTTAATATGTTAGGGATATACTTTTTTCTGGTAGGTGTCCATCGAGAAGTCTGTCCTCGAGAGGAGAGGACTCCGGTAGTGACGTTCCAGCCGGAATGTTGGCCGGTAGGGAGTGTTTGACCTGCGCATATCTAAAGTATTCTGATCCTGCCATCTCGTATGTCTGCTGTAGTGAGGTGAAGGTCACCACCCTATTCCACCCCCAGAGGTCCCTTATACGAGAGATACCTATGAGGTCCCATTTGTCAAATCCTTTAGTACGTCTTAGAGTTCCCAGCTGTTCTGAGTCCCAGAGGGGAGTCGCAAGCGTGAGTCTGTTGGCCCACCCCAGATTACGGTTAACCACGTGCCATACTTGCACCGCGTGTTTGGTAGGTCCAGTAAGCGGAAACTTAGCCGGCCTAGAATATAGTGCTCTCGTAAAATCCCCTCCCGGTAGCAGCGATCTATCCATACAGTAAGCTAGATCATCCCCGTTTCCATAAAGACATTGGTTTATTGCGGACAACTGCGCTGCCCAATAGTACTTTTTGATGTCTGGAAGGGCGATACCCCCTGCATACCATCCAAGAGTTAGCTTCCGGAGCGCTATGCGCGGTTTCCCATCCCATAGTAGATCCCTTTCGATGTCTTTAAAGAACGCGTGTGGGACCGGGTCAGGGTAGTTCTGAAGGGCATATAAAAATCGGGGTAATGCCATCATTTTGAAGAGTGCTGCCCGCCCGAGGAGAGATAGGGGTAGTGTTTTCCATGTGCTGGTGTCCCTTCTGAGCCTCTGCAAGGGCGGGATGAGGTTCCACTCATATCGTGTCTTGGCATCTTTGGTGACGAATACGCCAAGGTATTTAATTCCCTCGACAGCTATCTGGATTGGGCAGTTCTCGGGTAAGGATGGGGCTTTCCCATGGAGGACGGAGAGCAATGACTTGCTCCAGTTAATTTAGAAGCCCGCGTTTCTTCCGAAACTGGCAAAGATGTCCAACACCACCCTCAGCGATCGTGAAGGGGAAGCAAGATAAAGAAAGATGTCATCAGCATATAATGAGATCCGATCCTCCCATCCCTCGGTCCATCGAAGTCCCCGGATCGAAGCATCACTCCGTATCCAGGCTGCGAGTGGCTCAAGAGAAAGTGCGAACAGGAGTGGCGACAGCAGGCATCCCTGTCTGGTCCCCCTGCCTAGTGTGAACACATCTGAGATTTTGTTGTTGACCGCCACTTGGGCCAGTGGCTCCGCATATAACAGCTGTATCCACCCTATAAATTTGAGGCCGAAGCCCATCTTTTTAAGGACTGAAAAGAGGTATGCCCACTCCAGAGTGTCGAATGCCATAGTCGCATCCAGTGAGACCACTATCGCGTCTTCCTGGATACCGGGGCAGCGTCCCAGTACTCCATGGAGACGCCGCAGATTAAGGGCTGTATTTCGGTGGGGTATAAAGCCCGATTGGTCTGGGAGTACCAGCTTAGATATAATCAGCCGAAGTCTATTGGCCAGGAGCTTGGTGAGTATCTTGGGTTCCGCGTTTAGCAGGGATATCGGTCTGTACGAAGTACATTCGTCTTTTGGCTTCCCCTCCTTGGGAATGGTAACCAGCGTGGCTATACATTGGTCTCTTGGCAGTTTCCCTATTTTCCTGCTGTCTTCGTACATACTTTTCAGACAAGGCGCTACTTTATCTGGCTTGAGCTTGTTCAACTCAATGGGGAGGCTGTTGGGGCCTAGCGCTTTGCCCGTGCGGAGATCTCTTATCGCTTTGGCTAACTCTTCATTATTGAGATCACTCTCTAAGTTTGCACGATCGTGCTCAGAGAGGGCCGGTAGGTGAATATCCGATAAGAAGTCAGAGGAGTCTTTTCCGTGAGTTCAGAGCCCCTCTGGTACACTCTTTCGAAGTGCATCGCAAACTCCCTGGCTATATTGTGGGGCTCAGTGAGCGCCTCACCTGCAATATTTTTTAGTTCAGACACCACCCTTTGCGCTCTCTCTTTTTTATCTAGCCAGGCTATCAGTTTACCCGTTTTGTCACCCTGATCATATAGCCACCCGTCTCTGTCTCTTGCAAGGGTTTTCCCAGCATCGGTCATGATTGCTTTATATTCAGCCGCTTTTATTTGCAGTTGATGAGAAGTGGCAGGGTCCGAGTCGTGCCCCACCCTCTCCTCAAGACGGAGGAGATCGCGTTCAATCTCAGTCAGCTGCTTTTCTTTATCTTTGCGCCTTCCCGCCACGGCCGATATCGCGTGTCCCCGTAGAACCGCCTTGAATGCTTCCCACAAAGTAGTGGGGGAGTCCACCGTACCCTCGTTGTCTAAGAAGTATTGTTCAATTGCCCACACCATTGCAGCTTTGGTATCTTGATCTTTAAGATACCAGGGATTTATCGGCACAACACAGCCGATTCTCTTTTCTCCAATGGTAAGGTGGACCCATATGGGGGAGTAGTCGGAGACACCCCTCGCCAAACGTTTGATTTCACGCGTGGTTACGTACTCCTGCAGGGGCGCGAGAACATAATCGATCCTCGAGAGGGTACGGTGAGATCCCGAAAAGAATGTATATTCCCGAAGAGTGGGGTGGCGCCGCCTCCAGAGGTCAATGAGGCCAAATGCCTCAAGAAAGTTGGGGAGCCTTTGTTGCCCCGTGCTAATTTCTCGCAGTGGGTGTCAGTCCAACTCCCCGGATGCAACGTAGTTGAAGTCTCCCCCAATCACGAGATACCCCTCAGGCAAGGAGAGAAGAAAGGTGCCAAAATCCTTATAGGATTGAGCCTGTAGGCCTGGGGGGATGTATGCAGCCACAATTGTGAGTGTGCGCCCCGCCCATCTCCCCGAGACCGCTGCGAAGCGTCCCAGCGGGTCAGCCCACATCTGTTGCGTATTGAAGGGAAAGGTGTGCCTGAGGAGGATACCCACCCCTCGGGACCCCGTTGTGAACCCGGCATGTGCCACTGTTAGAAATGGCGATTTCTGGTTGGCTAAGGCTTGCGCCAAGGTCAGGCAGAAACCACCACTCTAGTCAGGGCAAGGAAGTTACACGCCAAAGATAACCCCTGCTCACCCCCTTGGTAGCTTGGCACGAGCAGACAGGCTTATCCCTGAGGCGATGTGTAAAGCGTTTGCGCGCGCACCCAGCAACAACACCCAAGGCCCACCACAAAGGAAACTCCACACAGAGACCAAACAATCACCATACCAAGTCACCAATAAAAAGCCAAAAAGTCCAGGGGTGAACCTGCCAGAAGGGCCAAGTCCAACACAACCCCCTTCCAGCCAAAACGCAGGGCAGACCAATCACCACCGTGATGGACTTCCCTGCTTGGGGCGATAGAACACGGACGCGGGCCCGCAACTGCATGGACACCCTCCGGTTCTACGCCACGGTGAACCCATGGAATTCTTTTTAACACCACTGTCTGGACCAACTGGGCTACCCCACTGGTACTCCCAAGCTGTCCGCGGCCAAGACCAGGCCCTAGGCCACCCAGGTGCCACTGGTCTTTGCCTAACCACAGAGTGGGGGGTAGTAACCCCTGGCACATAGCGGCCATTCTCCACTCTTCCTCTCTGAAAGACAGGACTAGACTGCCACTGGTTCTCCAGCCTAGGGTCTACACCCTCAGGCGGACCAGGAGTCTCAGGGAAGGCTCTCCTCCCCCTACCTCTTCTCCTAGGGTTCCTCCTCCTCTGGCGAGGGGTACACCTAGAACGCCATTCCAACCCAGGGTTTAACCCCTCAGGTTGTACCGGGGGCAGAGGTGGGCTCTCCCACCCTCTGCACCCCCTTCCAGAACCCTGCTCCCTACCAACTGGGGCGGTACCTCTGGAAGAAGAACTGGTCGGGACGCTGATTACAGACGTCCCACCCGTCAGGTCAGGCTGATCCTGAACCTGGCCTCCCAACCTCCGGCCTAGAACCTTTGGTGGAATAATTGCCTGGCACTCCAGGACTTCTGGGGATTTCCACTCCATCCCCCTGAGGCTATCAAAGGACACATACGTCAAGCGACTGTCTGTCTGGCGCTGATCTCCCGTCCCCTGTCCACCTGACAGTGCGCGGAGATCCCCCAGAACAGAAGTGGTGCCACCCTGGTCACTACACGGGATCCTAGCCCAACTGGGTAGTCCCTGACCCACAGGCTCTTCCACTGGGAAACTCATCCCCCAATCACTCCTCACACTGGACTCCTGTACCCTCCCTACCGGAGCGGTACTGCCAGACTCTAGAACCACAGGAGCCCTGGTTACAGGTGCTCCAGGTCCTCTACTCACCAGGAGATCTCCCTCAAATGGGCTAACAGGACAGCCTAGGTCCCCGACTTGGTGTTCCCTCATGGAACCATCCAAGTCCTGAGGCAGGGTTTCGTACGTCAGGGGACCCTCGGTCACCCTCTCACTCCTGCTCCACTGAGCCAGGCAGTGAGCCCCTACACCCTCCTCGCTATCCTGGGACCTAGCTGGGCTACACTGAGCCTCTTCCACCACGCTGGGCTGGAAGATACCTGACCCACTACTTTTGGAGTCACTCCCTAATGACTCTAGAGAACCTCTAGCCCTTTCCCAGCGCTCTGCTTCCTCCGCAAGCTCAAGGGGCTCAGACAATCCACACCCCAACAGGTGTTGGCGCAACCCTGGCACACAACAACTGAGCAGGTGTTCTTTGAGAACCAGATTACACAGTATATCAAAATCACTTGCTGTGGAAATCCAATCAAACATTGCATCCTCACATCCATCCACAAACTCCTCCCAAGTCTGGTGAGACAGTTTCCTACTGCCCCTGAATTTCAACCTTAACTCCTCCTCCTGGGGAACAGGTACCAGACTGGGGGAACTGGGACTGGGATTTCCTACACTGGAATCTACATCGCTACTACCACTGGACTCAACCCTCCCTGGGGAGCCCAGAAAATTAAAACTGCGCGCAGGGGATAGTCTACCCTCCAGAGCTACTTTGCCTCTGGTGGAGGCCCTCTCAGCCTCCTCTACCCTCTCCCGCGCCAAGACCCACTCAGTCTCTCGCTGTTGCTTCCTGGCCTCCAGCTGCGCCATAGCCTGAGCATGCTCTAACCTGAGCTTCTCTAACGCCAGCTGGTGCTCCCTTTCTTTCCTCCTATCCTCCCACTCCTCTGGGGACAGGGAAAGGGATGAGGCGCTGCCTCCTACGCTGGACCCAGCACGGGACGCCCTACCTATGGGGTCCTCACTCTCTACTGGCGTCCAGGTATTGTCATCCTCTACCTCCTCTTCTGACTCTTCCTCTGTACAGTACCTTTCTAACTCCTGCCTCTGGCGCCAAGCTAGCTCATAGGGATCACAAGCAGGCTCCATTCTGGCGGACGTTATGGTAACAATTATACAGGGAACCTAGGGGTCTGAGTTTCACACAGGAGCACACAATTCACAAAAAGATTCAGCAAGCTCTCTAACCCAGAGAACTCACACTCCCTTGCCTAGTGCCACACACCATTCATCCACACACACAACCCTCCCCTCGGACTGGTAAGGCAGTTTCTACCACCCCTGATTCCTCAACCTGACCACCACGTGACACAGGTACCAACTCTGGGCGCAGGGCGGGGGACAAATGTACAGGACACTATTACGCTGCCACCACTGGATCCCACCCTCTGGTGAATCCAGAAACACAATGCACTAAGGGGGGTGATCTACCCTCCCGAGCTAGGGACACCTAACTCACAGTGCACACAAACACATTTCCAAAGAAATGACGAGTAAAAACAATTTTAAAACAATAATCCCTATACCATGTGATTTATCTAAATGCAGAGTTTTGTAGTGCGGCCAGTTGCTGCTGCGGTACAGCGCAAACGCAAGTCCAAATCCCACCGCTGATCACCAATGTTAGAAATGGCGATTTCTGGTTGGCTAAGGCTTGCGCCAAGGTCAGGCAGAAACCACCACTCTAGTCAGGGCAAGGAAGTTACACGCCAAAGATAACCCCTGCTCACCCCCTTGGTAGCTTGGCACGAGCAGACAGGCTTATCCCTGAGGCGATGTGTAAAGCGTTTGCGCGCGCACCCAGCAACAACACCCAAGGCCCACCACAAAGGAAACTCCACACAAGGTATTCTATAAAAATAGCCTTTGTATTATACACAACACATTAGATAAAAACACACACTCTACAATGTGCCAACAGGCACGGGCAGAATTTACAAGGGATTATATATACAGGGGACAGGGCCACATGGACCACTGTCAGGAATTAGCACTTTGTAGGAATAGCAATTAGAACGTAGGAATAATATTTTAGAACATAGCACATACAATCACTGTAGCACTAAATTACACCTAGCACACAACCAGTCACTACTGGTATCAGGTAAGTACCACCTACGCAACCCTAACCACCTTAGGAAAATATTGCGCAGGGAATCAGGACCTCACTAGCACCACCTGTACTAGGGAGAAAACAACCACCTAAGTATCACAATACCTGTAGGGGTCTAAGCACATAAACACATGATGCAGAACATTCAGAGGTGTAAAGCAAAGCACATGACGCATAACCACATTCAGAGGTGCAGGAAAGGTACAATGGCGCAAAAACTCACATTAGCCACTATCTGTGGCAGTCCCTGGGCCAACTGGCCTAGTAGGGGGCTAGGACGCCCTGTGTCCAGCAAAGTCAGGGGCAAGACTGCGCAGGAGGCACAGTCCAAAACTCAGAGGGCCACAACCTAAACGTTGCAGCTGCCCACTAAGTGCTGGGCAGCTGGAGAAAGGGAGCGTGGGCACCACTGCGCCTTCTAGAGCCAATGTGGCACTCTGGACAGATGATGGGGCCAACGCTGGAGCCTCACCAGGCTCAGGGCATGTCTAATGCCCCAAAAGCGATGTAGGAACCACGTGGGCTTTCAACCAATACTCCACCCCTTCGTTGGAGCCTCGTGGGCGTAAAACAACCGGAAATGCCCCCTAGAGCCTTCTAGGCTCGAGAAATAATGGGGGCAAGGTGGGAGTGGCCCGCTGCCATCTGGGGCCACTCACAACACGGAAGAAATGCCCCCGTATGCGTGGGAGCGGCCCGCTGTCTTCCGGGGCCGCTCTGGTTGCAAAAGAAATGCCCCCGACGTTGGAGCCCTACGGGGCTCTGTACTGGAGCCTCACGGCTCTTGCACCAAATGCCCCTGAGCCTCGCAGGCTCTAAACAACTATCTCCATCGCCGCTGGAGCCTTCACGGCTCTTGGACTAACTCTAACCACACAGCCCCTTTCACCAGGCTGGTAGCAGCCCCCACTCACCGGACTCTTTCTGGCGGGTCGTCTTCCTGCTCGGCCGACGACGCGAGTGGAGCACACAGCGCTCCGACCTCGCTGGGCTGCGGGGCTCTCTTTCCGCTCACGAGAGCCCCGGAATGTCTTCTCTCCTGGGCTGGCCACTGGGGGGGGGGTTGCGGGGCTCCCTCACATGCCGGGAGCTCCGGCCGTAACACGCACCTCTCCGCCTCCCTCAGCTTCCGGTCCGCGATGAGGACCCGCCCACATCCAGGGCTTCACAGGCTGCTTCCGGGTCGCCGCGGGCAGCGCGGCGGCCCTGAGAGTTCCGGCGCCGTACCACGGGGCACACCGTTCTCCGGGCACACCATGCGGGGTGGGCACCCGCGGCGGGCACAGTATGCGGTGTGGGCTCCCGCACTGGAAATAATAATAAAATAAGCGGGGTAGGCACCCGCAAGGATCAAGCAAAACGGGGGAACCCCTACGTCGGGGTTCCCTCCTGGATTGTCGTAGCGCCGCGCTACGGGCTTCCAGGCAGGCGCTTTTCCGGGACAGCGCTTTCTTGATGCTGGGGGTCCCAATAGAGCGCTCCTAGCGCTATAAGTCCAGAAAAAGCGCTTTCAGGCGCTCAGGGATACAAATAAAGTGCTCCCAGCGCTTAGGAGGATAAAACACAGTCCAGCAACAAATGGTCCTTCAAGAGCAGGGGGGCAAGGCTGGACCCAGAGCCAGCTCACTGGGCCTCCAGGCAGGGAGGTAGTCCAAGTGGCGGTCCTCTGGTCCAGCAGCAGCAGCAGCCCCCCTCAGGTAAGATCCTGGCAGAGAACAGTTTCTGTGGGGACACAGCCCCATTTTTATACATGCAAACCCTTTGTTCTGGGGTCAGGGTGAGGGGGAAAACCAGTCGCAGCTGGTTGGGGAGCACCCTTGATGTGCTCAGCCCCTCACTCTATTCACTGGAAGGGCTAGGGTCGTCAGTCGCACCACAGGGGGCGGGGCCAGCATTGTGTTTGGAAAACCCTGTCCTATTCAGGACCCAGGTGGACTCCTCCCACCCATCTAGCTGCTGATCTCCCCATTCACCACTGGGTGACTCATCCTGACACTGGGGAATCCCTAGCCCGTCACATGACACGACCAGCCAATCACGCGACAGACACACTGCACACAGAAGTGCCCACTTCTAGAAGTGGCACTTCCACACTAGGTACATGCACGCCGCACACATCATCGCGCAGCATTCACTCCCACGAGTCCGCACATACCAAACTCGGGCCTGCACACCCCACGCATCAGGAACTACTAGGGACACATACATTCCCCATGCATTCCCATGGGAGGGCAGGCCTATCTCACCACATGCACTCAGAGCACGCACGCACTTTACCCTGTGACACAGGGAAAGTGCGCAGAGACCAAACAATCACCATACCAAGTCACCAATAAAAAGCCAAAAAGTCCAGGGGTGAACCTGCCAGAAGGGCCAAGTCCAACAGCCACCATTCTATAGCCCCATCTATTAAGCGCTTTACATGTATTACCAATTAGATGTGTCTCTTGGAGCAGTGAAGCGTCTGGCAAGTGTTGCTTGAGTTGTTGTAGCATTATGCTCCTTTTTATTTTGTCACCCAACCCGTTGACGTTCCAACTTATGAGTTTGATACTTTTATCCCAGTGCATACCAATTACAGTAGTAGAACTTTCTGAACCATCCACCAAGCCTGTGACCCGACCCCTTTACTAAAGACTGTAAATTGCATGACGAACGTGGAAATTCCCCCGTTCCCTCCCCCCCACAACCAACAATAAACACTTTAAAACCCACAATCTTCCTAGCCCCTTTGTTTCACCCACCCTCCCTGCTACCCTGCCACATAGGTTCAAAACTACCCACATCCCCAACTAGCAGAGTGCCTATCACCCTAATACCTGGTCAACTGTGATGTGGGGAAGTGGGCTAGAGCCAACTCCGGCCGCCTGAGGTTCCCCCCCTGTGTTGTTCGATGAAGTGCCAAGCACGAGATCTAAGGGCAGTGGCCCAGTATATGAAGCAGTCATGATACGCAAACCAGGAATGCACCCTGCATGTTGTATTTGCCAGGTGGGTTGGACTAATGTTCGAGTGCACTCCCAGCACTGCAAAGAGTTCCTTCAAAGTTAAGAGGCCATCTTTCAGTTCAATAGGGCCCCAGTGTCTGCGACCCCATATTCCAACAATATATCTATTTATACTTTATGGTTTGATGACATAATCTCCGGCTTCAGGTCTGGAATCCCTGTTTCATTAGTCTCTCTGTGCCGCTGACAGACCCGGACTGCTGGATCTTGATCTCCAGGAGCGCATGCTGCGTCTTTCTGTGTCAGACCGTTCCCCGGGCGATCCCGGTTCGCGGGTTTTAGGCTGCTTCCAGTTACCCCCAGCCCCAGAGGTCCTCTTCTGTTCCGCTTTCCCATCCAGCCAGTCCTGTACTTCAAGGGGGTTGGTGAAGAAGAGCGACTTTCCATCCGCGAGTATTTTAAGCTTAGCTGGGAAGAACATCATGTATTTAAATCCACGTTGTCGAAGAGTTGCCTTCACCCCTTCGAAGGAACACCGTTCCTGTTGTACCTTGAGAGTGAAGTCTGGGAAAAAACGGATATTAGCGTTGTCGTATTGTAGGTCCCCTTGGACCCTCGCTGCCTGCAGTATCGCGTCTCGGTCTCTGTAGTTGAGGATCTTTGCAATAATCGTCCTGGGGGCCACACCTGGCCTGGGCTTGGGGACCGGTGCTCGGTGTGCCCTTTCCACCGTGAAGAGCAATGAGAGTCGTTTTGGTTGGATGTGATTTAGGATGAGGTCTTCAAGAAAGAGGTCGACGCTCGGTCCCTCAAGGCCCTCCGGGACCCCTACCACTCTAATGTTACTACGGCGGGCCCGCCCTTCCTGATCCTCAAGCTTTAGGGCCATTTGGCAGTGTTGGTGGGTCAGGGCGTTAAGTCGCTCTTCCAGGTGTTTGGTAGTTGTCTGGAGGTCCAATACGTTGGTTTCATTCGCTTTAACTCTCTCCGCTGTTTTGCTCATGTCGGCTCTCATCAAGTTCATCTCGATGGACATTTTGTCCATTTTTGTTTCGAGGGTGGTTCCCAGCCCCTTGATGGCTGCCATTATGGACTGGAGAGACGGTTCCGCTTCGCCCGGCTGGTCCCCCTGCATCCCATCATCCTGCGGCGTCGTTTTCGGGACTGAATATTTGTCCAACTTGTTAGATTGCACTGTGTGGCGTTCTTAGGTCTCATGGTGACAATATGGTGGTCACCTGTGCACCCCTCCAGATGGCACTTCTCCCCTTGAGGTGTTATATTCTGCCAGGGCGGTTGCTTCCACCACAATCCCACCTACCCGACTTCACCTTCTGCTTTTTCCGCCGCAAGTCATGTGGCTGGCAAGGTTGACCCCACCCCGACAGCCAGAGGTATCCGGACTCAACTCCCGGAGATAGCGCCGTCCTGCAACTTAGTTATGAGCTTATGAGATAAAATAGTCCGTCCAGCGCTCGTTGAACTCCGGTGATGAGGGGGACTCGCGATTCCAGGCCGCAATCCCTTGTCTCGTTTTTCCTCTGTACCGTGGGTGGGCGACGCGTCCACAGCCCGGCCGCCCCAGGCACGTCTCGTGGCCTCAGCGCATTGTGCTCCCACAAGTTCACCTCTGTATCGTCCGGCTGTAGCTTCTCACCTCCGGCGGTGGGCAGGGTCCACCCTCGCCTAGGCGGTGAGTGTGCGCCTCGCACCGCCAGCCACGCTCCTCTGTGTGCACCCTCAATTCTGGCAAGGGGCCCCATCAGTGGTGTATGTAGCCTGTGGGGGTCCACTCCCATCCAATCTTGCCCAAAGTTAGTGTGATTGTGCCCCATCAGCTCCAGCCGCATATGGGAATCGCCGCGAGGATACACCAATGGTGAAATCTCCCCAATGGCCAAAGTTGCGGCCTTGTCTGGATACCAGCCAACTTCCATGCGATAAATCACCCTGGGGGCGTGGTGGGGACACACCCCACCGCAGTACGAGCGCTCAGCGACAACACCAACGCGGGAGGCACACTATGTGGGCCCACGCAGCCTGCCGAATGTGCGCCGCGCCTCCAACTCGGCCGGCGCCGCGTTTTATGCAGTCACTTAATTTAGGAGCTGCCAGGACCAGTGCGTGCAGGTCCGCGAAGACTCGCCCATTGGCGAGGGATATCGCCACTCCTCCGCCTCACCTCGGGTATCGGCGCCTCCCCAGGCCTCCCGGTGCGTGGCCGGCAACCCGTTGATCTATACTCGATGGCCCTGGGGGGGGGAAGGGCCCGATTCCCAATGTCGTCCTTGCCCTTTGTGATGCGTGCAGCGCGGCAGCTGACCGCCGTCTCGGTGTTACTTTGGCCGCTCTCCTCCCAGCACGCTGCCGGCGCCGCGCCCTCCGGGGCTCAGCGCGTCCTCCGGCAGTGATCCGGACCGCAATTTTCAGGGCCCACCGGTCCGTCCTGCCTCCGCAAGTGTGGGGTGCCGTTCCGATCTCGTCTTATCGGATTATGACGGAGATCTGAGGGGTTTTGGACCTCGGCTCCGGCGGAGCATCTCGCTTAGCCGGCCATTACTGTCGGCACCAAGCCACGCCCACGAAAAGGAGTATTTTGATGAATCAGAATCTAGTACTGAGTCAGATGATGGAGAGCCAAAAGCCAAAGAAACCCTGAAAGGGGGGAAACAGAACCAAGTTTAACTTTTGTTTCCAGAAGTAGTTCCCTGAGGAGAAGGTTACAGATTTCCGATACCAGTTCAGACTCAGAAACCGAACAAGGAGCACAATCTTCCAGAAAAGAACAAGGAAAGAACAAAGAAAAAGACAGTGAAGATACGATAAAGGAGATTCATGAGAAGGAAGTGCCAGATGAAAGATTAAGAGAAATTCCACCTGAAACAACACATTTAGATGGACAGGTGCCAGATACAAAGAGAGAGGGAAAGATTATTGCGGAAGACCCCCGAGGAGGTGTAGGGAACTCCAACATCCAGTTAGAAGCAGGGACAAGTAGTCAGCAGGAAGATTGCGTGTCGGAGATTCGAGGAGGGACAGAAGTAGGGAAAACAAAACAAGTGGTGGAAAGAGAAACTGTTGAGAGTAAAAAGCAAGTTGAAACAGAGTCAGAGGAAAGCGAAGATGAAGTACCTGAAGGTCGAGTTCTAAGAAATAGAGCTTGGAGAACTGAAAAGAACGATAAAGGGAGTAAATTGAAAAGAACTGCAAAAGACGACGTTTGGCCGAATAAAATAAAAAGAATGAGATATCGGCTGACACCAGTAAATTCACCAAGGGCTAAACAGGTGAATGAAGTGACGAGTCAGGAAAAATCAAAAGAAGAAGAAGAAACAATTGTAGTTAAAGAAAGAAGAAGAACAAGGAAACCTAACCAGAAGTATAAGTCACCAGAATGGACGCATGTGGCCCTGCCTGAAGTAAAAGAAGAGCCGGATAGCAAAGGAAATCCAGAGGTCGTTGTAACGGAAGTGGTTGAGGAAGACGAAGAATCGGAAAATCCTGAAAGTTATCTTGTCCGATATTGGAGAAGAAGCCGATGTTCAGGACATTCTGTATACAGATCACGAAGGAAAAGTGAAAGATGATGAAATGCCAAACTGAATGAGATAAGAAAACTATTGATGGTAAGACAATAAAATACAGAAAAAGACAAAAACTGGTAGAACCAAGTAGGTGCTTAGAGCCTTGGGTTAGAATAACTAGTTGTGAAGTAGAAGAGGCTAAGTCAAAAGACACGGTCCATTTTAGCAAAGATGGCAAACATAGATAGTAGCAAAGGTAGATGTACATTTTTGAGGGGATGGTGTAAAATGTGTTGCTGTTGTACAGGATTACTAATGCTTCTATGGAGTATACTTGCTCTATTGATCTCATTCAAAGTTACTATAGATACATTAGAAGGACATAGTGAAAACATAACTGATATAGGGAAGATTCAAAAGGTAGTTCCGACTTGAATAGATAAAAATTATTTACATAAAGACAGGTCTATTACTGATTTTTCTAATAATGTGTTTTCAAAATTGTTGTATGAATGTGTAAAACAATGGACGTACGGGACTGCTACGCCTGCATGCAGTTACCTGCCTCTGTATCGGAGGGAGTGACTTATCACCACCTTCCAGCGACTTATGGAATAACATGTAGTATACTAACTAGTTTGTTTTATCAAACAGGTAAATTAGAGTATTATTTTTCAGATGTAGATACATGGGTCCCGATTCACAGAACTAACTTAAGACAAAATCCTAAACTTACTACCAATTTGGTATTCACAGAAGGCACTTACTCATTTTGGTATTCACAGAAGGCACTTACTCATTTTGGTATTCACAGAAGTTAGGAGTCCTAACTTTAGGACTCCTAAATGCCTTCTGTGAATACCGAAAGTCTTAAAATTAGGATTTTTCTCAGTTTAGTAGTAGTATAGTTAGTACTCCTAACTTTAGGACTCCTAAATGCCTTCTGTGAATACCGAAAGTCTTAAAATAAGGATTTTTCTCAATTTAGTAGTCCTAAAGTTAGGACTCCTAACTTTTATTTATTTGTTTATTTATTTAGCGATTTGTAGAGCGCCTGGTGACCCTAAACTGAGAAAAATCCTAATTTTAAGACTTTCGGTATTCACAGAAGGCATTTAGGAGTCCTAAAGTTAGGACTCCTAACTTCTGTGAATACCGAAGTGAGTAAGTGTCTTCTGTGAATACCCAAAATGAGTAAGTGCCTTCTGTGAATACGAAAATGGTAGTAAGTTTAGGATTTTGTCTTAAGTTAGTTCTGTGAATCGGGCCCTATATTTTCACAAGTACCGTCAATTAACAAACTAAACAAAGTAAAACCTGCAAAGGTATTAGGTGAATTTTTCTTAGAGACTAAAGAACTAACATTAGAATACATATTCAGAAATAATTTGATTTGCAGTTTAAAGAAAGAGGAAAAGACATTTTTAGATATGGTTGAAGAAAGGACACTGAAAATGCAGAGAAAAGCATCTGAAGGAAAAGTGGAGAAGACAGTCTAGGATGTAGAAATGGAAAAACATTTGAAAGGGGAAACGAGTCCAACTATGGTTTTAGATTGGCCTCAGAAAGGGAAATTGTGTATTAGAAGGAATCAAACTGCATATGATAATTATTTAATAGGGAATAGCGAGTGCCATGATACATACCGAATCATGGGTGGATGAGGATTTAAAGGGGGAAAAGATCCAGTTTTTCCTGGACTATATATCATTTGTGGGAACAGGGCATATTATCGTTTGCCAGACCATTGGTATGGCACATGTTATGTAGGCCTGGGTTTTCCAAAGATTTTTCATATGGATAGAGGAGAAGATGGTGTACATAGTTTAGGTAGTTATTTAGCACGTAGTAAGAGAGAATCTTGGACAGAAATTGTGGGTGACAATTTTGGAGCATTAATACCAGCAGTGGGAATATCTCTGAATGCAAACAAAATTAGAAGACTTTCAACAGTAGTGGATCGCTTGTCAACAAGCACCGCTGGAGGATTTTTATTGGTAAACACTGAAATGGTTGTCATGCGTGCTATGGTAATGCGAAATCGACTTGCCCTTGATATATTATTGGCAAAAGAAGGTGGAGTCTGTGGAATGCTGAAAGTTCAACACTGTTGTACTTACATTCCTGACGAAATAAAAGATTTGAAAATTTATATTAAAAATATTACAGAATTGCATGACGAAATTGCACCAGTGGAGGTTGAAGGTGTTTGGGAAAAGATTGGAAAGAAATTATCAGCTAGTAAAGATTTTGTAGTAAAACTAGGTAGTACGTTTTTAGGTAAGATATTATTTCCATTAACATCTGTGATTTTCATAGTATTACTAATTAGATTAGGGTGTATCTGTCATAAAAAGGATAAAAATCAGAAAAAGTTAAGAAGAGAAAATTTAAGGAGAAGAGATAAGAAATAAGAAAGAGAATTTGAAGAAATAGAATTGGAGGAAATCAAGGAGAGTATGTATAAATCAGCAAAAAGAGAAGAAACAGGGGAAACTGAAATATGAATAAAAACAAGAAATCAGTTTGATATTCCGTAAAAGGGATACAAAATTGTTGTTGGTGTGGTGATATAATCACCAAAGGGGGGATTGCTGGAGCAGGTAGTACAACATTTTGTATATCCCCCCCCCCCCCATTCTGCATGTTTATATTAATCCGAATAATCAATTAATGGTAAAATTATTAATCCGTTTGAAGTGATAACTCACCAATTATATTAACAAAAGAATTACACATGGGATTTGTATTTTGCATGGCTAAACTAATTGTATACTAATATATGTTCGCATTCTAATGGTAGAAAATTAGAATATTGCATGATATATGTTGCTTTTGTGACGTAATTGTAAGTTGCACCAGATGACATCACTGGGTGAATATAAACGCTTTGAATGTTGCTATTATGCTAGATAATTACTTACACATAGGGGAATTAGTGACGGTATAACATTTTATTAGCCAATTCAATGTTTTAATTATGTTTTTGTGTTTGTTTCACTTAAGTTGACCATTTGGGCCTTCGTAAAAATGGCCGACTGAGACACACAACATGACTGCTACAGTTCCACAAGGTTTTGGGTGAAGTGCGCCTGCGCCACCGCCAGCAACAATGGTTTCGTCTTGACCCCAGGAAAGATGTACCAATCAAGGTCGTACTGGGAGAGTTGCCAGGACTACAAAACAAAGAACTGTCTTTAAAACCGGAACCAGATAGTGCGATGACTTAATCTAACGGACTATGTGAGAACTTCACCAGACGACCCCAAATCCACCAATCAGGACTGTCTAAAGCTCATTCTTTTTTTTTTTTTGGAAAACCTTTATTTCAAAATACAGGACACAGCTATTCAGCCGACAGCCCAAAGGTTCGGCAGCATTGAGAGTTAGATACAGTGACGTGTCCCCAGTACAGTACAAAGAGTAGTGCAAAGGTCCAATTTTAGGTAAACACAAAAAACCACAACAAACCCCAGCAAGGCAAGAACATTGAAAGCCCATGGTGAGAGTCCCCAGGGGAGGCCGGACCCCACTCATCTACTAGTTACAAGACGGTGTACGGAGGAAGAAGGGGGACAGCAGAGGCCCAAAACAGTTCCTAAAACCCAACTGTGCTGGAAAGAAGGTCAGGGGGAAAGCTGTTCCTCGGGAGGTTCCAGATCCGGGGGAAGACATATTCCCCCCCTGTATTGATTCCACCGCCCCCAGATGGCATGCCATTTCCGGGGGCGACCTCTGGAGCAATAGACCGTCTTCTCCCTAAACATGCTCCAGTCCATGTTCTCTTTCCACGCGGTCAGTGTAGGGGGTCCCGGGGAGCCCCACAATCGCGCGATATCCCTTTTAGCGACCATGTTACCCAGAGTCACCCATTGGGTCTGTGCCTCATCGAGGTCAGTGGGCCCCCAGACGTTCAGGAGGCAACACCGCGCCTCCGGCTGCACAGCAATGCCCGTCACCTCCCCCATAACTGCATGGACCCTCCTCCAGAACTCCACAATGACCCCACATTCCCAAATGATGTGCAGGAAAGTGCCCACCATACCACATCCCCTCCTGCACAGGCCATCCTTCGAGAATCCCATGTGGACCAGCCTTGGCCCCGTCACATACACCCGGTGCAGTATTTTAAGCTGCACCAGCCTCAGACGCGACGGGATCGCAACCTCCTTAGGAGAAGAAACCGCTGACTGCCAGTCCTCATTATCCAACTCAAGGCCATCCCTAGTCCACTGTTCTCGCAGCCCCAAAAGCATGTCTGCTCGGACGTTAATCAATTTCTTATATATGAGCGAGATCGTGCTCTCGGGCATATGACCATCAAGGACCCGGACCTCTAGGGGAGAGGACTCCGGCACCTTCTCACCCTCCACGAGGACTGATCGAAGGGCGTGGCGCAGCTGGATATACCTGAAATACTCGGAGGGCCCCAGCTCATACTCTGTCTGCAACTCCTCGAAGGACTTCACTCTCCCCTTATGCAGCACATCTCCCACCTTGGATATACCTATCAGGTCCCACTTATCAAAGCCCTTCGTATGCCAGAGCCTTCCCAATCTCTCCGATTCAAACAATGGGGTAGCGAGGGTGAGCCTATCCTTCCAGCCCAACGAGTCAGTCGCCATCTTCCATACACGCCCCGCCACACCTGTGGGCCCCGTGAGGGACGAGTCTAGGGACCGTGAATACAACGCCCTGTAGTAGTTGCCACCACGCAGCAACCGCCTGTCCATGGCATACCCAGGGCTGAGGGCGGGGCCATAAAACCCATGGTTGATCGCGCTCAGCTGCGTGGCCCAATAGTACCGTCGGATGTCTGGAAGCGCAATGCCCCCATCGTACCACGGGAGCGTCAACTTTGCAATAGCTAGTCCCACAGCAACGTCCGTTGGAGGCCTTCGACCTCCCGAAAGTATTTGGCCGGGACCCAGTCCAAAGTGTTCTGGAGGGCGTAGAGGAAGCGGGGAAGAGACATCATTTTGAACAGGGCCGCACGCCCAACAAGGGAGAGCGGCAACTTCCGCCAACCTTCAACATCTCGCCTCAAACGTGCCAGGGGGGGGAGCAGATTCTTCTCGTAGCGCACAGCAGGGTCCATGGATATAAAGATCCCCAAATACACAAAACCCTGCTGGGCGACCTGTATCGAACATGTTCTAGGGATCGGTGGGACCTCGCCACTAAGAACGTACAAGTACGATTTGCCCCAATTAATAACGAGCCCCGAGTTCCTACCGAACGATGCGAGTACGTCACAGACCACTATAAGTGACTTCTTAGGTGAGGCAAGATACAACAGGATATCATCGGCATAAAGCGAGATACGGTCCTCGTGATCAGGCGACCACCGAAGGCCCCGTATATCCGGGTGCCAACGTATCCACGCAGCCAACGGCTCAAGGGCGAGGGCGAACAACAGAGGCGACAGGGGGCAACCCTGCCGAGTACCCCTACCAAGCCGAAACGGAGTAGAGGCCCGACCATTCACCACAACATTCGCTAGCGGTCCCTCGTACAGCAACCTAACCCAACTCACGAAACCGCGACCAAAACCAAACTTGGCCAGCACGGCCCATAAGTATGCCCACTCCACCGAGTCAAAGGCCATTGTGGCATCAAGAGACGCCACAATAGCCGGTTCACGCAGCGTGCCCGCCCTGGCGATGACGCCATGAAGACGCCTAAGGTTTAATGCTGTGTTTCGATGCGGGATGAATCCGGATTGATCCGGGTGAACCAAGTCGCCAAGTACCCTAATCAAACGGGTCGCCAGGAGTTTAGCCAGAATTTTCGGCTCAGCGTTGAGGAGTGAAATGGGCCGATAGGAGGCACACCTATCTCGGGGTTTACCCTCTTTATGTATGACCACGATCGACGCCAGCCGCTGGTCCAACGGAAGGATCCCATCCCCCCGCGCCTCCAAAAACATGGCGCGCAGGTGAGGGGCGATCCTATCCGGGAACAGCTTGTACAGATCGATCGGCAATCTGTTCGGTCCAGAGGCCTTACCCGAGTTTAACGCGCGAATAGCCCCCGCCACCTCGTCAACCGTTATGTCACCATCCAAATCGTCCCTATCTATGTCAGAGAGGCAGGGCAACTCAATATCACGAAGGAGATCCGACGAGTCCTCGGGCGGCCTGTCCGACACAGAGGAATAAACCCTATGAAAATACTCCGCGAAACACTTCACAATCCCCTCAGGTTCCGCAATCGCCTCTCCCCTCTCTCCCGTCAACTCTGGCACCACTCTATTGACCCGTTCTTTCCTGTCCAACCACGCCAGGAGTTTCCCTGCCTTATCGCCAACATCATACAGGCGGCCCTGTTGTTCCCTACTGAGGGTCTTAGCGGCGTTCGTCACCAGGTCCCTATACTCCGTCTGCTTCAAGCAAAGCTCATGCAGTGAGGACTCTGTAACCCCCTCCTCCATAGCCCCCTCAAGGGCCGCGATCTCCTCCTCTACCTGCCGTACCTCGCCATCCCTCCGATTCTTGGCAGCCACCACCAGGGAGAGGGCTTCCCCCCGAAGCACGGTCTTAAAAGCTTCCCACAGCGACACCGCCGAGTCCACAGTTCCCAGATTGTCCTCGAAGTAATTATCTACCTTCTTTACCAGGGCGCTGCGCATCTTGGGGTCTCGGAAATACCATGGGTTGATGGGGGCCACCCTCCCTCCTCCCTCCCGACCTAGATCCAGACGGATCCACACTGGCGAGTGGTCAGAAATACCGCGTGCCATGTGCCTCGCCTTGGATACCAACGAGGCATGTGCGGCCAGAGTGAGCAGGTAGTCAATCCTGGAGAGGCTACCATGCGCCCCGGAGCGGAACGTGTATTGACTCTGTGTGGGGTGCCGGAGTCTCCAGCAGTCTATCAGACCAAGCGTGTCTAGAAAATCTGGAAGCCATTTCTGAGCCCCCCCTGTGTCCCTGGGCGGGTATCTATCCAACAGTCCGGAGCCCACAGCGTTGAAATCCCCTCCCACTACCAGCATACCCCCCGGGAGAGTCAACAAGGCCCTGCCCAGATCAGCAAATGCGGAGGCCTGCAGGGCCGGCGGGACATAAACCGAAACCAAAACCAAAGTCCTTCCTTCCCACCGCCCCGCCACCGCCACAAACCTCCCCCTATCGTCAACAATGGTGGAGTCCACCTCAAAAGGCAACAATGCTCTAACTAGGATGCCCACACCCCTGGACCCAGAAGAGAATCCAGAGTGTGCAATGAATTTGTACCCCTTCCTATTCAGGGCATAGCACGTATTACCTATGAGATGCGTCTCCTGCAGCAGGGCAACATCTGGCATTGAGCGTTTCAAAAATTGCAAAACAATCCCCCTCTTGATGCGATCCCCCAAACCATTAACATTCCAGCTTATAACACTTAAGCCTCTACCCCCCATCCTCAAACGGAAAGAGGCCCACCCCACACCCGAGGAGCCACCATGGAACAGCCCTGAGGATAATCATCATGCCTTGCAGAAATAAACCCCCCAACAACAAAGTCCAAATCCCCGAAACTCCCCCCACCCTGCACCCCTGCTGCAGCTTACAAAGCCCCCCCAACTTGCAGTGTGCCTGTCGCCCTAAAAAACCAAAAGTCTACAAAAAGTACCCTAAGGGAGGAAAAGAGCACCCCTCGTCCTCCCGCAACCCTCCACAGTTACTGCATTCTGTTCAATTTCTCAAGTATAGTCAAATCAAGTCAGGCCGTCTCTGGGATATCAGCCCTGTCCATCCCGGCCACTGTCTCCATGCTCGGCTGTGTCGTCCCCCGTCCGTCGCCGGGGCAAAGCGTCCAGCCATTCGTCGGCCAGAACAAAAAGAATGTTCGATCTTCATGCACCACCCGTAGTCTGGCAGGGAAAAGCATGGCATACTTCAGATCCAGTTCCCGAAGCCTCCGCTTCACCCCCAGGAAGCTCTGTCTCTGTCTCTGCACCTGCTGGGTGAAGTCCGGATAAAAATTCACCGACGCATTCTTGAAGGGAACTGGGCCCGTCACCCTCGATGCTTGCAGGATGGCGTCCCGATCTCGAAAATGAAAGAGCCGGGCGACAATCGGCCGCGGCGGGGCACCCGCCTTGGGCCGCCCGCCTGGCACCCTATGGGCCCTTTCCACCGCAAAAAACTTTCCAAGGCCCCTAGGCTTCAGATGATTAAGGACCAAATCCTCAACAAGCAGGTCCGCCGAAGCCTCATCCGAGGACTCCGGGACCCCGATGACGCGCACGTTGTTGCGCCTGGCCCGGCTCTCGAAGTCCTCCAGCCGGCGGGCGACGAGGTCACTCTCGGCCCTCAGCTTACGGACCTCGGTCTGCAGTGCCGCAACATCATCAGTGAGGCCCGTGGTCCTGAGGTCCAGGTTCTTAACGCGTTTGTTCGTCTTGCCCAGGTCCGAGCGGATCAGATTGACATCCACCAGGATGGCGTCCACCTTATGCGCCAGGGCCTCGAACTGTCTCCCCATCGAGGTCTGCATCCCGTCGAGCGCGCCCATGACATCCTGTAGGGAGAGCTCCGGTGTCACAGGTGAGTCCTCCTTCTGGGCATCCGGCGCCTGGCTCGATCCACTCGGTGATACTTTCTGGAGAGCGTAGCGGTCCATGCTGTTGACTTGGGTATACGTTCCCCGCCTGGTAGACTTAGTCTTCAGCCGATCCCCTTCTGCTTTGCCCGACATAATGGACTCCAGGCCGTCCAGTGAAGTTAAGACTGGTCCCTCTCAGAGAGAGGAATAAGGAGTGAGCAGTTCTGTCTTAAGCTGCCAGAGTAGCTCGCCGAGCGTCCTTGGGGTAATAAAGCCACCCAGAGCTCTCCAGTGTCCGGGCAGACAAAGGGAACAAAATCGAAAGTGAAAGCGCGGGGACCTCCGTCCGACAGTTCACACCTCGCCTGTCCGTTGTTGATCAACTAGGAGCCGGGCATCCTGCCAACTCTAGCACCTGGCATCCCCGGGAGATAGGCCGCGATCTTCCGCCAGGCGTAAGTCCGGTTCTCGATGGGCGATCCGACCGCGGATAGCATCAATCGCCTCCCTGACAACTCAGCAACACGATGCCATGCATACCATCAGGATTAGAGACAGGATAGTCGACGGAGGGCACGAGGGTCTCGGGAGCTCTAAGCTCACGCGGCCATCTTGGTCAAGCGCTAGGCTCCTCCCCCCCTAAAGCTCATTCTTGATACATTTCGATGTTAGTTTCATTATAAAAATGGGTAGACAAAGCGAGTTAGGGAGTCCTTCTTTTGAGCGAACTTTCGTTTGCCTGACGTTATTCTGACGGAGAGGACGGTAACACTGCTGGACAGCTGTTATCCTGAATCTTTGAGAGACTGAATTGCGGCCTGACTTTGATGAATTTAAAGATTTTTCCACGACTTGACTGATTTAGAGGACGACTAATAGCCAGATTAGGTAAATATGATGTTCTGCGGTTTGGATGATGATTTTCTAAAATTTGCAATTTAATTAGATAAAGGATGCTTTGATTAATAGACAAATGTGTTGTGTTGATTATTTGAAGAAATTAGATTAAGAGAAGAGCATAAATATAAGAGTTGAATTACCAAATTACAAAATCAACTAACTGATTCATCGCCAAATGAGGGGAATATCACGAGGTTCGAAGCTAATAAAGGTATTAAATGCACAATAGAGTTAAGGTGAAAAGATATTCCTTTCATATCAGCGTATGGAAACTTATCTTTCCAGGGAAAACAGATCAATGAAGTGTGAGTGTTGGTGTTATGGGCCCCACCAAAGAATGTATTTGAGTTAATGTGGCATTGCGATATTTGGTCTGTGACGAAGGGAGGATTTGACATTCCACGCTGCATCACCACCACGTTCTTCTCCCTGCTCTGTTGTTTTACCCACCCGCCTGCTTCAGCCAGGCCACGCTTCTGATTCCTTGGTCTCAGATAAACCTTTTTCTTATCCTTTTTCACCCCTCAATGTCCTCTTGTTTTGAATGGTCCACTTGAGCATAGTGCACAGGATTCCAATGGAACTACTCCCTATAGTCTCAACCATGTAAAATCAATGTTGCAGGAGCCAACCGTGTGCTGCTCACCCTGCATCTCGCCATTTGAGTCTGACATGCTCGGCAAGAGATACCAAGAGAGACTGCTGCCCTTCTACACTCTCCAACTAGGGGGGATGTTGAAGAGGTCGACTAGAGTGCTGCAATTAATCTTCCTGCCTCTCCCCTGTGAACCTGTTGCACAGCTCTGACAAGGAGAAGCAGGGCCACCTCCTGTGGCCCTCCTTGTGCAATCCCCCAAGATCTGCAATGCAAGCCGGTGCCAAGTGTGATCTTTGACCTGACCAGGCCCCCCGACAGACTCACCTGTGATCTGTGCATGGCCTTTAATTACCATTTGTGTGAGTTGTGAAAGGGCCTTGATTGCTGTCAGCATTCCTGAATGCTGGCAACATTTGTTGATGTACTAGCAGCACCAAGAGTAAAGGCGGGCCATCTGCACACCGCAGACCTAACAAGGACTTTGCACCTATGTGTCAATGCAAAGGAGAACAACGATGGCAATTGAACACTGTCCCAGAGACACGTGCTTAGAGACTTTGGGTCTAATTTCTGACTGCAAAGAAAATGGGTAGTATTATAAGACTGATCCGCAGGTCACTGTAACCTGTTCGCACTTACTAAGAGTCTGCACTTGTCATTGGCGTTACTGCCTTACACATAGCACCGTTTTAAAACTGTGTTCTCTTGCTTAAAATATTTCTACTGTTCACGTAATTTGTATAATAATGAACCTTTTCTTTATCAGAAAGTTAAAGCACTGGCCTGGACAGTCATTATTGTTTCCTATTATGTATTTGTTGAGTTTGGAGTCTCAACCGCTACACTAACTGCCTGAGAAACCTTGGAAAACGTTCATCACTACCATAAGAGACAAGTACCAAAAGTGTGAACTGGGAGCTCAGTTTTCAGAAACAGAGTAGGACAGCCACCAGGATATCAATGGTGAAAGGTCACATCCACCGTGATTGAGGCCCAGTAACACCTGCATGCCCCAAGACACACAACATTGTTGTGATATGCTCCAGTTGGGTCTAGTTTATGCTTCACAAATACCCCAATTAAATCAAAGGCAACAACCTATTTAACTCCAGAAAAACTGATTTAAAAATCATATTTAAAATATTGGTCAATGGGACTGCTAAGAGTACAGGTTTCAAAGAGGATGTGTGGTACAAGGGAAGCCAGATTATAAAATGCACCTATGTGTGCAACAAAAAAACAGAGGAACTTCGAAACGACTGCTCTACTACAGAACAGTAGAAAATGGAGGTGTTTTGCAATCATCAGAGAAAAACATTAGGCATTCAAACAGACCAGGAAAGGCAAACCTAGTTCAAGAACTGACAGAATGCCAGCCTCTTACCTCTGACTTTCTGTTGAATGCACTTAAGCAGTTAAACTGCAGATTAACATTAACAATGGCGTGTGGGTTATTTACAAATACAGGGTATCATGCAAGAAATAATGTAAAGCCACCCTGATCCTATTTCAAAATTTACGTCAGATGAGGTACTCCTTCTACATATAGCATGTCAAATACACGTGCACACTATTCCAGTGACATTCGTCTGTGTTCAGCTGTATCCTCAACATCTTATATGAATGGCCTACATACAGTACTGGGAACCCTTTCTGTCATGCGATAAACCACTGGATATGACTGAAAACGCCAAATAAAGCACAGTTGGCACTCGTTGCACCATGGATAAATCTCTCCAGCTGTCTGCAAAACGCCTGCACTAACTTGGAAAGCTGAGATTTGGGTGCCCTGGCACTGGCACAGTGCCAGATGATTACGACTTTAAACCGCATTCAGGGAACTTTATGTTCATGGCAACTTCAGCAGCCTTAAATGACCTTCCCGCAACACACAAGGGAGTGGTAGGAAAGTTCAATGTCGGTAATGGTCTCAGACGCAAGCATTATTTTATTGATTCGTCAGTTAAAACAAGGCAATTTTTTGTTAATGAAGTAACAAAAAATGTAAAACACAACCAGTCACAGACGCATCTAGGAAAGGTTTCAAATACCAACCTCAGTGAGTGTTTCAGCAGGGAGCAAAGCAGTTTGCATTCCCGTTTAATAAATCATGTGATGTGCTTACAGCCTATCAAATAATAAATTATGAAATGTTAATATACCAAAAAGAAATCACGAGTCTAACACCATGAGATTTCATTATACTGAGCAGGAGGCAGGGGCGTAGCTATTAGTGGTGCAGCAGGTTCAGCAGGGCAGAGGGCTGTGAGAGGCTCTCAGCACCCCATTTCTGGATGTTTTACTCTGCCAAACAATGTACAAGAGGGCCCATTTTTAGCTCGAGCCTAGCCAGCGGGCATGTACTTCTCCATGTGAGGCTTCTTGTGAGCACTCTAAACAACCCAAAAACACATCTCCGTGTGGGTTTGGCAACTCCCACACATTCCATTGGCCTTTGTGTGTGGCTTTCAATAATGAAAGCACGCAAATGGCCAAAGGTGGGTGAATGTCCCACCTTCTCTCTAAATGTTCACTCCCATAGTGTTTTGGTGTCGGGAGCGAGCAGCGGCACGCATTGTGGCAGCTTCATTCCTCCCTTGTTGTGGATCATGTTACTAATGAAACACAGCGCAGTGGCTTTCACTTTCGCGGCCGCGCTTGTTTTCTGTTTCCATGATTTTTAGGTCTCGCCTGAGACAGCGCTTTAGCGCTGCTCTGGCGAGACTTATAGTAAGCGAGTTTTGGAAGTGCAAACAGTGCTTTTCAGGCCGCCAACTACAGTGCATGTGCTCCGGGCACGCGCACCATTTGGCAGCCTGAAAAGCACTGCCTGATCACTTCCTTTGATGTCCTCAGTGAGCCGCGCGGCCACGGAGGACATCAAAGTGCACACCATTTGCACTGTGCCCGCCCCCACTCCCTCCTCGTAAACTTCAGTGCGCGCTTGTCATTTTTACACTTTAGCACTCGTGCTTTTGTGGCATTTGAACAGCAGCGTGTTTCCCCTTATGATTTTGTGGCTGCTAAAAAACATTGTGCTTCTCCTTTATAGTTAAATACTTATTTACGTCGGAAAAGGGCAAGTTAGCTTGTGTGCACGTTTAAAAGTTTAACCCACCTCCTCCCTCCCGTCTATGCCTGCTCCGTCCACAAATCACTCCCAGTCCCTCCCCCGTCACTACTGTTAAAACCACCCTTTGGCCTTTGATGTCCGCAATTCATTGTCATCGGTGTTTCTAACTGGCCTCCCCCCAGGATCGGCTCAGAGTCTCTGTGCAATGGATTCCACATTTTCCATGCTTGTATTTTCCGCAGTGTTGTTTGCTGTTGTTTCGACTAATGTTCACACATTCACTTACATCTGTTTTTTCTTGAGAGAGTGATTCTCTGTTTCTTTTACCCCTCTTTTAGCTGTTTGATTGACTTCTCACCTGTACATTAGCTTGGCAGCGGTGCATATATGGTGGCCATTCCACTAGGACTAATTGCAGAATATAAGGGATATATTGTTCCTGCAGTACATTTTGCTCAGCTGCTGATTAGTGGGAAGCCTTCCAATTGGACATTGGCTCATAATATATTTTTTCCCTTTTCACAAATATTTTCCTACGATACGAACTGAAACTTTCTATACTATGAATTAGGTTAAGAAGAATGCACTTTAACACCTACAGCAACACTGATTACTTGTTTAACTTCACACTATTATTCAGCGTGGCGCCTATTTTCTAAGCGCCGTGCTTTCAACTTTTAAGCTCCATCTCCCCGTAGGCAGCCCTCCCTCCCACCACCAAACACAGGCTGCCTATGGAACTCTCCTCCCACCCCTGCTGCCAGGTTGAGGAGTTCATCGGTCGCCCGGTGTAGACTCTTCCGCTATGTTTTGCTTGCAGCTTGGACGCTTTGCATTTCTCCGTAGGGTGCCCTCCCACCACTTCGCACCTCCCTCCCACCTCCCCCGCTCAGCCGGACTCAGCCTCTCCCGGATCACCTCTTGCTGCAAGAGCCATGGTGATAAGCTGCTGAGCTGATATTGTCTGATATTTTTCTTTATATAGCTGTAAAGAGGTGATTATGCAGCCAGGTATCGCTTTTTTGCACTTCTATGGCGATAATACCTGCAGTATATGGTATGGTACTTAGGGTAACCAGATAACACATAGCTGTTACCATAATAGGGGATATAGAAACTACAACTGCAGTGACTCAACTGCATGAATTCGAAATAAGTCTCTGGGAAGGAAGAAAGGCACATTATGTGCATGTTTTGACCTCCTAGTTCTTTTGAAAGATGCAAGCAGGCCTTGCACACGTCTTCAAGTAAAACTATTTTTTCACGTTTCATTGACTCTCTAAGAAGGTTGCCTAGTGTTGTCTTCACAAAAGACAATTGCATTTTCCTTGTCTCACTGACATGAAGCGGCTTAGCAGGAATGCCAGAGTTTAGATGCACCCGATTTTAAGTTGAGGTACCTAGGTCCGTGCCTCTTAAAAAAACCTTTGCTTTGATTTTTTCAATCAATGTAGGTTTTGCCAGCTTGGATTTATGTGTGAAAAATGATTGTAAGCCTAGATTAACATGAAGTGCCTAATTAGTAATATATATCAGCACTTTACTGTGAAGTGGGCTCGCTGTTTGAGAGTAAGGGGAGGTGAAATTGCAGTGTCTTCCCATACAAACAACGCGTGTGAAATTCACTTGCAGGTGCACATAGTTTGTCATTGTATGTTCACTTCCTTTGATGTCTGAGATCTAACTAGTGGCTGCGGTCAAGCAATAGTGCTCATTAGTCTGAAGCATAACAAAATATACAAAATTCCAGCTATCACCTAAATGTTGCTTCCAGAAAACATTGTGAATATAGTAGGTGTTCAAAAATAAAACAAACCACTATTCTTACTGAAAGAATAATTTATTGTTAACGAATGTTTTTCTTCTGTCAGTGAAGAAAGTGGTACAACTGTATCTTTACTCTGTGAATTTTTACAGCCCTATCTTTGGGAGAAGCACTTAATACATTTTTATATGGTTGCAATAGCACACATTACAGAACAATGTGCACTACATAATTAAGCATATGTCATCAAACGACATCATGATTCCAAAATGACCACTGCATCTCAGTATTTTGCTGTGCACCGTTTTTAAACTGTAGTTTACTTCATATTATTGTCTAGTGAGTGTAGGTGTGCGGTGTACAGCTTCCTTACACAGGAGTAATGAGGCAGGTGGCAGGGACATACAAACAGCCTTCTTTATTTTGTAAGCTTCAGTCATAAAGGAAACAGATATGTCCAGCTCCTCTGCCACAGCAACTCCTGCACAGAATGCTGGACAGTGGAACCTCACTGTGTCACCATCTACCACCCTCTACATTCTATGTACGCTCTTATAATGCACATCTCTGTGTCAGTCTTTCATTTCCACAGCTACAATGCTCAATTAGCAAGTGTTAGCTGGGAACAGACAACAGGCGCCACTGTGGCACAAGGCCGACAGAGCCATCCTCTTTGAGTAACCCCTCCTTTCTCCTATAACAGCGCTTGCATCCTGCTTCTCCAGGACTCCAGCCTCTCTGCTGGAAACAGACAGCAGGCGCCACTGGGGCGCAACATAGACAAAGCCATCCTGATTGACGAATGATTTAGGATTTAGACGTATTTAAAAGAAAACAAACACAGAGAGCAAAAGCAACACACAGACATCCGCCTTAATTGATGTTTCCCCTCTAAGGGACTTAATTTACGCCAAACTCACATTTTTCTGATCCACCAAAAACCTGTACTTTTTTAATGGATTCTATCTTGCACAGTATTGTTAACATAAAACATATTTTATCCTAAAGGTGTTTGATTATTTGTCGCATTTCACACATTTTAAGTTAGAATCGGGAACACAGCCCATTGCACAGAATGTTTCTATAAGGAAACTGTCATTTCCATTTTGCAGCTTCATCCCGTCACTCACTTACAACAGCACACACTCCACTACCTTATTGTCTCTTCCCTTCTCTCACTCTTCCTTCTCTAATTCTCGGTATGCTGACATAACTTTAATCTAATACTATTTTGGAGCCTTTCTTTCTCTCTCACCCCTTTATCTGCTTTGCTTTCAAAACACTAAATTCACTTTCATTCCACTGATTTCTCTCTGTTACCTACGCTGCTTTTTTCTGTACATAGCGTTTCATATATTGCTCATGTCGCTGCTGCAGTCAAACAGATAACATAACACATACTTTGACATACTCACTTACATACATTCACAGACTTTTACATGCACCTTACCAATAACATCAGAGTGCTCCATGACACCCCTGGCTTCACATGCACCATATCAATCACATCAGAATGAACCAAAGGGTTGCAAAGTGACACGCATCACTTTCTGCGGATGCAATCCGCCTTATGGGGAGGACTGCAAAGGGTCCGCTCCCCCGCCTGGAATATGCCCACCCGCCCCCGAGCGCGCGCCCCATGCTCCGCCGGGCTTGTATTTTTTTCCTTATTTTCTAAAACTTTAACCGCGAGGCATGCGCAATTAACTCACTCTCACTGAGTCACTCTATCACTAATTAACTCACTCAGTGAGTCACTATCTCACTAATTGACTCACTCTCACTAATTGCCTCTCTCTCACAGACTCACTCTCACAAACTCACTCACTTTCTCACTATTTGACTCACTCACACTGGCTCACTCTCACTGACTCACTCACTATTTGACTCACTCTCAATGACTCACTAATTGACTCACTCTCACTGACTCTCTCCCTTAATAATTGACTCACTCTCACTGGCTCACTTGCTCACAAATTTACTCACTCGCACTGAGTCACTCTCACTAATTGACTCACTCTCACTGACACTCTCTCTCTCATTACTCACTCTCAATAACTCACTGTCACTAATTGACTCACTCTCAATGACTCACTCGCTGATTGACTCAGTCACTGAGTCACTCTCTCACTAATTGACTCACTCTCACTGACTCACTCTCTCATGACTCACTCTCACTGACTCAATCTCACTCGTTGACTCACTCTCACTAACTCACTCAGTCACTAATTGACTCACTCTCAATGACTCACTAATTGACTCACTCCCACTGACTCACTCTCTCTCTCATGCCTCACTCTCACTGACTCACTCTCACTAATTGACTCACTCTCACTGACTCACTCACTAATTGACTCACTCTCACTGGATCAGTCTCACTCACTTACTCTCACGGACTCACTCATTGACTCACTCTCACTGACACACTCTCACTGACACTTTCACTAATTGCCTCACTCTCACTGACACACTCACTAATTGACTCACTCTCAATGACTCACAAATTCACTCACTCTCACTGACTCTCTCTCTCACTATTCTACTCACTCTGACTCTCTCACTAATTAACTCACTCTCACTGAGTCACTCACTCACTAATTGACTCAGAGTCACTCTCTCACTAATTGACTCACTCTCACACTAATTGCCTCTCTCTCACAGACTCCCTCATAGACTCACTCTCACTGACTCCCTCACTCTCTCACTAATTGACTCACTCTCACTGGCTCAGTCTCACTGACGTACTCTCAAGGACTCACTAATTGACTCACTGTCACTGCCACACTCTCACTGACACACTCTCACTAATTGACTCATTCTCACCGACACACTCACTAATTGACTCACTCTCAATCACTCACAAATTGACTCACTCTCACTGCCTCACTCTCTCTCTCTCACTAATTGACTCACTCTCACTGACACTCTCACTGGCACACTCTCACTAATTGACTCACTCTCACTGACACACTCACTAATTGACTCACTCTCAATGACTCACAAATTGACTCACTCTCACTCACTCACTCTCTCTCACTAATTGACTCACTCTCACTGACACTCTCACTGGCACACTCACTAATTGACTCACTCTCAATGACTCACAAATTGACTCACTCTCACTCACTCACTCTCTCTCACTATTCGACTCACTCTGACTCTCTCTATCAATAATTTGACTCACTCTCACTGAGTCACCCACTCACTAATTGACTCACTCACTCACTGAGTCACTCTCTCACTAATTGACTCACTCTATCACTAATTGCCTCTCTCTCACAGACTCCCTCATAGACTCACTCTCACTGACTCACTCTCACTAATTGACTCACTCTCACTGGCTCAGTCTCACTGACTTACTCTCAAGGACTCACTAATTGACTCACTCTCACTGACACACTCTCACTGACACACTCACTTATTGACTCACTCTCACTAACTCACTGTCACTAATTGACTCACTCTCAATGACTCAGTGCCTACCAAAAAAAACAAGCATTTGCAATGCAATTGGTCTCGCATTTAAGCAAGTTGGAGTGATTTGCATTGTAAATGACAATGTCTTTTATTTATGTTTTGGTTTCTTAAAACAAATAAAAGGCATAGTCATTTGCAATGCTAATAGCTTAAACTCTCACAAATGCGAGACCTATTGCATTGCAAATGCTTGTTGTCCCTGTTAGCAGTTGCACACTCGTTATGGCCGCTCTGGGTGCCTCTTCTCGCTTCTACCCACCCCCCCTCCCCCACGCCACTGAGAGCATGTGTACAGCTAGTAGGACCGGCGAAATCATCATGTGAACTATGGCCTCCCAGCACCATGCTGCGCTTTGTTTTCCGGAGCTGCTTTGTAACCAGCCCAGCCCGAAAGACTTACAACCAAACATGACTAATATTATGAAAGCCGTCTCAAAAATTACTTGCTGCAAATACAGTATTCTCACGCTTGCTTCACAAAATACGTCGACCGAGGAATGGTGCTATCCGGACATTTGTACTCTCACTCTAAGCACAAGAGGTTAGACATAAAAGAAGGACTAAGACGAGCGTGCTGCTTTAAATGTTAAGAATAATATGCCTGCCATTTTACAATTGGATCTCTAATCCCAATATTACAGCAATGTATGGCTTCATCAAATGCAATCACGCCAAGCAACGCATACTTAAGACTTACAGAGACAATGAAAAGTTCACCGAAAGTCAGAGTATGTTACTTACTGTGTTGGATGTATTTTTTTAATGAGAGTTAGGGTAATGGCCATCTGTGTTATGTGATGCCACTGATCGCTCACGCCTAAGTTGTAGATAATATGAAGCGTTACATAAAGTATGGAAGCCACACACTGGCATCGCATTAGTTAACATCAGCACAACACTTTATTTCAATGAAATTGGATGTATACAGCGATTACTACCGTATTTGTTCAAACCTATTTACCATTAGAATAGTGTCCCGTCTTGAAAGAAATCTCACACTCGGTCCCTGCATACCCTTTTACACTCAGTAAGTTGGTACACCATTCTCCGCGTCCCTAGCAACAGCACCAACTTTTTTCTAGTCGCTTCTTCCCCAAAATTCAAGCTCCTTTATCCTTGAGTCCACATTGGCCATATGCGCGTCAGTGATATTCAGCCAAACACTGACTGGAGAAGCGAGTGTTACTCGTATGGCGGAAGCTCTGCATTTTGAGGTTCAGGTTGATGAAGTAGCGTTTTTATTTTGTAGATGAATGATAACAGACAGGAAGGGTAGGTTGTGTTTGTGTAGGTCCTGTTCTTGTCTTTGTCGCATGGCTTGGAGCTTTTGTGAGATAGCTCTGTGGGGTGGGTTTGTCTGGTTGGTAGTCATACTGCTCGGTATGTCTCTTGAGCTACCGAAATTTATTTTTTGTGCTCTTGTTGTTGTGCTTAGTCAACCGGGGAAAGCACCGTACTTATAAAAAAATTATTGTGACTTGTGTTGAGGTTTTACATTATTTTAGGAGGGACAGCATAGGCTAAACCCAGTTCACAGCTGATAAATGACCAGTTCACTTGTGTGATATTTCCATACTTGCAGAGTCGTTAGGTGTGACGTTTCCACATCGTGTGACCATATGAGTGACACTTCCCAACAAACTGAACCAAGTCCTTATAATACAGTCAATGTAAGTGTTTAGCCATGTAACAGTTGATGTTTTTGCACCAAGGATATTGTGCTGCATAACTAAATACTTATAAGATCCCAAAAGCGAGACCTATTGGCTATGCCAATCCTTGTTTAACTTTTGTTTTGGTGGGTGGGACTATCTTGTTGTTGTGGGTGGTGAGGGTGGGGATGTGGGTGTTGGGATCTGGGTTTATACGGTTTGAATTTCGTTGGACTACAATTTTTCCCAGGACAATTCTCATTTTGCTTTTTGTTGGACAACGGTTGGGGACAAGAAGATTTCATTTGGGGACAGGGGTGGGTCAGTTGTTGGAGGTGGGTTGAAGGAGTGGGGTTTTTATGGCTTGGGTTGATTAATAAATATTTAAGTTTCGTTATTTATGCTTCAAATCTAGGTTTTTGGGGGTGTTTTACTTCTCACTGCTGCCGTTTAGCAAAACCTATTTTTAAAATTTGCTGATAGTGTATAACAACAATTAAGTACGTGCTATACCTATGTGGGACCCTTGTTCTACTACTCTCCTAGTCTCAGCAGTCTGCAAGTATATTGGCCAATAAGAGGGTGGGTTGCCATTGCCTTGCCTGCAAAAACTTAGTAGACTAACGAGCCATAGTTTTCTTACCAAGAAAGAAGCGAGGGCAGCAGGGTTTCCCAAGGTGTCACGGTGGTGGTAGTAGATGCAAGCTAGCGCACTAAAAACAGTGAAGGAATAAGAAGTCAGGTCCAACTCCAAACTAGGTGAACTCCAACTGTAGGATTTTAATCAGAAGGATTATTCATCACAGACAACTAAATTGAAATAAACACTGATTTAGTTGGTTCTATATTATTATAGCATATCTTTACAAACACTTGTGACCAGACTACCACACAACAAAGAATACCTTATAGTGGATGACAAACAATACTAAATTATTCAGAGCAACGGTGAGCTAGTTTTTTGATTAAACAAAAGTGACACGTGAATCGTGATTTGTGAAGAGGACTTAAAGTCTGGACTGGACATGTTTTTTTGTTAAGCGTTTACGTACCACAACACACAATGCCTGAATGATGATTCTGATGAATGATGTCCTTCTATCACTTTTATACATGGATGGGTAAATGGGGCCAGTGTGGACTATTGATTCAGTAATATGAATAGAACTGAAGATCCTGCACTGAGTTGGTGTTGCTTTTACCACATCCGCCCCACCAAGTGTGTGATCACTTAATGGTGCCAATTATTAAGTCACACCTCAATAAATCACACAGACCAGAGGAAGAGGGTTAGAAGTTTGATGAATGGATGGGAAAGGGGATTTGGGGAAAGGTGTGAAAAAGACAAACAATAGACAAGGACAATATTCATCTGGTCAATGAGCAGCCAAATATCATTGATCTGCTGTGGGAGGAAAAGGAAACAAAGGATTGACTACAGATAACTTAAATGCAATGCAAACAAAACAGTCTGTCAGCCCCAGAGAGAACCTAATTACATTATTATATATCTAAATGTTCTGTCACCTAGGTTTAAAAAAAGCAAATATATTACATATTGTGTAGGAGCGACGTAAACGAAACACACAGTTCTAAGAAATTATTATTAAAAAAAATGATAATGTATTGCCAAATTGGGAAGTGCATCTGCATTCTTCTTGGATTGTTCGAGAAGTCCAGCAGCTTGTAAAACAAAAATTATATCATAGAATCAAGGTGAAGGACAGAAGGTAAACATCAAAAGGGTTGCACCAAGAAGAGTCGGAGGCAGCACAAGAAAGAATAGTCCAGGTTTTAAAAGAATGGCTGAAATAAGTGCAGATCCCTCTGCTGGTGGACAGTAAGTTGCTGACTCGGTCTTCTTTTTTGAGAAAGTCTTGTACAATGATGCTAATGCAGTGTGCCAAACACATGACCCTGAAATAGCCACTATCGGCCTTGGTCTTAAAAATATTACTACAAAATTGGGGACAACATTTTGCCCCCGCCAAACGCACTGCGATATGCCATATTTATGCGTTCATTATTACTTTTAATTTCATCCATGTCATCCCTTTAAACCATTTTCTCCACTTTAAACTTAATTTCCCTTTTCTCAGATGTGCGAATCCACACACGGAATAGTTTGCTTTTTTCCAAGTTTCTGATATTTAAACAGTGCCCATCCGGACCTCATGTAAAAATACGAGTGATGCAGGGTTCATCACAAAAAGTGTTTTATTTGTTAAAATCCCAATGCATTTCAGGCTTAAAAGCGTCCTTCGCCAGGGTTCACTATAAACAATAATAAAAACAATTATCCGTTACTGTTTCAGACATAAAAGCGCATTATTCATTTAATTGATCAACACAATCACATGTTCAGGTTAAACACTGTATCACAACACAAATTGTTCTAACATTTGTTTTCCCACCATGTAAACTATCTTTAGCGGTATATTTATCTCGAACTGTTCTCCCTCTGCACCAATATGTTCACCCAACTATGTCATAACCTTCGTGTCACCCTCACTTTCGATATAACCTTCATCTAATTCCAAACATACCTATATATCATTCCCACCGCCTTTTTTCCTTGTCTTTATTTTGTATCATCTACGTTACCAACTTCGCAAATCTGAGAAAAAGGAAATGAAAAAGTGGAGAAAATGGTTTAAAGGGATGACATAGATGAAATTAAAAGTAATAATTAACGCCTAAATATGGCATATCGCAGTGCGTTTGGCGGGGGCCAGATGTTGTCCCTAATTTTGCAGTTCATTGTTTATCTTAGTGGCATGGGCATGCCACTACACCATTCAGCATGCATCAAGGAGTACCAGGATCAAATCAAAAGTAATTGGAATAGAGGAGGAGCTAAGATGGCGACCGGAGCAGACGCTTGAGCGCCCGGCTCCGCCGGCCCTTGGCCTCGGACTATCATCCTGATCCCTATCCTCGCCTATTTTCGAGGTGCAACGTGCGCGACGACGCGCTGACCGCGCCGCCGCTTTCCCGGAGTCTGAGCCCGCCCGGATGCCGGAGTTCTTGGTGCCTTTGTTCTCCGCGCTGGACCCCTGCTCTATTGTGGCCTTGGCCGGCCCCCTGGAAGCTCCGCAGTCACTGGACCCCCGGCGCAAATCTGAGCCCCGCGGCCCCGATCCCGCCTCACACCACGGATTGTCGCCAGATGAGCCGGGGGAGAGACGCCCGGACACCTCCTTCACCTTTCACCTGACGGGCTGGAGTTATAGGGTAAGCCCCGGTGTGGCGGGTCGCCTGCTTCGCTCTGTGGCCCGCGCTGTGGAAGGCTGCGGACCCCCTTCTTCTATTGCCTAGTCGGCTGCAAAGAGAGTCCGAGGGAGGGGAAGCGACTGTTGGCTTTCACCTGTTGCGGCGCAGACCTGCGTGGAATTGCCTCCTTGTTACGACCCCCCCCCTGGCCACTGTATCGTTCAGCGGTAAAACATGGCGTTGAATGCCTGCTCGCTGCTGGGGGGCGATGCTCCGGTCTCGCCCGCTGCCCGCTTCGCCCTCCCTCTATCAGACTCCAGCTCCACAGTGCCGTCCCGGATTGCTGCCGATGTGGGGGCGCAGCTTCCGCTGACATGCGGCTCCGTTCTGGCTGCCCTGCGGGACCTTCGTCTGCAATTGTGTGTTAGCTTGCAAATGCTGAGTGAGCGGTTCGACTCCATACTGTCGGCTGCGGGTCGTGAGCGCCCCGTTTGTTCTCAACAAGACGTGGGTCTGCCAGTGCTTCTGTCCTCTTGCGGGGACGCAACGACTGTGTATAACCGTGCTACACTGGTGTCTGCATCTGGCTTTCCCGGCACCCAGGATCAATCGATCTCCTGTTCAATTGTGGACACTTTGTTTCCCCGTTCATTGCTGCCTGCTTTGTTGTTGCCGGCCTCACCGCGTCCGCAAGAGTATCCAGCTGAGCGACACCTGACGTCCTCGAGGAACCGTTCACGGTGGCCTACGGCTTCTTTTATGTGGAACTCCTGTACTTTACAGGCCAGGTCTGGATTTTATATGGTGCACAAGGGGACCTCAATAGATGATCGGCGGCCATTTTGTGACTCTACTTCTCCATCTTCTCCCAAGTGGCCATATTGTCTTGGTCTGCACGGGCTGCGGGGCCTTCATGTGGGGGCTAGTCTAATCTTACGCCCGCGATCGGGCCAGGGCTAGATTGATTTCTATCACCATGGTGTCACGGATGGGCTGGACTGGGACTGGAACTGTCTGCATATGTTGTGCGCACTCGTCGCGATTTGTCTGCCTTCATTTATATGGTTGTCACACGTTATCTTCACACGACCGCCTTTGGGTGTAGTGGGTTCTTAGTGTGTGGAGGCGTAGTTGGCCGGTGGTTTCGGGCGCTCTGAGGTTACGTGGGCTCCTCCCCGCTTTCTTCTTTGTTTGCTTATTTTCTTTCCTCTATTCCTACTTTCTCTCTTGTCTATATTTCGGGTTCATTGGGCGACAGGCACTATGCCGGGGGGGGGGCAGGCCGTAGCCTCCGCATTGGTGTAGGGTGGGGGGGTAAATTACCTTTTCTTTTTAGTTCTATGGGCCTCTTTCTTCTATGTCTCTGCGCTATACTTGTTTCCGATTCGGGGTCTGGGTGTGGGGTGGATTGAGTGAGGGCGGCTGTGGAGGGGTGCGTATTTACTCATGTGACTATCCTGTTCTATAACTGCATCGCCTCACTGTCTGAGATTTTCTATGGCCGTTTTAATGATGCTGCTGCTCTCCCGTGTGATGAAGCCATCTTGCGGACTCGAATCTCCTTGGTTCTATCCTCTACTGACTTTCTCTTCGATAAAATTATTTTGAAAACCTTAAAATTAACCTTTACTTCTCCTTCCCCTGGTGTCAAGGATATCTCCAGTGTATAACTCTTGAATCGTTGCTAATCTCGACCATTGACGCACAGGGGTAGTAATGTGTGTCTCAGTGCTTAACCGTTTTGTGGCCGGCCTGATGGTTGTAGGCCCGTATTTGTCCTTTTCATATGTACCAATAAAGGTTTTTAAAAAAAAATAAAAAAAAAAAAATAATTGGAATACAAGGAGTGCAACCCCACCCCCACGATTGTTGCTTAAAAATATTACTGAAAAAAATCAGGGCCTTACTTATGAGAAATGAATGCAGCGCGGTGCCACAAGTGAATTTGCTGTGCCACACTGCGTTCGTTTTGAGGCACAAGGATGCAACATATTTACAGCAACATGTATGTGCCTTTCTCTGCGCTGGTGAACGGACTGTGGGTCCTTTGCATTTGACTCTCTGCAGTTCCTGCTTCTACTGAGGTGGTTGTGGATGTAGGTCACAGCCTGGGCCTTGCAAACACAGCAGCTAGCGGTGGTGGTATCTGTGCATCATCCCTCAGAGCAGGTTGTGATAGAGAAATGTCGGTCTCCACTAGGACTGGGCTAACATCATGATGACTGGCTCGTCATCATCCTTCTCTTCTACATCCATAACTCTAAGACTTTCAGCAACCTTCCTTTTCTCTAGCCTCTCCTGGTGTGTCTCACTCTCTGACTGAGGTGAGCTCCAAGTAGTCTTGATCATCAGAAGAGGAGATTGGAGAAGAAAATGATGGACAAACCCTCCATTTTCTTGCTGGAGATCTCGAAGACAATGGATCTTCTGAAAGAGTGACTTCTACTTCCTCTACATGAATCTCCTGAGCTGCTCCTTCTTGGGGAGGAACTACTATTGCTGGCTGTGGCTGTTGTTGTCCACTTATCTGAGTTGCCTTCAACGATTGGGTACTACTTTGCAAAAGAGATACGTCCATGTCAATATCACTGCTCATTGGCATTGCCGTGATTAGACTGGCTGTCTTTGTGACAGACATTGGCTCGGGCCTAGGTTGGGGTGGGTCCTCTGATGCAGGGATGTGGCTCCCAGCTTGCTCCTCTTAGGGCCGGTGCGGCAGGCACAAGTTTGCAGAAAAAGGTCTTGACTGGCACCCATGTATTTGGGTAGTGTAGGGAGTCATGCTGGGGATACATTTAGGGTTCAGGGTAGTGCAGTGGTGTTTGTGAAGTGTAGAGGGTCGTGCTGGGGGTAGTGTTTTAGGGTTTAGGGTAGTGCAGTTTGTGTAGTATAGAGGGTCGTGTTTTAGGGTTTAGGGTAGTGCAGTGGTGTTTGGGTAGTGTAGGGGTCGTGCTGGGGGTAGTGTTTTATGGTTTAGGGTAGTGCACTGGTGTTTGTGTAGTGTAGAGGGTCATGTTTTATGGTAGTGCAGTGGCGTTTGGGTAGTGTAGGGGGTCATGCTGAGAGTAGTGTTTTAGGGTTTATGGTAGTGTAGTGGTGTTTGGGTAGTGTAGGGGGTCATGCTGGGGGTAGTGTTCTAGGGTTTAGGGTAGAGTAGTGGTGTTTGTGTAGTGTAGGGGGTTGTGCTGAGGTAGTGTTTTAGGGTTTAGGGTAGTGCAGTGGTGTTTGTGTAGTGCAAGGGGTTGTGTTTTAGGGTTTAGGGTAGTGCAGTGGTGTTTGGGTAGTGTAGGGGGTCATGCTGGGGGTAGTGTTTTACGGTTTAGGGTAGTGCAGTGGTGTTTGTGCATTGTAGGGGGTCGTGCTGGGGTAGATTTAGGGTTTAGGGTAGTGCAGTGTTGCTTGGGTAGTGTGGGGGTCTTGCTGGGGTAGTGTTTTAGGGTTTAGGGTAGTGCAGTGGTGTTTTTGTAGTGTAGGGGTCGCGCTGGGGCGTGTTTTATGGTTTATGGTAGAGCAGTGTGTTTGTGTAGTGTAGGGGATCGTGTTTTAGAGTTTATGGTAGTGCAGTCGTGTTTGGGTAGTGTAGGGGGTCATGCTGGGAGTAGATTTAGGGTTTAGGGTAGTGCAGTGGTGTTCGGGTAGTGCAGGGGTCATGCTGGGCGTAGTGTTTTAGGCTTTTGGGTAGTGCAGTGGTGTTTGTGTATTGTAAGGGGTCATGCTGGGGTAGTGTTTTAGGGTTTAGGGTAGTGCAGTGGTGTTTGGGTAGTGTAGGGGGTCATGCTGGGGACAGAGTTAGGGTTCAGGTTAGTGCAGTGGTGTTTGTGTAGTATAGGGAGTCGTGCTGGGGGTAGTTTTTATTAGGGTTTAGGGTAGTGCAGTGGTGTTTGTGTAGTGTAGAGGGTCATGTTTTATGGTAGTGCAGTGGCGTTTGGGTAGTGTATGGGGTCATGCTGAGAGTAGTGTTTTAGGGTTTAGGGTAGTGTAGTGGTGTTTGGGTAGTGTAGGGGGTCGTGCTGGGGGTAGTGTTCTAGGGTTTAGGGTAGTGTAGTGGTGTTTGTGTAGTGTAGGAGGTTGTGCTGAGGTAGTGTTTTAGGGTTTAGGGTAGTGCAGTGGTGTTTGTGTAGTGCAAGGGGTAGTGTTTTAGGGTTTAGGGTAGTGCAGTGGTGTTTGGGTAGTGTAGGGGGTCATACTGGGGGTAGTGTTTTACGGTTTAGGGTAGTGCAGTGGTGTTTGTGCATTGTAGGGGGTCGTGCTGGGGGTAGATTTAGGGTTTAGGGTAGTGCAGTGTTGCTTGGGTAGTGTGGGGGTCTTGCTGGGGTGGTGTTTTAGGGTTTAGGGTAGTGCAGTGGTGTTTTTGTAGTGTAGGGGTCGTGCTGGGGCGTGTTTTATGGTTTAGGGTAGAGCAGTGTGTTTGTGTAGTGTAGTGGATCGTGTTTTAGGGTTTATGGTACCGCAGTCGTGTTTGGGTAGTGTAGGGGGTCATGCTGGGGGTAGATTTAGGGTATAGGGTAGTGCAGTGGTGTTTGGGTAGTGTAGGGGTCATGCTGGGGGTAGTGTTTTAGGCTTTTGGGTAGTGCAGTGGTGTTTGTGTATTGTAAGGGGTCATGCTGAGGTATTGTTTTAAGGTTTAGGGTAGTGCAGTGGTGTTTGGGTAGTGTAGGGGGTCATCCTGGGGACAGAGTTAGGGTTCAGGTTAGTGCAGTGGTGTTTGTGTAGTATAGGGAGTCGTGCTGGGGGTAGTTATTTTAGGGTTTAGGGTAGTGCAGTGGTGTTTGTGTAGTGTAGGGGTCGTACTGGGGTAGTGTTTAGGGTTTAGGGTAGTGCACTGGTGTTTGTGTGTTGTAGAGGGTTGTGTTTTATAGTAGTGCAGTGGTTTTTGGGTAGTGTAGGGGGTTGTGCTGGGGTTGTGTTTTATTTATTTATTTATTTTGAAGGTTTTATATAGCGCTGGCTAGACCCAGAGGTATCAGAGCGCTTTACAAGATAAGGATAGTATAAGGCACATAGGGTATAAAAGCATATGAAAGGTAGTGCAACAAAAATTTACAAAGTACAGACAACATGAGCATTATACAAAACCAGATAAATAAACAGGGGCAGGAGCTATACATTTAGGTAATTAGGTAAATGGTGAAACAGGAGAACAGGGTAGATAATTACTGAACAAATATAGTATGATAGATAAGCAATCAGCAGTAGGACAGAGGTTAGGAACCCCAATAATAATTGAGGAGGTGGGTTTTGAGGTCTTTTTGAAACTAGAATAGGAGGGATTACAGCGCAGGTTTTTTGGGAGGGCGTTCCAGATAATAGGGACATTGCCAGAGAAGGAGCGAGATTGTGTAGCTTTCTTTTTATGCAGAGGTGGGATTAGGAGTAGGGTATTGGTGCTTCTCAGAGGTCGAGTGGAGCCCGCAGTGTGGAGTTTCTATGAGAGGTAATGCGGAGTGTTTTGGTGAAAGACTTTATGAGTAATGCAGGCGGTTTTGTAGGCAGATCTGCCTTCGATAGGGAGCCATTTAAGAGATTTGAGAGCCGGGGATATATGATCGAAGCGTTTGCAGTCCGTGATGAGCCTGGCAGCAAGGTTGAGCACAGCTTTGATTGGAGCTAGGTGTACTTTGGGGATTCCATTAAGGATGGCATCACCATAATCAATACGTGACAGAACAAGCGACTGAAATACGAGTTTGAAATCATCGGTGGGTATGAATGGTTTAATTTTCTTGAGGTGAAGGAGAGTGAAGAGGGCTCCTTTGGCAGAGTTTTTGATGTGAACATTAAGGGTTAGGGTGTTGTCGATAGTGATGCCAAGAGATTTGATGGAGTTGGACAGGGTGAGTGAGCAATTGAGTGCATTGAATGGAATAGAATGGAAGTACATTTATAGAGCGCGAATTGCTGCCCAGAGGCGTCCAAGTGCTAGTAGATACTAGAGAGGAACCTAATAAGGTGGCTGAGAGGGACTAGTAGGGAAGGTTGAAAAGGAAAGTTTTTAACTCCTTACGGATTGACGAGTGGTTGGAGTTGGCTCTGAGATGCAGAGGGAGAGCATTCCAGGACTTAGCGGCATTATATGTGAACGTCCTGCCGCCTGACCTGGTCTTTTTTATTCTAAAAGGTGTCGCCAGGAAAGTTTGGCTAGAATGGAGGTTTCTGGTGGGTATGTAATGGGTGACTAGATCGCGGGTGATCAAGGGGCCTGTGTCCCAAAAGGACTGATGAGCAATGCACATGGCTTTAAAACGAATTCTTTGACGAAGTGGCAGCCAGTGCAGTTTAACCAACCCGGCCCTCACAGATTGACTGCGAGGGAGTTCGAGTAGTAGACGGGCCGCGCAGTTCTGCACTATCTGAAGTCTGCGTAGGGTGTAGTCTGGGGCGCCGAGGTATAACACATTGTTAAAATCCAAGCGGGACTGTATCAGACCCTGTGTGACTACTTCCATAGGGAGGAGAGGCAGGATTTTCTTAAGCATTTTGAGGAGGCCGAAGCAGGATGCCGAGAGCTTAGTGGCTTGAGTCTTAAATGAAAGGGAACTGTCCAACCAAACCCCAAGGCTTTTGATGTTATCTTTAGGTTCTGGGGGGGGCCTAGGTCGGAGGGCCAGAGGGAATTGAAAAGGAGGGGGTCGGAGGGGCCCAGGAGCATCAGTTCCGTTTTGTCCCCATTCAATTTAAGGGATGATGATGACATCCAGTTTTTTACTTCTATTAGGCAGTCTCTGAGTCTGCCTGACGTGGGAGGATTGGCTCCCTGTGCCAGTGAGACCACTAGCTGCGTGTCGTCCGCGTAGGAGATGATCTTAATCCCAAAAGGGCGGTCGACATCGGCCAGTGGCCTCATATAGATGTTGAAAAGGGCGGGACTTAGAGAGGAGCCCTGAGGGACTCCGCACCCCAGAGGTCTGCTGGTGGAGACGGCCTCGCCGTCAAAGACTCGGAAGGATCTGTCCTCCAGGAAAGATTTAAACCAGCGCCAGGCTTTGTTCTTGATTCCGACGCTGGACAGACGGTGCAGCAAGGTGTCATGGCTGACCGTGTCGAAGGCTGCGCTGAGGTCGAGGAGGATCACTGCCACTGATCCTCTCTGATCCAGGATTTTTCTGGATTCCTCCGTGACCATGAGGAGGGCGGTCTCAGTCCCTTGTTTGGGTCTGAAGCCCGTCTGGGTGGCGTCTAACAATTGGGCATTTTCTAAGAAATTTACCAGGTGGCAGTTGACGTATTTTTCTAAGATTTTACTCACCCACGGGAGCAGGGAGATGGGCCGGTAGTTACTGAGATCTGACGGGTCGAGATTAGGCTTTTTTAGTAGTGCACGAACCATGGCTTGTTTCCATGCCGGAGGAACTAAGCCAGAGATGATCGATGCGTTCAGTACATCCCTGATGATTGGCAGTGTGATTAGAGATGCAGACATTAAGATGTCTGGAGGGGCTGGATCTTCTGGAGAACCAGTTTTTACTTTCCGAGCTATGGCTTCCAGAGTGGGAAGATCCAGGAGAGGGAAGTGGTCCAAAATAAAATGAAGCTGAGGGAGGGGGGTGGTTAAGGATGCATTGGACTCAGCTGGGGAGGGGATATTGCTGGGGAGAAAGGAGGAGTAGATGTTATTGACTTTTTGATGGAAGAACTCAGCTACATCATTGCAGTGAGTTGAGGATTTTGCAGTGAGTTGAGGATTTCTTTGGGTTTAGACTTAGCTAAGAGGATTTTGTTGGAAAAATAGGTGGTCTGGGCGAGTTTGACTTCCGCTTTGTATTCGCTAATTGACTCTCGGTAACTGATTTTGCTTTCTGAAGAGTAGTCTAAACACCAGTGTCTTTCGTTTTTTCTACACTGGCGTTTCTTGTCCCGGAGAGTCTCCGTATACCAGGGAGCCGTTTTGTGGGAGCGTTTTAGCGTGATTTTATTTTTAGGGAGGGTATTTTCGAGGGTTTGCGAGATCCAGTCAGCATAGGCCTGGTTGGCTAGGCCTGGGTCCTCATTGTAAGGAGGTTGATTGGAGGCGAGCTTCGAGGACCAGTCGTAGATTGAGAGGCGGGACCAAGCTCGGATGAATTTAGTTGTTGGTCCGCTCGGTAGAAACTTAAATGTGGACCATGTGAAGGGCACCAAGAAGTGATCTGTCCAGGGGAGCGGGGAAGGTGAGTCGACTATGAAGTTAGAGCAGTTGCTAAAAACCGGGTCCAGTAAGTGACCTTTCACGTGGGTGGGGGTTTTGACGTATTGGGTGAGTTGTATCGCGGCTAGGTCATCTACCAATGTGGTGACTGCCTGATCCGATACAGAGTCAAAGTGAAGGTTAAGGTCACCTAGCAGAGTGAAGTTGGACGAGGTACTAACGCGTTCTGCAACAATCTGGGGGAGAAGAAGGTGAAAATTGTTAAGGGGACCTGGAGGGCGGTAGATAAGAGTACCGGAGAGGCAGTTGTTTGGGGAGAAATTAATGCTAAAAGCGAGACTCTCACAATCGGGAATGGTTTCAGGGATAACACGGCATTGAAACTGTTCTTTATGAATAATTGCTAGACCTCCACCTCTCCCATCAGGACGGTCCTGCCGAGTAATTTGGAGGCCAGGGGGGAGAGCGCTAACTAAGGCAGGATCGGAGTCTGTGGTAAACCATGTTTCCGTCAGGAAAACTACGTCCGGAGTGAATTCGTCTAATAACAGGGCGATTTCTGTCCTGTGTTTCGGCAGGGATCTGCAATTTAACAGGAGCATATGGTACTCGTGGATTGAATCGGCTTTGGGCTTAGGTTTAAGCAGTGAATTACACTTGGGACAAGTTTGAGGGATGTCATCAGCTGAGAGGAGATGCCGTGAACAGTTCGTGGCAGGAGGTCTTAAGCTATGTAGGATTTCAGCATTGTAGTGTCTGAGCTCGGTTGTCTGAGGGATAGGGGGTGCGGCCCTATGCCCGGACTCGGCGCGGACGAGCGCAGACGAGCTTGCCTTAAGCACGCCTTCGGCGTGCATTAGTCGCGCCCGCTGCGCTCGTCCGCTGCGCTTCCGGAAACTACACATTGATATAGTCTAGGAGAAAGTACAGGGGGCGTGGCCTCAGAGTGGGCGTGTCCCAGTTTGGGCGTGAGGGAAGGCGGGTGGAGTTGGACGGCAATTTCCCTTCCCGGCGCTGGTTCCGCTGAGTGAGGGGATACCTGCATACCAAGATCGTGTGACAAGGAGAGGTCAGGGATCCATGATTGAACGGGTAGAGGGTTATTTTTGGGGGAGAAGAGAATGATTTCGGTTTTGTTAGGGTTGAGTTTGAGATGATTGGAATGGAACCAGGTTTGGATCTTGGTAAGGGTGTTGTTCAGGTGTAAGATGTCAGCATGAGTTTTAATCTTGTAATAGATTTGGGTGTTATCGGCATAGAGGTGGTAATTTATGCCTGTTTGGTTAAGAATGAGGGTGAGGGGTTCCATAAAGAGGTTAAAGAGGGAGGGAGAGAGAATAGATCCTTGGGGGACTCCAAGGGAGACAGGAGTGGGGGTAGAGAGATAGTTTTGAATTTTGATTTGCTGAGTACGGTGTTGTAGATAAGAGACAAACCATTTGTAGGCGGTGCCATTAAGGCCGAAACGGGTCCTAAGCACATTAAGTAGGGCTGAATGGTTGACTGTATCGAATGCTGCGGAGAGATCAAGAAGAATAAGAAGGCAGGTCTCGCCATTGTCAAGTGGTTGATGGATGTCATCTATGACATTGAGCATTGCCGTTTCGGTGCTGCAGCCTTTTCTGAAGCCAGATTGAAAGGGGTCGAGAAGGTTGAAATTTTCTATGTGTTTGTCTAGTTGTAGTAGGACATATTTTTCAAGTACCTTTGAGAGAAGGGGGAGGTTAGTGATGGGGCGGAGATTATTGAGGTCATTGGGTCAGCATTCGGGTTTTTGATTATGGGCGAGATTTGACCAAGCTGAAGGGAGGAGGGGACACAGCCCGTGGAGAGAGAGGTGTTGATGATTTTGGTCCAGAATGGGGTGATGATGTGCTTAAGGGCAGGGACAAGGTTGGAGGGTATTGGGTCTTTGGAGTGGGAGGACGGTTTTAGATTGCCAATTATATTGAGGACTTCAAGCTCAGTGACGGGGAGAAAGTTGAGCAAGGAGGCATTGTTCTTAAGTTGAGATTTAGGGGAGTTGGTTACTGGAGATGTGGAAGGTGAGAGGCCTGTGGAGTGGTGGGGGGGTATGGAAATAAGCGGGTGAGGAGGCTCGCTGGGCAGCGGTAGGATAGAGGGCAGAGGAGAGAGTGTGTCGTCTGGAAGGGGGGATGTGGAGTAGGCATTAGAGGTGAGAACAGGATTGGATTGGGAGTTGGAGGATAGTTGTGTGGGAAGGAAGGATTGGTCAATTTTGGAATTTTTTTCTGAGAAGAAGTGGGCAATTTCTTCACATCTGTCTGATGAGGCTGTCATATTTGGAGGAGCGGGGAAGTTTGGTTTCGGATGATTTTGAAGAGTTCCCTGGGTCTGTTTTTTGCACGGTCAAGTTGAGTGCGGAAGAAGGATGCCTTTTCCTTGAGGATGTGTTTTTTGTAAGTGGATCTGGCATGTCTGAGAAGTGCAAGATGGGAGGGTGAGGGATGGTGTCTCCAGGCTCTTTCCGACAGTCTGAGTGCCTGTCTCTCATTATTTATCTCTGTATTAAACCAAGAGTTTGAGGGGGTGTTTCTTTGGTTTTTGAGTTTAGGCGTGGCTAGTTGGTCAAGAATATCTGTAACAGTATTGTTAAATAGTTCAGTGAGCTCATTCGCATTTTGGGAGGGGGGAATGAGAAGAAGTTGAGCTTGGAGTTTCGATTGTAGAACTTCTGGGGGGATGCCTTTTAGGTTTCTGGTCAATTTCTTAGGTCTGGTAGTTTTAGGGGCAGGGAGGTTTGCTGAGGTAGCAATGGTGAATAGAATAAGTTGATGGTCGGACCAGTCAGCAGGGATGATATTGGTAACGGAAGTCAGATCATCGTTGGACAGAATGACGTCAAGTATGGATCCTTTAGTGTGAGTTGGAGATTGGCAGAGTTGTTTGAGTTTGTTGATTTCAAGAAGTGTAGTGAGGAGGGAGATGGTGGGGTCATTGGTATCATCCCAATGGAGGTTAAGATCCCCAAGAAAGAGATTTTTTGAGTTGGATAATGCTGATTGCGCCAGTAGATCAGATAAGTCCTCAATGAAGGGCTGTGGTGGTCCCGGGGGTCGATAGATGTTGTGAAGACGAATTGGGAGGGAGTTTTGAGTTAAGAGTTCTGCTTTCAGGTATTCGCATGAGGAGTAGCCTGGGTTAGTGATAAGGGAAATCTGAAGTTCCTTTTTGAAGATAATGGCTAGCCCTCCCCCAACTCTGTTAGGTCTGTCTTTTCTAAGAATAGAGTATCCCGGGGGGAGAGAAGGTCAAGTATGCTCGTTGAGTGGTCATTTAGCCAGGTTTCAGTGAGGAATGCAATATCAATGGATTCACTCAGGATGGTTTCCGAGATTTCCGTGGAATGTAGGACCGCGGAGCGTCAGTTAACTAGCATGCATTTCAGTGGTGTGGGGTTCGGTATGGAGGGTGGGCCAGAGTGGATCAGCGAAAGTTGAGGTGGTGGTCTGGGGGAAGCGGGGGAGGAGGGGGTTCTATTTGTCCCTATGATAACAGGGATGGGGGCATAAGGGAGTGGAGGGTTGGTGGTTGGCAGATTAGTAAGGTAGGAGATACATAGGTCGGCGAGGTCGGACGGGGAGAGATGGTTCGAGGTGCAGAGAGGTCTATGCTTACGGCATTGGAGAGGGAGTGATCTCCAAAGGTTGTGTTTGTTATTGGGGATGTTTGAGGGAGGGAGGATGGTGGTTTTATGGTGAGGGAGGGTTCTGGTGCTGTGGACAAAGAAGTCTTTTCTGAGTTGGGCAAATTCCATAGTTAAATTGGATAGGTCACATTCAATGTTGTGTAGGATCTGGGCAATTGAGGAGAGGGGAGGTATCGGGAGTGTGTGGTCTGAGTTATTTGCAGAGGGGAGACTAATGTGAGAGGGGGGAGATGTGGTAGATGGTGTGGGGTGAGCGGTGACGGGGCTGGGAGGAGTGAGGGTTTTGGAAGTTAAAGTAGGTAGGATGAGTACAGTGTTGTGTAGGCTTGGGGTAGTCCTGGTACAGGGAAGTGATGAAGGGGCGTGGGAGGTGGGAGGAGAATGGTCTGGGGATAGGGAGTGGTCGTTATTAGTTGCGGATGGAGGCTTACTGTGTGAGTGGGGAGATAGGGTAGTAGGTATAGAGTGATGGCTGGCAGATCAGTTAAGTGAGAGTGGAGGGGTTAGGTTAAACAGGGGGCAGAAATCTGCAGGTGATGTGGTCAGAGAGGATAAAAGGGCATGAAGCGAGTGAGAAACGACTATATTGGTGTGATGGGGATGTGTGATTATTGAGGGTTGGGGTGAGGGGGTGTGAGGGAGATGGGTGTTTAATGGGGGTTGAGGTGCGGGGTTGGGGGGTTGGGTAGGTAGAGTCTGAGGGGGGCGGGTAGAGGGGAAGGGGAGGAGCAGAGAGTGTATGGGTTTGGTGGGGGTAGGGGGGTGAGGAGTTGTGATAGGTGATTGCGGGGAAAAGACGGTGGAGTAAGTGAGTGATAGGGTCAGGGGGAGGGAGGTTTGGGGGACAGGGGGAGGGCGGGTCATGGGAAGGGAATGGTAAGTAGGTGACAGGAGTTTGGGGCTACCGTTATTCAAGGAGGGGTCCGAGGAGTAAGGGTTAAGAGGGTTAGGGGGAGAGAGAGAGATAAGTGGGGGATGAGAAGTAGGTAATTGGGGATGGGGGCTGTCATTATCAATAGTGTTTTAGGGTTTAGGGTAGTGCAGTGGTGTTTCTGTAAAGTAGGGGTGGTGTTTTAGGGTTTAGGGTACTGCAGTGGTGTTTAGGTAGTGTAGGGGGTCGTGCTGGGGGTAGTGTTTTATGGTTTAGGGTAGTGCAGTTTGTTTGTGTAGTATAGGGGGCCCTCTTTGAGGGTTTAGGGTAGTGCAGTGGTGTTTGGGTAATATAGGGGTCGTGCTGGGGTAGAGTGTTAGAGTTTAGGGTAGTGCAGTGGTGTTTGGTTAGTGTAGGGGTCATGCTGGGGATAGTGTTTTAGGGTTTAGGGTATTGCACTGGTGTTTGTGTAGTGAAGAGGGTCGTGTTTTATGGTAGTGCAGTGGTGTATTGGTCATGTAGGGGGTCATGTTAAGGGTATTGTTTTAGGGTTTAGGGTAGTACACTGGTGTTTGTGTAGTGTAGAGGGTCACGTTTTATGGTAGTGCAGTGGTGTATTGGTCATGTAGGGTAGTCATGTTGAGGGGAGTGTTTTAGGGTTGAGGGTAGTACAGTGGTGTTTGGGTAGTGTAGGGGATCATGCTGGGGGTAGTGTTTTAGCATTTAGGGTAGTGCAGTGGTGTTTGTGTAGTGTAGGGGGTTATGCTGGGGAAGTGTTTTAGGGTTTAGGGTAGTGCAGTGGTGTTTGTGTAGTGTAGGGGTTAGTATTGGGGGTAGTGTTTTAGGGATTAGGGTAGTGCAGTGGTGTTTGTGTAGTGTATGGGGTTGTGTTTTAGCATTTAGGGTAGTGCAGTGGTGTTTGGGTATTGTAGGGGGTCATGCTGGGTGTAGTGTTTAGGGTTTAGGGTAGTGCTGTGGTGTTTGTGTAGTGCAGGGGGTCGTTTTTTAGGATAGTGCGGTGGTGTTTGGGTAGTGTAAGGGGTCATGCTGGGGGTAGTGTTTTAGGGTTTAGGGTAGTGAAGTGGTGTTTGTGTAGTGTAGGGTGTCGTGCTGGAGGTGCTGTTTTAGGATTTAGGGTAATTTAGTGGTGTTTGTGTAGTGTAGTGGGTCATGTTTTAGGGTAGTGCAGTGGTGTTTAGGTAGTGTAGTGGGTCATGCTGGGGTAGTCTTTTAGGGTTTAGGGTAGTGCATTGGTGTTTATGCAGTGTACAGGGTCACGCTGGGGGTATTGTTTTAGGGTTTAGGGTAGTGCAGTGGTGTTTGGGTAGATCGACAACAATAGATCTCACCAAGCATGCAGCGCATGCGCTGCATCGCTAGACGAGACCTAAAAGCATTGCACCAAGATGGCTGCCAACAGTTTCTGGATTGAAGTGTTGGCAGCCAAATAGAGCCAAGCTTGTGCTTGCGTAGTTAGTTCCCGCCCAGATATATAAAGATATTTTTCCTTTAATATCTCAAAAACTACTGAACGGATTCACACCATTTAAAAAAGAGATCTCTTTCTGAACCAAGGGCTACCATTTTGCCAAATTTGGTGTAATTCCGTTCAGTAGTTCAGGCTGTAGCCATATATAAAGTTTTCTATGGAAAATAACATGGGGAAAACACGTTTTGGGTCCCCCCTTTTTTATCTGCCCCCACTTGTCGATTCACCCCGAAACTTTCAAGACAGGAGCTGACTGGAGCGCCCCAATAGTTTTAAAAAATTCATGAAGATTCGTCAAACAGCACCAAAGATATTGAGAAAACGAAAAATGCTTTCGGTATGGAAACTAGGTCCTAACTATAACAACCTACTCTTGACCGCGAGTAGATAATATATATTACCTACTGGCAGTCGCCAGTAGGTAGTCATAGTTAGAAGAACCTAGTTTCCATAGGAAAAGCATGTTTTGATTTGCTAATAACTTTGACGTAATTTGACGAATCTTCGCAAATATCTACCAAAAATAAAGTCTATCCAGGTCAGCTCCTAACCTGAAAGTTTGGGGGTGATTCGTCAAGCAGGGGCTGAGATAAAAGGGGGGTCCCAAAACACATTTCTCCATGTTAATTTCCATGGGAAATTTTGTGACGGGCTACAGACCGAACTGCTTAACCAACTTACCCCAAATTTGGCAAAAAGGTAGAGCTTGGTTCAGAAAGCAACCTTTTTTTTAAATGGGGTAAATCCGTTCAGTAGTTTTTGAGAAAAAGGGAGCTCAGCCCAGAGACACAACTGAATGACAACAGATGCAATGGAGCCAACGATCATGCAGCTCGGACACCCAACACTGCTCCGACAGCCCCCGCCACCAGCCCCTTGTCCACCATACCCCCCTCAACCTCCCCGCCACAAACAAATGTGACAGCAACATTAGGAAATCTGGAATGTAAGACATTGGCTGATGTCACACAATTAGAATTAAGAACATGCATGTGAGGTTGGACAAATAAGAATCACAGTCATGTATGGATTTACATATAAAACATTTTATGTAAACAAAATAACAACAAATAAAACTAGGTACAGTTATGGAGTGTCATCCCTGGACCATTTGTGAATCACAGCCTGCAAGACAAAAAGCAAAATAAGATTGTGTGTCATGCGTCCATCAAAGGTGAGAAAGAGAGAGAGAGAGAGGAAGAGTGAGAGAGAGGAAGAGAGAGAGAAAGAAAGAAAGGGTGAGAGAGAGAGGAAGACAGAGAAAGAGAGAAAGAGTGAGAGAGAGAAAGAGAGAAAGAGTGAGATTCAAGGAAGAGAGAGAGAAAGAGAGAAACAGTGTGAGAGAGAGAGATAGAGTGAGACAGAGAGGAAGAGAGAGAGGAAGAGAAAGAATGAGAGAGAGGAAGAGACAGAGAGTGAGAGAGAGAGAAAGAGTGTGAGTGACAGAAAGGAAGAGATGGAGAGGGAGTGTGAGTGTTGACACTGTAGAAAATCCTCACAGCCCACCTTTCTGCCACCGGTGTGTCTCCAACCACGTGCCGGGACATAGTACAGCTCTCAAGTTTAGTCATCTGTAACATAGTATAGAAGCAGTAATAGCAGAGTACATACAACTGTACACGCCTAATTCTCTGTTTCATCCCTGCACACCCAAGCTGCTGCACACCATCGACTCCTGCCGCCCAGAGGTATCTGCCCGCCTCGGCGCACCCAGGCTTCTGTACCCCATCCACTCCCACTGCCCAGAGGTGTCTGCCCGCTGCTGTGCACCCAGGCAGCTGCACCCCATCCACTCCCACTGTCCGGAGGTGACTGCCCGTTCCTATGCACTCAGACTGCTGCACCAAATCCTCTCCCACTGCCTAGAGGTGTCTGCCGGCTCCTGTGCACCCAGGCAGAGAGGAGGAGAGAGAGAAATAAAGAAAGAGTGAGAGAGAGAGGAAGACAGAGAAAGAGAGAAAGGTGAGATAAGAGGAAGAAAGAGTGAGAAAGAGAGAAAGAGTGAGATAAAAGGTAGAGTAAGAGGAAGAGAGAAACAGTGTGAGAGAGAGGAAGAGAGAAAGAGCAACTGAAACAGAGAGGAAGAGAGAGAGAAAGAGAAAGAATGAGAGAGAGTGGAAGAGACAGAGAAAGAGAGAAATAATGTGAGAGAGAGAAAGGAAGAGATAGAGAGGGAGATAGAGAGAAAGAGTGAGTGACAGAAAGGAAGAGGGGGAGAGGGGGAGTGAGTGTTGACACTGTTGAGAAAAACCTCACAGCTCACCTTTCTGCCACTGGTGCGTCTCCAACCACTTGATGAGATATAGTGCAGCCCTCAAGCTCAGTCATCTGAAACATAGTATGGAATCAGTAATGGCAGAGTACATACGACTTGCCACGCCTATATCGCTGTCCCGCCTTTGTGTATCCAGGCTACTGTACCCCATCCACTTCCACTGCCCAGAGGTGTCGGCCTGCCGCTGCACACCCAGGTTGCTGCATCCCATCCAATTCCACTGCCCAGAGGTGTCTGCCCGCTGCTGTGCACCCAGGCTACTGCACCCCATCCACTCCTACTGTCCATAGGTGTCTGCTCGCCAGGTCTCATATTTAGTACTGAGTCTTGATTTTGCCATGGTAGAGGACATACCAGTGCATTTGGTTTTTCATCGCAGTTTGCACACCCGCTCAGCCCTTGTGGTGCCACTAACTCAGTGACTAGCGAGACGACGCCACATGGCAGTAGCCCTGCGCTGTGTGATGGCTCAGGCCTACACTGCAGTCCAGCAGGGCACACAAAAACTGAGCTGTTCAGACCACCGGGACAGGCCATCATCGCAGGCTGCACACCCACTCAGTAGTTACAGTACCCTTACCTCATTGGACCGAAAGTCACCGTCCCATGCCGGTGTGCCTGTGCCGGCCACAGTGCATCCGGTGCGAGCAACTCTAAAATGGCATAGAGGACGTGCGCCCGGTCTTTTTTATTGACAGGGTCATGTGTCCTGTGACGTCTGTGCTGGATTGGTGTGGTGTAGGTGTATCCCAGTCGTGAGGGAGTGGCTGTGGCGTTCTGACAACTAGGCCTGTGACCAGCAGAAACCTGGGCCATGTAACGTTGTTGTCCTTTCCTGTAAGTGTAAGCGGAGTGGGCTGGCCTGGCGTATGCCAGACCTGCGTGAGGCTGTGAAGAATGACTCCTGAGCTATGGGCGTGGCTCCGTCGTGAGCGGTATGAGAAATCAACTGATGCGGGTGTCCGTGTTGTAGTGCTGCCGTCACCCAGGTTGCAAGCGCCAATGTGTCACTCTGTGAGCCAAGTCCCACAACATGGCCAACATGGAAGGTAAAGGGAATCACTGACCCTACATTCATCCATAGTTCCACACATGAAAGATGGTGGACATGACACATCTGTGTGGATATGAATGTTTATTGCACATTCAGTGGAGTGTTGCAGCTGTAGCAATACAGGGCCATGGAAAGTTCAAGTTTCAGTTTTTGGCACACGGAGGGCAGCCAATTAGAGCCAAGCTTGTGTTTGGGGTTAGGCTGCGCCAATATATGTAGTTATACAATCACTCCGCCAATCCCCAAGCACTTATAATTTCACTATACACTCTCCTTGCAGTACTCTTATGATCCATTCTCTACGTACGTACTTGTACAATGACTGAGACAAAGTTACATAACCAAAGTTTTCCCCCACATGGTTGCATATTCTGTCCACAGCACAATGTAATGTGGGAGGGCCCAGGGGCAACTTCTTGCCTACATAATGAACACACGGACACATATAGATAGTGCAACTGGGTACGGGCACGTGCGCTCGACTCCTTTTTATTACCAGGGTCACATGTCCAGTGATGTCTGTGCTGGATGTGTGTGGGGTGAGTGTAAACCAGCCCTCTGGGAATGGTTGGTGCTGGTAACAAGTACAACAGTAATCATCAGATCACACATAGAGATTCAATCATAAAGGGTCCATGACTTGTGCTGCACTAAGATAGGGACATCAGATGTGAAATAATACTCAAAATATTCTATTGTAAAGGGCTCATGACTTGTGGGACACTGAGGTAGGGGCAGCAGATCTGAAATCATACACAAAAGATTACACAAAAGATTCTATCATAAAGGGTCCATGAGTTGTGGTGCACTGAGGTAGGGGCATCAGAAGCATTCCACATTGGCACAGCTAGCGATGATGCGTAGTGCGGGAGGGCCGCACTGGTAGCAATGTCTGTTGCCTACTGGACTGCGTCATCTGCAATCGCAACTCGATCTGAATTGTGAGCCCTGCAGTCCGCAATGTAGATGGAAGGCAATAGTCAGCACAGACATCGAGGAATGCTTTTTGTCACTTCCTCCTGACAAATTCAGAGGACATAGAGTACAATTCTGTCTGCAATTAATAAATCATGTTTCAATGTAAATTGTGAGCTCTGCTGACCACTGTGTAGGTAACAAAAGATAAAATATGTATGGAATACATTGTCAAAATGTGTAATCTTCGGGGACGTTATAGTTACTTGCCTACTGGACTCTGAAATTAATGAATCCAGACTGAATTTAAATTGTGAACCCTGCTGACCACAGTGTAGGCCGGAGGCAGCGGTCAGCAAAGGCCCACAGCGACATGACGTTGACTTTAGCAGCCCAGATTGGGAGCATTTGCTTCTCTTAACCGATTATAGTCTCTTACACAATTTGCATTGGTACTGATCTTGATTTGTGAGCCCTGCTGACTGCAGTGTAGACTGGAGGCAGTGGTCAGAAAGCGCCCACAGCTGCATGGCGTTGACTTGAGCTGTATAGAGTTAGTGTTAGGTGTGGCGCTCAGCGTGTGCACAGCCAGTGATGATGCATGGAGTGGGCGGGCCGCACTGGGAGCAATGTCTCTTGTCTACTGGACTGCGTCATCTGCAATCGCGAGTCCATCTGAATTGTGAGCCCTGCTGTCCGCAGTGTAGATCGAAGGCAGTAGTCAGCACAGACATCGAGGAATGCTTTGTGTGACTTCCTTTTGAGAAAATCCAACGACATAGAGTACAGTTCACTCTGCAATAAAGAAATCAAAACTGAATTCGAGCTGTGAGCTCTGCTGTCCGCAGTTTAGACTGCCATTCAGTGTTCCTTTGGACTTGCAAGATGAATTTGGTCATTGTACTAAAGCTATAATTGACATCAAAAAAGTTCTTGAAGCAAGGATCATAAAAGGATATTATTTAGGTTTCGAAGAAGTTGTAGTTAGTTGCTCTCTGGACTTTGTAATTAATAAATCAAGACTCAATTTTAATTGTGAGGCCTGCTGACCACAGTGTAGGCCGGAGCCAGCGGTCAGCAAGGACCACTTGCCACGTGGCGTTGAGTTGAGCTGCACACTTAGTGGCACCTGAAGCAACCAGCATGTGCGGAGCATGCGAGGATGTGTGTTCCGGGCGAGCCGCACTGGTAGCAATTTATTTTGTCTAATGCATTCTGCCTCAGTAAGGCCACGTGGCGGTGACTTATGGTGCACTGAGTTAGTGGCACCTGAAGCACTCAGCGTGTGCACACCCTGCGATGATGCGTGGTCCAGGTGTGCCGCACTGGTAGCAATGTCTTTTGTCTAATGAATTCTGCCTTTATAAGGGCACGCGGCATTGATTTGTGGTGCACTGAGTTAGTGATACCTCTGGTGCTCAGTGTGTGCACAGCCTACGATGATGCGTTGTTCGGGAGGGCCGCACTGGGAACAATGTGTCTTGCCTACTGGACTGCGTTATCTGCAATCGCCACTCCATCTAAATTCTGAGCCCTGCTGTCCGCAGTGTAGTTCGAAGCCAGTAGTCTATACAGACATAAGTCCGCATGTGCTGTACCGCTGTGTTCACAGGGGGCCTGTGTCTAACCCTGGGCGTAGTTCGCGTAGTCGCGCTTCGCGAAGCTTCGCGAAGATGTCCTTGCACTACGCGACCTTCGCGAAGCTTCGCGAGCTTGCGTAGTTGCTTGTGGCAACCTGTTCGCGATGGCTTTTTCTTGTTCGCGAGCGCGGTAAGCATGTTCGGGGAACTGTTTGCATGCTCGGGGGATATATCTCGCGATCTTACCCATGCGGTCGCCAATGGGCGCGGCCATCTTGTTTTTCTATAGTCCCGCCCGCTCGCGATGCCTTATTTCCTGTTCCGGGTCGCGGATAGCGTGTTCGCGATGTGCATTGACGTGTTCGGGAGCGCATTTTACTTGTTCGCGCTAAATTGTACATGTTCGCGAGAAATATCGCGCGAACTTACCCACGCGGTCGCGAATGGGCGCGGCCATCTTGTTTTTCACTCTATGCCATGTTTCTGGGCCTACTTTTGTATCCTCCCTTTATCACAGCAATCCTTTGTCTTTAAAGCCTTTTTCCTGACTTTTTTTAGTTATTATCTATCTCTCTGTTTGCCTCAGTTTATATTTTGCATTTTATTTCTACTTTTACTGTGTTTTTGTTACTTTTATAAAGTTCTTTCTATCTTCTTCCCCCTAACTTTTTTTCCCCTTCGGACTTTTCTTTTCCGCCTCCCACCCACCCCAGAACCATGGCCAAGGGCACACCAAGTCCCAAGGGACCTGCAGGCGCAGAGAAGCGCCGCCTGCCTTGCGGCAGAATGCGTCCTGCAGGGGTGCAGGCCCGGCAACTGTTTGGGGAGGAGGAGGTGGCGGCTCTTGTTTTTTTCATCCAGCGCCTCCTCCCCTTGACCTTGGCAGCAGGCGGCAGGCCCGGCTCCGGGTACGCTACCCAGGAGCGGCACCGTCGGTGGGCGAAGGTGCGCCGGGCCGTGTTCCGGTGCACTGGGATCCGGCGCACCCACAACCAGCTAGCTCACCGGTGGTCCGACATCCTGGACCGGGAGCAGGACCTGTTGGACCTGCTAGGTGTCGAGGTCATCGGGCTTGGTGAGTAACTGATTGTGTATATTAAATTAGATGAACAACAAGATTACTGCTGCGTGCCAAGCGTTGCTGGTATTACGTTCCAAAAAGCAAAATGTTCTTTGATTTAAGGACCCAGGTGCACGGTGGTACTCTTACTTGTTTGCAACGTAGTTTGCGCTAGCTTGTGCTGATGCTGATTATGTAAGAGTTTACTTTACAGAACTGAAGTTAGGTAATGCGATTTGCTAGAGAGACTCTAGTCCTTCCATTGTCCTACTGTGAAATAGTGGTGGATGGATATTGGATACTAGGTTTAGTTTGTTAGTAGTAGTTACTAATTGTTTTATGCGGTCTGCGTGACGCATCCTCTGTCACTGAGTGCTGCTTACCCCAGTCCTCCGTCGAACCTTTTGTACTTTGTTTAGTGAGTGGTAGGCTTAGCATGGTCAGTCAGTAGCAGAACTAGATCAGCATTATGCAACCAACCCACAATTTGTTGTATGTATGCACTAATGTATGCAACTATGCATGTGTCCTCCATCTCATCATCTATGCATTTGATGGCGGAAAAAAATTGAAGTGCAGACTTAGTGAACAATTGGCCCGTCTGGAATAGGTGGTGTAGGTCAGGTGGTACTTACTAGGCTTTGTTAGTATTTGGAATCAGAATGATCAAGGAACACTGGAGTGTTCATAAATAAGTAGACGATCCGTAAATGCACTAGGAAGCAGCCAGTAGTCGATCCATCTGATTAGATAGGTCAATTTTATTGCACTTGTTGTTTCCTAAAATGTTCTTTGACTTATTGTTTTTCCAAATGATTTATTATTTTTCTCACAGCACTCCTTAATGTTGGTCTCTTTCTTTATTATATTTTACATGATCATCAGCACCACCCAGGGGCAAGAAGACGGGGTCGGAGTCGGCGGGGGAACCCCAGGACCTCTCCTCTACTGAGGCTCCTGCAGCTGGCCCCAGTAAGTCCTCCATTGGTTAGATTGACATTTATATTTCCCTAAATGTTATGTTACTGCATCTTTTCTTCCCCAAACTCTAAATTATGGTTCAACTTTCTGAATCTCTTTTTTACAAAAGCTTACTTCTTTGACCTTGACTATCTGTTTACTAATTCTGTTTATCCCTGCCTCGAAGTTGCTTCTAACTCCCTCTGCTATGACTCTCTGTGCTACTAATACTACTACTACTATTACTATTATTACTCTGTGTGTAGCGAAGCTTGCACAGTTGCCCGCTCTTTAATAGAAGGTTTTCTTTGCAATAATAAAACTCTGATTGACCAATAGCTCTAGCCACTGGGTCCTGTCCTTTGGGTTGTCCTCTTGAAGTCTTCTCAATGATGAGGCTTTGACAATTACCACAAACAAAATGCCCAACCAGATATTTGACTAGTATTTTTGATCGGATAGTACATGATACTACTATTGTCTAGGATTCTGCAGAGCCACATACAGAACTATGCACAACAAAATAGGATGGTGCTGATGGGAGGTTGGATCTTACTGATCACACCTCAGTCCGAAGAACCCAGGATCCCCTAACAGACTAGCTATAGTGTCTCACATTAGGGTCCCACTCCCGACCCCCCCACGAAGACGATACACAATGTTGATGATGACGGAGACAGAGACAATCCAGAACATAATAACAAACACCATTATGCTCACACACTTGTGTAAGTCCACTCCACCACACCAAATACCACAGAGTCTATGTGTAAGTTCAAAAGGTTTATTTGAAACAAGTATCAAACTCTGTACATCGTTAATATGAAATTTAATTTACGACAGCCATAGTCAATAAGCCAGCAAAAAGCCTAACATTAAAACAGTAAACATTTACAAGTGCATGATTGACAACAAGAACAAGAGCCAAGATCTTTATAATTCTGGAAGATCCCTCACCGTAGAACGTAGAAATACTGGTTACATCATCTTGCAGCCACTATGCTCTGTAAATCTCTGGTTTGTAGAAGGGAATCTTTCGCCTATGATATATGAGAAAAACGCTGCGAGTTAGCCGTTAGATAGTATACTGGTGAATGATGCTAGCATTTTGCAGCCATGCCAAAAAGTGTAACATGTATGTGTGATGGCTAAGCAATATAAACTAAACAAAGTCAATATGTTGTTTTTTTTTCGACCTCTTCACTTGTACGCAACAGTCAAGCGGCCTTAAAGGCATCTACTGCACATGTCAATACGCTGGCAGGTATAATATGCACCAAAAGAGTAGTAGTCGACATGATGAATCTAAAAGGGTTACTCATGGCTCAGGCTAACTTTCAAAAGAGCTGAGTAGGACTAGATGACCCTAGGAAGTGGAACCATATCCTACTAGTGTCTGTCTACTGACTGTACTTACTGTCTAGTGCTGATGTATGTTGCATCGCATTAACTTTTTGTTCAATGTTCCAAGTGAACACTTAAAATAGGGGGAGGGTTACAGGCATCTAAAAAATTTTTGATGCTTTTTTCTAGGCACACTACCATCCACCAGTGCCGTCAGGGCCAGCGATGCGGCCATTCCGGAGGGGGCAGGCGAACTGGCGGCACCTGCAGGAGACACAGGGCCCAGGGGGGATCCAGCAGCAGTGGCCGGCGGCGGTAAGTTATATTCATTACTTCTTGACATTACAGCTAGATGGAACTGTGTTCACTATTTCACTGTACTGTGCGACATTATACAACGGTTGAAGAAGACACCCTTTACGTAGCATTACCAGCGTGAGTAGAGTAACCAATGGCCTCTTCTATTTGACTCCAAAATCAGCTGTGAATGTTTTATGGAGAAGACAAACTCAGATCAGATGACCTTCATGGATGTGTTGAACATAGAGGGAAAGCACTAAGGGTGGAAGGACGGGCGAGATAAACAATATGACTGACCGGCAGAGAAGGATATGTTGTTGGAAGCATGTATAGGAGTCTGATAGTAATAAGATCAGATGCATGGGTTGTTGAAGGATGGGTGGAAGGTGAAAGAATGCCTGCCTGGGTGGGCGACACAATATGGGTGGATAGTACTAGATAGCAAGAATCAGCGGTGTTTTTGGTTCAAACTCAAAGCCAAGGCAAGGAAGGAAGGAGCAGAAGCATGGGTGTTTGTTGGTGAAACCAACTAAGGTTTGTTAAGAGATATATACAAAAGGATAGACGTTTACTTTAATGGATGTATGCCTGGATGTACTATCACCAAGAGACAGTATAGGTGGAAAGTGTCACTGGAGATTCTTACTTTGAAGAAAATGTAACAGAAACTGCGCGACAGTAGCAAAGCCTAGAGGAATCAAGGTAGTATTATGAGCATACAGTACACTTGCAGTAGTTTGCAAGCACGTCATATATTATCAAGCGGAAACCTATTCCTCCCACTCTGGGGACCACTCCCTACCTATTATTATTAATGTATTTACGATTGGGGCAGCCAGCCTGCAAAGGGTGGCCTATCTGTTGTTTAATGTTTATGTATATTGGTTACACAAGCAATGAAAGCAAAGTACCCTCTGCAGTAGCGGTTGGTGGTGGGATTGTTGGCGGGCGGCGACATGGGGAGGGGACGGGTGGGTGGCACTGGCGAGTAAACTGTGTATTACTGTTACGGCCAAATACAGGTAATCAACATAAAAATAAATAAAACTATTTTCAAGGTGCGCACTGCACCGCCGAATGCGATGCAGTGTGTGCTACTGTGTGCAGCAATGGTTTTTTTTTTATGTATTCTTTAATTACCTGTGAATGTCCTTAATCCATCATTTACTATCCCCACCCTGCACCTTCCCACGTCACCGACCGGCAGCACTCCCACCACCGACCGCTACCGACCTGATGTCGTATATCGTATTAGCACTAGCAGCATCTATAATATGAATATAAGCAATGATCGTTGGATCCGATAAATAAATAATCAGCCTTTTTGTAGTACCCATGGTAGGGTGTAAGTGAAATTGTGCATGCCATTTGCCCTCATGTAACAGAGTATGACCAGTGCCAACGGCCGTAAGGCGTCAGACAAAAAGATGAGCTTCCCCACCTGCAGACAGTAGTAGTAAATAAAAGTAACGTGAGTCTGCATCATCATGTGGCTCATATCTGTTTCTCTTGGGTGCAAGCTTAGCTGATGGACCTGGCATGCTGCCTACAACAAGGTTATGTAATTGGGCTAAACTACAGATAAGAACAGCACGACTGGTGTACCGCAGTACATACATAGTACGATTATATTTATAAATAATGCCTGAAACGGTCACAAATGTTAGAGTCCAAGGAAGTAGGATTAGAGATACTTACCCCAGCACCAAATCCCAAATGTTATGAACTGTGCTTGCTAGTGATACTGTGACACTATGTGTTGAATGATTTTAGTGTTCCTGTTTTGCTAAGAGTATTGGCTCCAACATGTTCTTTTTCTTTTTTAATATAGATGATACTCCTTCCAATAAACCATCAAGGAAGGAGTTGGCCGCTAGGGCCCGGCGCCGGAAACTGGAGGCCATCTGCGAGCATTATCGCCGGCTGGTGGCTCAGGAGGAGGAGGAGGAGGAGGCGGCTGAAGCTGCAGCCTCCTCCAATGCCCCGGGCCCCAGTCAGGCCCGGCCTCCACTTTCACGGCGCCGTGGTCCGGCATTTGCCCGCCGCCGCGCCTCGATTTCCAGCACTGCTGCCCCCCACCCTGGAAGCAACTTTAGGGCATTTCGCCGCCAGCTGCTCCGCCGGATGGCCCGCTGGGAGGAGAACATGGAGGAGCGGGTCAAGATCCTGGTGGACAAACACCTTAAGGCCCGCCGACAATAGAGGACCTCGTCGTTTGCCCCTTTTTTAATTCCTTTTGTTGGTGGGTGGGTTTGTGGGCATTGGGGATTTCAACGGACATTGGGACTTTGGACTTTCGTTTCGTTGGGGTTAGGGAGGGGGGTGGGTTAGGTCAGAGCGGGATAGTTTATTTTTGTTAGGGGATATTAAAAATATACTTACTATTTATTTATATGATGTTAATGTTTTTTGTGGTGGGTTACAGTTTTCCGAATTCAATGTAAGTTACATGCTTGTTTACTTTGTTTCCGTGCTGCTGCATGCCCACAGCCAGTGTTTGATTTAAAAGATCTGCCGATTTTGTAACACACAAACCGATAGATGCAGTACCCCTCACTGAGTTATTTTTAATTGTCATAGTACTGTCAGTCTCTCCTCCTAGTCCATACCTCCCACCAAACTTATCTTACCTGTGATTGATGATGAAGTTCGGCACACTGATGGCTGCATGGTTGGTTTCCCAAATTGACGGAGTAGATGCCATTATAGTGGTGGTAGTAGTAGACACTGGCAATAGCGTTTGAAAAAAGAAAGAGAAAGTCACTTGACTGAGACTCAGGGAGGAGGAGTGGAACAGAACACAAAGTAAACTACAGCATGGGTGGTCAAGCAGAAGAAGATCCTTGCCCTGCCTTAGTTGAAATTCAATTAGTGTTGCTTTCACCACATCTGCCCCAGCAAGCGTGTGATCAATTGGTGTACATAGTCATCACATCACACCTCAATATAAATCACACAGCCCGGGGGAAGAGGGTTAGGGATTGATGATTGGATGGGAAGTGGGGTTTTGGGAAAGGTTTGAGAAAGAAAAACAGACAATATGCATGGACACAACAAAAGTAAAACACAATCTTGTAAGACGACCATGATCCATTATCAAAGAAATCAAAGTATGAAGTGAGAGAAAGCAAATGCATGCATGCTGAGGATGATAACTTGATGGTTAATGAGATAATGAGTTGTACTATAACTACTATGACCCAATGAGACAGTACAGTCAGGGACGAAATTGAAATTTGCCTTGCCTGTCTGACGCCCTCAGAGCTCAGACCGAACCCAATTACCTGCTCTACCGGGCTTACTTTCATTTTTCAAGCTAGCTAAGGAAACTAAAAAAAAGTTGGATCAATTAACAAACAAACCACAACACACAGTCGTAATGATTAAAGAGAAAAAAGCAAGCAAATAAATGTAAAGACGAATGATGATACTAAAGTTACTGTATTATCCTGGTCCAAATGAGGAGTTGCATCATTCTCGTCATTCTTCTTGGTCCTCCCTTCCATGGACACTCCGCACATCAATCTTGGGTATCACTGCCTGCCTGATGCGTATTGGTAAGGTACGTGTGAGTCGTTTCTCCCACTGTAGCACAGGGTAAAGGGCCGGCCGGCCTGTAAGTGTAGATGGAAAAACAAACGGGGTATTGAAAAATTACAGCCTTTACAACAATAAACTCAATTACAGTGGAGTGCAAGACAACACTCTGGAGAGAACACTTTCAGACTGAGGCAGCTTGGATAGGCTACATAGTGTGTCTACTCTACAGCAAGCATTAAGGTACAACAACAACGGGACAGGATTCAGGAGCCAGCACAGCCACAGAACAGGAGAACCGCGGCACAGGCCAGGCACCCTACCCCTTACTTACATTTTGACCGAGCCAGAGAAATGTCAAATGCACTGCAGCAACCTAGAATTTTCCCAATGAAGTGACTAAATCAATGCGCCACTGTCCGTCATACCACTACACTCTACTCCAGTCCACACCACTACAAGGACATCTAGCCTAGGTCTGCTGTGGTTCTTGTTCAAACTTTTTACCTGTTATTCCATAAATTTTCTCCAATCCAACTGACTGTGTGCAAAGATAGTATGCTCAGCATCCTCAATGATGGTGACCGTGTGGTACGTATTCTCCAACACCAACTCAGTCTGTAGTGACTGATTACGTTTATAATATATTCCATATTACCAAATTGCAACGGATATTGGCCGGCACCTGCAGTGGTAGGAGTACAATGTGGTCATTATTAAACAACAAGGAAACATTAACTGTCACCACACCTGAGTCACTTGTACTTTGTCGATAAACTAGTATAGTTCTACTTCATGGCATGCACAATTCTTCGTAGTCAGCCAGCATCCAATGCAATGCATGCCACCATCATTCACAATAATCACTCATTACCTGTCTTGGTGTTCTCTGTGGCTGTCTGATCTGATGCCTGCCTAGCCTTCTGCCAGTCAGTGATGAGTTTCTTTCGGATTGGAAACAAAATGGAATATAGGTGGAGTCACGTTTCACTTCTTATGGAGGGACTGTTAGAGGCAACATGTATTGTACTATTCTCCATCTCCATCCAATGTCTGACTTGCTTGAAATGTACTTAGGGAGAGTAAGGAACATGGAGCAGGACCCTGAGGAGTGGAGTGGACAGTTATGCACAGACGTGCAACTCCAATAGGGAAATAAAAAAAGGAGACTGTTGATGGCTTTGTTGTGAATGTAGATTTTGAACCAGAAAAACAGATACACACAGTCACACACAAATAAAGGAAGGGAGAACAATTTGAAAGCCTAGTTGTCAGGGAAGAGGAGCTCGTCCTCAAACTCTGGTGGTTCGGACAGCAGTACGTCTAACAATCCACTACTTATGTCATCAAAGTCACTCTCCTCTTCCTCCTGTGATTCACGTATTTTGTACTCTGGTGGTATAAAGTGTTGATTCATTTTGATCATGGTTAACCCCTCAACACTTTTGGGCGAGAGACTGGTCCTTTTGACAGTAACAATGGCACCAGCAGCACTGAAAACACGCTCTGAAGAGACACTTGCAACAGGGCAAGCCACATACTTTATCGCCAGCCTGCTGAGCACTGGCCATTGGCTTCTTTTCCCATACCAATACACCAATGGGCTTTGCTCCATGTAGACCTCTGTTGTGTCATCTAGATAGGCCTGAACCATCCGCTCAATGTTCAGGGGTGCTCCGATTTCCTGGGCCTCTTTTGCCTTTGCATCAGTCATTGATGTGCAATACCCTTTCCGTAGAAACCAATCACCTGCCGTTTTTGTACATGTGCCTGATGATCCTGTTGGTGATGTTGATGTTATTGCTGCTGGCAGTGTTGACTGCTGGGAGGCAAACGCACTGCTCTTGGCTTCTGAAGTAGAACTTCGTTCTGGGTGCCCTGCAGTACTTTTTCTGCCCTGGAGGGGCGGGCCTTTAATGAAGATCCTTTCGTTTTCAAACTCAGTGGCTTCCTCAGCTATCAAAGTTTTATACTGGGCAACATTCACTTCTGAAAAAGGAATGACTTCATTACTGCGCAGCAATAATTTGTAACGTGGATCCAAAATTGAGGCAGTAATGTAATGTGGATCTGACAGAATGTTATTTTGAATCCTTGTATTCTGAGATAAGCGAGCGGATAAGGTGTCTGCCAAAGAATGTGCGTCTACTTTGTCATCCACATCTGCGTACATTTCTGCCACCTCCTTCAGCTGTTGCTCTAGCATGTACAACAATGGGATAGCTTGGCCCATAGTACAGTCCTCCCGGCTCACTTCACGGGTGAAGACCTCAAAAGGAAGTAGCATCTCTGTCAGGCTTTTGACAAGGTCCCATTGGGCCATCTCAACTCTCATGCCTTTCACTGTAGGATCCCCTGACCTTTTCATGACATAAGCATTAAGTGGTATGTACTGCTCAAACAGACGCTCAAGCATGTAATACGTTGAGTTCCAACGTGTTGGCACCTCTTGGATGAGTGCTTTGACTGGCATTTTATGCTCACGTTGAATCACCCTCAGCTCCTTCCGGGCTTTAAAAGAATGGTTGAAATGTGTGCATATTCTTCTGCAGGTGGTCAGTAAGCTGCTGACTTTGCTTTCATTTTTCAGAAAGTCTTGCACAACAATGTTAATGCAGTGTGCCAAACATGGCACCCTGAAATACCCACCATCTTTCATGGCCCGAACTACATTACTGCCATTGTCCGTGGCAACAAAACCAATGGTAAGACCTCTTGGTCGCAGCCACTCAAACACCTTGCTGTTAAACTCATCCAAAATGTTAGCAGCAGTATGAGATTTCTCCATTGCAAACATGGCTACAGTTGCATGTTTGCGAGTGTCTTTAAAAATCTCAGCGGTGTCAACAACGCCGTCAGATATCTTATCTTTAACACCCGAATAGAGACCCAGTGTGCAGTGATGCACATGTAATCAGTGGCTTGGCAACTGGTCCACATGTCTGTTGTCAGGTGTATACTCTGAACAGCACTCTGTTTTAAGGCTTTTCCAAGCAATTCCAGCACGTCGTGATGTAGTGCTGGAACAGCAACTCTTGCAAAATAGTAGCGGCTGGGAACTTTCCATTTTGGGCAGATGGTGGTCACAAACTCAAGAAAACCCACCCCTTCAACAAAAGAAAAAGGGAGAAGGTCCAGTGCTAACATTTTTGCCAGCTTAGCATTGTACAAACGTGCTATTGGGTGATTGCGTTCGTACTGCCCCTCCGGCCTACTAAACATGCTAAGAATGGTAGGCTGCATGGTATTCCTTCCTGTGGTCGACTTCGCACTTTTTGGCCCAGCAGTACTCCTTGGTGTCTCAGGCTGGCTCTTACTCTTGTGCCAATGAGATGTGGCTGAGGATGTGGGCGTTACCACTGCAGTGCTGGGGACAGGGCTACTTTGTCTACCACTAGCACAGAGAATGTCTCCCTCTTCTTCCTGTTCCACCGTGAGCGGACTTTCTACTCGTTTATGCCCAACAGCAATGGTTCCAGTTTTGATGAGCCTAAGGTGCTCCTCCCACTGGATTGCGTGGTGTTTTTTCAGATGGGTCATTTGGCCTGCGGTACCATAGTTTGTACCAAGCTTTCCACGGCTAACAGAGGAATGACAAACGGAGCATACAGCAATGTTCTCCTCCTTTGGGCTAACCGTAAAGTAGTCCCACACTGGGGAGCTTAACTTTTGTCTCCTGCTGGAGGTGCCACTCCCACTTCCAATGCCGGATGAACTGGAGGGTGTGTGTTGAATTTGACTCTGTGCAGGACCACTACCTACTTCTGCTGAGGTGGTGCTTGTTGTGCTGGATGTAGGACGCTGCCGGCCCTTTGCTAATGTAAATATGGAAGCTGGAGGTCGTGTTGGTGTTACCTGTGTTGGAGGTATGCGTGCTACATCCCTCGCATCCATTTTGGATAATGTAAAAATGTTGCTCTCCATCTCCTCAGGCCCGGGAGTGATGTTTGTGATGACTGGCTCATCATCATCATCATCATCAACCTGCTCTTCTACATCAACATCCATAAGTGTAAGGCTTTCTGGAACCTTCCTTTTGCCATGCCTGCTCTTGTGATGTGTTTCCCTCTCAGACTCAGTTTGTGGCTTCCAAGTGACATCTAGATCATCAGAAGGGGGGCTTGGTGAAGAACTTGATGTACTAACCCTCCTTTTCCTTGCTGGGGATTTAAAAGCCAATGCAACTTCTAAAGGAGTGGCTTCCTCTTCTTCCTCTGCATGAGGCTCAATTTCCTGAACTGCCCCTACTTCAGGAGGAACAGCTACTATTGCGGGCGGTAGCTGCGGCTGTTGACCACTTATCTGCTGTGTTGATGATGTTCCCTCCTGCGTGGATTGTGTACTACTTTGAGATAGCGATACGTTTAGTTCAGGCTCAGCATCACTGCTTTCTACCATAAGGCTGGCTACCTCTTCCACACTCATCTGCTTGGGCATGGGTTGGTGGGTTGGGCCCACTGATGTGGAGGTGCTGCCCCCAGCTTGCCCCCCCGACACCGCTGCTGCAGGCCTCATTTTTGGTGAACCAAAAAAGGTTTTGGGAGGCACACCAGACTTAAGTGACACTTCCTTCTTCTTCTGTTCCTTCTTCTCCATGGCAACTTTCTTGGTACCGGAGGACCTGCTACCTGCTTTCTTCGGGGGCATCTTCAACAGATGTCAAAACAGCACTCAGTTGCACAAGTTGCAGAGATGCCTGGTCAGGTCACTGACACGTCACGTTGTGTACACTACAGCAGCAGGACGTCGGTCTGGCACCACAACAGTGGATGATGATGACACACCTCTGTCTTTTGTGCACCTAAAAGCAAAAAGCCAGAAGAACATCAGTCAAAAGATCCATAATATAATATATAATTTATTAGTGTCTCGTGGGTGGTCATCACAATTATTCAATTTCATGCAGTCAGTGAACAACATCAACAGTATAGCCAGCCATTAAGAGACTGACAAGGCCAGGGATCCTTTTGTATTTGTACTGTGTAGTGTACACTTAGGAAGAAGAATAGCAAGGGAAAAAAACCCGCCGTGATGATTGCTGAGTTGTACCCCTGGGCCTACTGTACGACTAGGCCACAAGTTTGGACGCCTATGGCAAAGGCACAATGCATGCCTTCCTAAAATGGCCGCCACACACATGCCCAGCCCCCCCACCACAATAACACACAAAAAGTGATTGGAAAGGACAGGAAGAGGAAGTTGTAGTGTCTGTGTAACTTAATCCCTCTCATAAAAATGTTTTCCAGACAAATAACAGCTTCTCCCTGCTCCAAACCTACAGCTCAATGACAGCCTGAGGAGTTTTTTGTGCAGAAATGCACAAAAAAGCGTTTTCGAGAAGGGTCTATGTTGCTCGCGAGATATTGTTTGCCAGATTGCAAAAGCTGCGTGTTCGGGATCGCGAACTGTACAAAAAGGCTTTCTCGCGTGCGCGAACACGCATATTGCGAGCGCAAAAATGACGAAAACTGTAAGTCCGCGTTGTCGCGCTGTGCAGAGTTACCGAAAGTTCGCGAGCTGAATCCCTTGCCTTACATGCACGCCAAAATAGCCCAATTTGTTTAGCACACACCCAAAAAATGCTATTGCACCCCAAACACACCTTTTGCAACAAAATCCAAAGCCATCCATGGAGTAAAGGAAAATCACCAGACAACACCAACTGTACATGTAAAATCACGCACCACAGCTTGGAGGCTGACTACCTCTGGGCCTAGTGGAAGACTACTAGGCCACAAGCTTGGAACCGGATGGCAAAAGCAAGCACACTGCTTGGATGGCTTCACAAAATGGCCGCCACACACCCACAACAACCACAAGAAATGGGAGACAGTCAATGGACGCCTATGGCAAAGGCACAATGCATGCCTTCCTAAAATGGCCGTTCGCGAGCTGAATCCCTTGCCTTACATGCAGGCCAAAATAGCCCAATTTGTTTAGCACACACCCAAAAAATGCTATTGCACCCCAAACACACCTTTTGCAACAAAATCCAAAGCCATCCATGGAGTAAAGGAAAATCACCAGACAACACCAACTGTACATGTAAAATCACGCACCACAGCTTGGAGGCTGACTACCTCTGGGCCTAGTGGAAGACTACTAGGCCACAAGCTTGGAACCGGATGGCAAAAGCAAGCACACTGCTTGGATGGCTTCACAAAATGGCCGCCACACACCCACAACAACCACAAGAAATGGGAGACAGTCAATGGACGCCTATGGCAAAGGCACAATGCATGCCTTCCTAAAATGGCCGCCACACACATGCTCAGCCCCCCCACCACAATAACACACAAAAAGTGATTGGAAAGGACAGGAAGAGGAAGTTGTAGTGTCTGTGGAACTTAATCCCTCTCATAAAAATGTTTTCCAGACAAATAACAGCTTCTCCCTGCTCCAAACCTACAGCTCAATGACAGCCTGAGGAGTTTTTTGTGCAGAAATGCACAAAAAAGCGTTTTCGAGAAGGGTCTATGTTGCTCGCGAGATATTGTTTGCCAGATTGCAAAAGCTGCGTGTTCGGGATCGCGAACTGTACAAAAAGGCTTTCTCGCGTGCGCGAACACGCATATTGCGAGCGCAAAAATGACGAAAACTGTAAGTCCGCGTTGTCGCGCTGTGCAGAGTTACCGAAAGTTCGCGAGCTGAATCCCTTGCCTTACATGCAGGCCAAAATAGCCCAATTTGTTTAGCACACACCCAAAAAATGCTATTGCACCCCAAACACACCTTTTGCAACAAAATCCAAAGCCATCCATGGAGTAAAGGAAAATCACCAGACAACACCAACTGTACATGTAAAATCACGCACCACAGCTTGGAGGCTGACTACCTCTGGGCCTAGTGGAAGACTACTAGGCCACAAGCTTGGAACCGGATGGCAAAAGCAAGCACACTGCTTGGATGGCTTCACAAAATGGCCGCCACACACCCACAACAACCACAAGAAATGGGAGACAGTCAATGGACGCCTATGGCAAAGGCACAATGCATGCCTTCCTAAAATGGCCGCCACACACATGCTCAGCCCCCCCACCACAATAACACACAAAAAGTGATTGGAAAGGACAGGAAGAGGAAGTTGTAGTGTCTGTGGAACTTAATCCCTCTCATAAAAATGTTTTCCAGACAAATAACAGCTTCTCCCTGCTCCAAACCTACAGCTCAATGACAGCCTGAGGAGTTTTTTGTGCAGAAATGCACAAAAAAGCGTTTTCGAGAAGGGTCTATGTTGCTCGCGAGATATTGTTTGCCAGATTGCAAAAGCTGCGTGTTCGGGATCGCGAACTGTACAAAAAGGCTTTCTCGCGTGCGCGAACACGCATATTGCGAGCGCAAAAATGACGAAAACTGTAAGTCCGCGTTGTCGCGCTGTGCAGAGTTACCGAAAGTTCGCGAGCTGAATCCCTTGCCTTACATGCAGGCCAAAATAGCCCAATTTGTTTAGCACACACCCAAAAAATGCTATTGCACCCCAAACACACCTTTTGCAACAAAATCCAAAGCCATCCATGGAGTAAAGGAAAATCACCAGACAACACCAACTGTACATGTAAAATCACGCACCACAGCTTGGAGGCTGACTACCTCTGGGCCTAGTGGAAGACTACTAGGCCACAAGCTTGGAACCGGATGGCAAAAGCAAGCACACTGCTTGGATGGCTTCACAAAATGGCCGCCACACACCCACAACAACCACAAGAAATGGGAGACAGTCAATGGACGCCTATGGCAAAGGCACAATGCATGCCTTCCTAAAATGGCCGTTCGCGAGCTGAATCCCTTGCCTTACATGCAGGCCAAAATAGCCCAATTTGTTTAGCACACACCCAAAAAATGCTATTGCACCCCAAACACACCTTTTGCAACAAAATCCAAAGCCATCCATGGAGTAAAGGAAAATCACCAGACAACACCAACTGTACATGTAAAATCACGCACCACAGCTGGGAGGCTGACTACCTCTGGGCCTAGTGGAAGACTACTAGGCCACAAGCTTGGAACCGGATGGCAAAAGCAAGCACACTGCTTGGATGGCTTCACAAAATGGCCGCCACACACCCACAACAACCACAAGAAATGGGAGACAGTCAATGGACGCCTATGGCAAAGGCACAATGCATGCCTTCCTAAAATGGCCGCCACACACATGCTCAGCCCCCCCACCACAATAGCACACAAAAAGTGATTGGAAAGGACAGGAAGAGGAAGTTGTAGTGTCTGTGGAACTTAATCCCTCTCATAAAAATGTTTTCCAGACAAATAACAGCTTCTCCCTGCTCCAAACCTACAGCTCAATGACAGCCTGAGGAGTTTTTTGTGCAGAAATGCACAAAAAAGCGTTTTCGAGAAGGGTCTATGTTGCTCGCGAGATATTGTTTGCCAGATTGCAAAAGCTGCGTGTTCGGGATCGCGAACTGTACAAAAAGGCTTTCTCGCGTGCGCGAACACGCATATTGCGAGCGCAAAAATGACGAAAACTGTAAGTCCGCGTTGTCGCGCTGTGCAGAGTTACCGAAAGTTCGCGAGCTAAATCCCTTGCCTTACATGCAGGCCAAAATAGCCCAATTTGTTTAGCACACGCCCAAAAAATGCTATTGCACCCCAAACACACCTTTTGCAACAAAATCCATAGCCATCCATGGAGTAAAGGAAAATCACCAGACAACACCAACTGTACATGTAAAATCACGCACCACAGCTTGGAGGCTGACTACCTCTGGGCCTAGTGGAAGACTACTAGGCCACAAGCTTGGAACCGGATGGCAAAAGCAAGCACACTGCTTGGATGGCTTCACAAAATGGCCGCCACACACCCACAACAACCACAAGAAATGGGAGACAGTCAATGGACGCCTATGGCAAAGGCACAATGCATGCCTTCCTAAAATGGCCGCCACACACATGCTCAGCCCCCCCACCACAATAACACACAAAAAGTGATTGGAAAGGACAGGAAGAGGAAGTTGTAGTGTCTGTGGAACTTAATCCCTCTCATAAAAATGTTTTCCAGACAAATAACAGCTTCTCCCTGCTCCAAACCTACAGCTCAATGACAGCCTGAGGAGTTTTTTGTGCAGAAATGCACAAAAAAGCGTTTTCGAGAAGGGTCTATGTTGCTCGCGAGATATTGTTTGCCAGATTGCAAAAGCTGCGTGTTCGGGATCGCGAACTGTACAAAAAGGCTTTCTCGCGTGCGCGAACACGCATATTGCGAGCGCAAAAATGACGAAAACTGTAAGTCCGCGTTGTTGCGCTGTGCAGAGTTACCGAAAGTTCGCGAGCTGAATCCCTTGCCTTACATGCAGGCCAAAATAGCCCAATTTGTTTAGCACACACCCAAAAAATGCTATTGCACCCCAAACACACCTTTTGCAACAAAATCCAAAGCCATCCATGGAGTAAAGGAAAATCACCAGACAACACCAACTGTACATGTAAAATCACGCACCACAGCTTGGAGGCTGACTACCTCTGGGCCTAGTGGAAGACTACTAGGCCACAAGCTTGGAACCGGATGGCAAAAGCAAGCACACTGCTTGGATGGCTTCACAAAATGGCCGCCACACACCCACAACAACCACAAGAAATGGGAGACAGTCAATGGACGCCTATGGCAAAGGCACAATGCATGCCTTCCTAAAATGGCCGCCACACACATGCTCAGCCCCCCCACCACAATAACACACAAAAAGTGATTGGAAAGGACAGGAAGAGGAAGTTGTAGTGTCTGTGGAACTTAATCCCTCTCATAAAAATGTTTTCCAGACAAATAACAGCTTCTCCCTGCTCCAAACCTACAGCTCAATGACAGCCTGAGGAGTTTTTTGTGCAGAAATGCACAAAAAAGCGTTTTCGAGAAGGGTCTATGTTGCTCGCGAGATATTGTTTGCCAGATTGCAAAAGCTGCGTGTTCGGGATCGCGAACTGTACAAAAAGGCTTTCTCGCGTGCGCGAACACGCATATTGCGAGCGCAAAAATGACGAAAACTGTAAGTCCGCGTTGTCGCGCTGTGCAGAGTTACCGAAAGTTCGCGAGCTGAATCCCTTGCCTTACATGCAGGCCAAAATAGCCCAATTTGTTTAGCACACACCCAAAAAATGCTATTGCACCCCAAACACACCTTTTGCAACAAAATCCAAAGCCATCCATGGAGTAAAGGAAAATCACCAGACAACACCAACTGTACATGTAAAATCACGCACCACAGCTTGGAGGCTGACTACCTCTGGGCCTAGTGGAAGACTACTAGGCCACAAGCACACACATCCAACAAAGGTAAATCACACACACACACCAACAGTGAAATACACCACAGCCACGTTTAGCATTTCAATCCTATGCCATCCATGCCCTACATGATGTAGAAATTCTACAGACACCACAAAACATGGACCCATGGGTACCCTACTGGCTGAAATTGCAGAGAAAAACAACTAGGCCCATATTGAAAGTAGTACAGGCCACCCACCACAACAATAATTTTTAAAAACAATAAAAATCCCAGAAAAATGTAGGTACAAACAAGCCCCAATGAAACAAACACACCAATTCTCCAACTTACTTGTCGTAAATTAAATCTCAAATCAAAAATTCCTCAAATAAATCCAAAAAAATGGTATGATGCAGCAGACAGACACAAAAAGTGATCCTTCCAGCTCCAAATCCAAATGAAAGTGAACAACACATGCACAAAGCACGTGGGAGGAGCCTGCTGGACAGGAACAGGAAGTTGTAGTGTCAGGGGCACTTCCTTCCTCTTGAAAAAAAAGTGTTAAAAAAATTAAAGGACTCTTTCTTACACAAAGACTACAGCAAGATCACAATCTGAGGAGTTTTCTGAGCAAAATGATCATTTTAGAGAAGGTTTTATGAAGCTCGCGAGATATTCTTTGCCAGATTGCAGTTTTTCCATGTTCGGGATCGCGATCTTACCAAAACAGCCGCCGGAAGTCAGTTCGCGCGCACCAATGACGTGTTCGGGGTCGCACACTCTCGCGGGCTTGGGCAGCCATAGTACAAATCTCGTGGCGCTCGCAAACAGACAGAAAAGCAAGTTGGCGATCGCAAAATAAAGGTAAGACATTACCGCGCGCGCGAGAATGAATATTGAGCGCGCGAGGAAGCAAATTTACTACGCTACGCGCTAGATTGCGTAGCAATCTGCAACTTCGCGCTCTGCGCGAAGCGCGAAGTTACCAAAACTTCGCAAGCTCCGCGAACGGAGCGTAGTTCAACGCCCAGGCTTACCTGTGTCGAGGAATCCAGCAGACATGGTGGCAGCCATGTGGCAGGGTGAGGGCCGCTGCTCTGGCAGACGCATTGGCCTTCACACAAGTGAACCGCGCCCAGTGCCCCGGCCTATTTATTCACACTTCTACGCTGGAGTGGCGTATGTTGGACCAGCCCACTGCGCTTCCACTTACAGGGGACGACGATACAGGTACATGACCGAGATCTTCTCCACTGCCTGAGGTAATATGGTTTCGGCCACTGTCCACAACACTACAAGCACCAGCAGAATATGTACACATGGAGAGGTTTGTGCTCTGCATAGTGAGGTCTGTCCAGCACATCACCGCTACACTTGGTATTGTGTGCATTATTATTGGTCGGTGACTTGCGTCCTTCACACATGTTGGGTTGCAACATCTCCCAACGTTTAGCTATTGTGTAGCTGAAGGGCCATGCCGTTTTTGGAAGGTTCGCTGTCCTGTTGTGCACTGCCTAGGTGGTAGTAGGGGGGGTGGTCCAGATGGGAGGTCCTGAGGGTGGTGGCAGTGGGTTTTGTGGCCTTCTTGGGTGTGGGAGGTGCATGATCAGTAGCTCTATGACATGTGTTGGTCTTCAGATGTGATTCTGGGCGAGCTCCCTTTCACGCTGTAGGTAGTTGTCCTACTTAACACCAGTAAAAGGCAGATGTTACATTCCTACTGCTAACGCAGCTTATCGTCTGTTTTTGGATCGCACCGCAAACCTTTCAAATTCACTGAAAAAAACATAGGTTTCAGGGACGTTATATTTAGAAATTAGCATTTAAAAAACCTTAGAAATTCACTGAAAAAAACATAGGTTTCAGGGACGTTATAGTTAGTTTGACATTTCACTCGTACAAAACCAGAGAAATTCGAATGTTATAGTTAGTAGAGCTAACTATAACTTGCGCCCCCGCAATGCACTGCTGATGACATCACATATTACTTCACTCATGACATGGTCAGTGACATCACTGATGACATCACTGATGACATCTCAAATGACATCACTGATGACATCATCCAGTGAATGTGGGTTTCTGTAAAGTTAAACTGTATTTTATATACGTTAATGCCAAGTTCGCTAAGCCAGACTCTTCAGCCCCGAGGACCAGGAGGTGTCCAGGATGACCAGGGGCTGGATTCGATCAGTCTTACGAAGGATGTCGAGTGCTGCAGTGTCAGTGCCCGGATTGGACACAACAAGCCTTGGGAACAGCAACACACGCAGGAAGAGGAAAGATGCTTCGGTGTGGACAAGCAAGGTCCTTGGGACTCCCCAAGTAATAGAACGTCGGGGCACTTCTGGAGCAACCAGGAAAGCCTAATTAAAGTTACAGTTGCCTTCACAGGGACCCACCAGTCGACTGACCAGGGAGTGCGAAGGTACCTCGAGCGAAAACACAAACGGCTGGCTCACGGAACACTCGTAGAGTGTAGGCCAGCAATCTTCTGTGGAACAGGTGCTCGGGGTCTGGGCTACAAGTAATCCAATGCACAGCCTCAAGAGACGTCGAGAAGCTAATGCACTTGCAAATTTGCATGGTGACCAGGGGTTCCAGTTCCACGAAGGCTACAGGTAGCTTTGCTTGGGACTCGGGTCAGCTCCTGGGAAGTCTTAAAACCCACCTCCTGTGTTGCAAATTTTTCGGAGTCCGGCGGAAGCTTCAGAGATGCAAACCGGGCAGATGCATCTTTGGTGCCTGCCAAGCAGGGAAGTAACTCCTTTACTCCAAGGGAGAATCTTCAGTCATCTAGTCATGTAAATTGTCGAAGTTCCGGGATTTTTGTATCAGAGTTTTGTCCAGGTGTAATCTAAAGTCCTGTAACCAGGGGTTCCTTTCATATACCCAATGAAGGGGTTGGACATAATCTGGGGACCCACCTATGGGAGGGTCAGGAAATACGGGTGGCTACACCCATTTCCTTTGTCCAGTTTCACACCAGAGCAGGGGCTGGTAGCCCTTGCAACCGGTATGAACTGGACTATGCACAGGGACACCAATTGTGCCCCCACTGCTGAACTTCAAAGCACTCTTGGAGTGCACCCACTCATCCCTAATCCACTAAGGCCTGTCTTGGATTTGATAACACCTACCTGTGACAGGAAACCTATTGTCCAGGCCTCCCCTGTGGAGTTTCGGTCAGCAGAAGGAGGCCAGACTCGTGTCTGTGGTTGGCAGCATCCATTTTGTGATGCCAGGGCTCTGTTAGATGATACTGGGTATACCGGTGCTGTCATGGCTCTCCCTCTAGAAGGGTGGGATCATACTCCCACACCAGTTACTGGTGTTAGGGTATGGTTCCACGGTGTTTGACTCCAAACACAACATGTTTCTGTGCAGCCATCCCAAAGTTAGCATTTACCACAAGGTTATAATGCACTTAAGAGTATATGGCCAGGCTGCATCACAGACAACCCCGAAGAATAGATTCCGAAGGCTGCAGAGGGGCTCTGTTCATGCATGGGCACCCTCTCAAATAAAACCAAGCACCCTGCCTTCAGCATTGATAAGGACTGCCATAGTGGTGACTGATAGGTTTATATGTGCAGTGATAGGGTGAGATATAGTGAATCTATATCTCAGTAAGGGGTACATGCACCGCCTCACTCAGGCTGAAGTAGCAGTCTTGTGGTGTCATTTTGGAAGGCTTCCCAGGGGCGGCATAGTACATGCTGCAGCCACTGGTAGGCCTCTGGGATACCTATGCCCTGGGTACATAGTATACAATGTACTAGGGACTTATAAGGGCATCCCAGAATCCAATCTGTGGTTTACCTAAGGTACTAGGAATCAATTTAGAGAGGAAGCAGCTAGGCTGGGTCCTGAATAGCAGGGCCCCAGCCAGACTAACGTAAAAAAACAGTGAAACATCAGCAAACAGTTGGGGTAACCATAAGAAGCAGATCCTACACTCCTACATTAGGTCTAACTGGAATCAATGGTTTAAAAAAACAGCAGATGCCTGGGGTCTAGTTGCCTGTGAGCACTTTCCTCCTTCACCCCTCAACCCCTGTACTTTTGCTTATGGACTTTTATCAGTCACGCTCTTCATGAGCGACAAGCCCTTATTACACACTCCTTCTACAGGTTCTGAGTGGCCTTTCTGGTGCAAGAGTTAAATCCATGTGGCTGTGATCCCTTATTGAGCTAACCAAAAATGTATGGGTTGGACCAAACAGGCCCATTCAACAGATCACTTCCATAGGTGAAATGATCATTGGAAGTAAAGGACTATCACTTTACTTAGCTTAGGAAGGAGGTAGATCTATAGATGGGTCATAGTCCTAAAGGGAACGGATCCTCTGGAAAAGAGGCATATCTAAAAGAGAAAGATCCCTAAAATGAGCTGATCTGTAGAAGGCATTGCTCCCAAGAAGGGATGGATCCCTAAAACGGACTCATACCTAGAAGGGGTGGATCTGCAGAAAGAAGAGATCCGCAGAAAGGACAGGTTGAGATGTTAGAAGAGAAGGTCTATAGAAAGTGCAGCTCTCTAGATGAGGTGGATCCATATAGTGGACAGATTGGTAGTAGCTACAGTCCAATAGAAGGGTCAAATCCATCGGAGATCTATTGAAGGAGCACATGAGACAGGCCCATAAAAGCAACAGATCTGTAGATTTATGAATCTGTAGTGTGAATGGATTTGGAGAAAGTGGGGCATTTCACTTACTGGATTGATCCATTGATTTGTGGCTCCTCAGTAGGAATGGATCTGTAAAAGGGGGGAATAACTCAAGGAAAATGTTGTTTGGTCAATCAATCAATCAATCAGGGGTTGGTAAAGCGCGCTACTCAACTGTGAGGGTCTCAAGGTGCTGGGGGGGGGGGAAGAAGGGGTGCTCCGGTCAGTCAAAAAAGCCAGGTCTTGAGAGCCCGTCTGAAGGTGTGCAGGGGTGGAGAGCTTCTCATTTCTACTGGAAGAGTGTTCCATGTAGTGGCTGCGGTGTAGGAGAAGACTCTCCCTCCAGCTCTGCTTCTGTGGATGCGGGGGACCTCTGCCAGGGCGAGGTCGGCTGAGCGGAGGTTCCTCTTGGGTGCGTGGAAACTCATTTGGTTGTTGAGGTATTTGGGTCTGATGTTGTTGAGGGATTTGTATGCGTGTGTGAGTAGTTTGTAGGTGACCCTCTTCTCAACAGGGAGCCAGTGGAGTTCTCTCAGGTGTAGGGTCATATGTTTGTGGCGTGGTATTCCCAGGATGAGCCTGGCGGCCGCGTTTTGAATGGTTTGGAGTTTGCGTAGTAGGGATTTGTTGATTCCGGCATAGAGGGTGTTGCCGTAGTCGAGCCTGCTGGTGATGAGTTTGTGGGTGATGGTCTTTCTGTAGTCTGGGGGGATCCACTTGAAGGTTTTTCGTAGGATCTGGAGGCAGTTGAAACTGGCGGAGGAGATAGCGTTGATTTGGCGGTTCACGGAGAGCGAGGAGTCAAGGATTATGCCGAGGTTCCGAGCGTGGTCTTTAGGGGTGGGTGGGGCTCAGAGAGCGGGAGGCCACCAGGAGTTGCTCCAGGCAGGGGGTCAGGGTCCGAAGATGAGAACCTCGGTCTTCTCGGAGTTGAGTTTAAGGCAGCTGTCCTTCATCCAGGTGGCCACGTTTCTCATTCCTTCCTGGAAGCTGACTCTAGTGTCTTCTGGGCTCTTGGTGAGAGAGAGGATGAGCTGAGTGTCGTCAGCGTAGGATATGATGCTGAGCCTGTGCTGCCTGACGATGGCGGCGATGGGGGTCATGTTGATGTTGAATAGAGTCGGGCTCAGAGAAGATCCTTGGGGAACTCCGCAGATGATGTCGGTGGGGTCGGAGAGGAAGGGGGGAGCATGACCCTATGTGTTCTTCTGGAGAGGAAGGATCGGATCCAGTTGAGGGCGTCCCCCTGAATTCCCGTGTTGTGGAGCCTGGCGGTTAGTGTGCGGTGTGAGATGGTGTCATAAGCTGCGGAGAGGTCCAGGAGGATGAGGGCTGTGGTGTGGCCCTGGTCGAGCAGCATGCGGATGTAGTCGGTGGCGGCGAGCAGGGCGGTCTCAGTGCTGTGGTTGCTGCGGACACCGGATTGGGAGGGGTCCAGGATGCAGTTCTCTTCGATTAAGGTGGTCAGTTGGGCGTTCACGAGTCTTTCTGTTTGGTGGGTAGATCTATAGGCTAATAGATGCGTAAAAGTGAGTAATCCATAGAAGCCTATAATCTGTACATGGAACAGAGCTCTGTAGATTAATGAGTCAGTCACTTGATAGATCTGTACATTGATGGATCAATTGACTGAAATGTCCATAGAAAAGATTTGTCTTTGGGAAGATGGATCTATGTAAGGTGAGATCTGACAAATGGAGTGGAGTGTTCCTAAAAGCAGAGGTGGACATTCAGCTTTGTATGTTGTTAGTCCAACATCATAACACTGCTTTTGAGAGTGCGGTTGCAGCACAGGGTAAACTGGAGGATCTAACTTTTTTTTTGTCTCTAATTTGGTAGCGAAGGCTTCCTTAGTACCACCTATACTGGATTGCTAATATTGTTCTACCCTCAATTTTACTTTGCCTCGCAGCTGCCTACCTTTGTCAGTATTCAAATACTCCTCACTAGATGCATTCATTTTGAAATTTCCACCTGGGGCCCTTGTGTTGTGAAAACACGCAATTTGCAATATTTTAGTGGCATTTTGAATCAAATTCAAATAAACTCAACATTAAATCACACATTTGAGGAAATTAGCTCCTTGGACAAATCTTTTGAAAAGATGAGCTGGAACACTTCATGGGGGATTGCCAAATAGTTGAAAACTTGTTTTTCCTATACTGACCAGTGGAGGGCGCGCAAGATTTTCTCCGTTTTGCCAGCTGAAGCCATGTATGCTTATTTATCTTGGGGATTTTTTAAAATAAAGTTTGGTGTGACATTACCTCTGTTGGTTCTTTCTGCACTGCCCTTGCTTCTTTCTGCATCTCACTTGCCTCTTTCTGCACTTGTCTTGCTTCTTTCTGCACCTCTTTTGCTTCTTTCAGAAATTCCCTTGCCTCTTTGTGCACTTCTCTTGCCTGTTTCTGCACCTCTCTTGCCTCTTTGGGCACCTCTGTTGGATCTTGATGCATCTCACTTGCCTGTTTCTTCACTTCGCTTGCCTCTTTCTGCTCCCCTGTTGCTTCATTCTACACTTTCCATGCTTCTTTCTGCAACTGTTGTGCTTCTTTCTGCACCCCTGTTGTCTCTTTATGTACCTCTTTTGTCTCTTTCTGCACTTTTCTTACCTTTTTCTGCACCTCTCTTCCCTCTTTCTGCACGTTTGTTGCCTCTTTCTGCACCTCATTTGTTTATTTCTGCACCCCTGTTGTTTTTTTCTGCACTCGTCTTCCCTCTTTCTGTACCTTTCCTGCCTTATTTTGCATCTCACTTGCCTCTTTCTGCACTTTTCTTGCTTCTTTCTACACCTCTGTTGCTTCTTAAAAAAATTATCTTGCCTCTTTGTTCACTTCTCTTGACTGTTTCAGCACCTCTCTTGCCTCTTTTTGCACCTCTGTTGGCTCTTTTTGCACCTCACTTGCTCCTTTCTATATTTCTCTTGCCTCTTTCTGCACCTCTGTTGCTTCATTCTGCACTTTCCATGCTTCTTTTTGCACCTGGCTTGCTTCTTTCTGCACCCCTGTTGTCTCTTTATGTACCTCTTTTAGCTCTTTCTGCACTTTTGTGGCCTTTTACTGCACTTCTCTTGCCTGTTTCTGCACTTCTCTTGCCTCTTTCTGCAACCCTCTTGCTTCATTCTGCACTTTCCATGCTTCTTTATGCACCTGTCTTGCTTCTTTCTACACCCCTCCTGCCTCTTTCTATACCTCTCTTGCCTCTTTGTGCACCCATCCTACCTTTTTCTGCACCCCTCTTGCCTCTCTCTCCACCTCTCTTACCTCTTTCTGCACTTCTCTTGTTTCTTTCTGCACCTCTGTTGTTTCTTTCAGCAGTTCTCTTGCCTCTTTCATCATGTCTCTTCCTTCTTTCTGCACCCCTCCTGCCTCTTTCTATAGCTCTCTTGCCTCTTTGTGCACCTCTCCTACCCCTTTCAGCACCCCTTTTGCCTCTTTTTACACCTCTGTTGGTTCTGTATGCACTGCTCTTGCTTCTTTCTGCACCTCACTTGCCTCTTTCTGCACTTCACTTTCTTTTTTCTGCACCTCTCTTGCCTCTTTCAGCACCTGTTTTGCTTCTTTCTGCACTTCTCTTGCCTTCTTCTGCACCTCTTAGTTAGAGGTAGTTTTAATCTCTCTGCCCTATTATGTACTAGGGCCATACAGGGGAGGTCATGCCAATCACAGGGGCACCCCAACCCATAGTGTACCCTAGTGTATGTAGGTGTTTTCACTGTTTCCTAAGTGTCTTTCAGCATAGCACTGGCTTCAGGCCTGGTTAGTCAGAGTCAGTTACCACCAGTACCTGTCAGCAAAAAGTTGGGGGCACAGGATAACTTTGCAACAAGGCCTCTTTCTGCTCTGTTGGTTCTTTGTGCACATCCCTTGCTTCTTTCTGCACCTTTCTTCATCTCTCTGGATTTCTGTTTCCTCTTTCTGCATTTCTCTTGCTTCTTTCTGTACGTTTCTTCCTCTTTCTGCACATGTCCTATCTTTGTAGGCATCGTTAGAAATTAGCATTTAAAAAACCTTTGAAATTCACTGAAAAAAACAAAGGTTTTAGGGACGTTATAGTTAGAAATTAGCATTTAAAATACCTTTGAATTTCACTGAAAAACCACAGGTTTCAGGGACGTTCTAGTTAGAAATTAGCATTTAAAAAACCTTTGGAATTCACTGATAAAACCATATGTTTCAGGGACGTTATAGTTAGAAATTAACATTTAAAAAACCTTAGAAATTCACTGAAAAAAACCACAGGTTTCAGGGACGTTATAGTTAGTTGGACATTTCACTCACATAAAACCAGAGAAATTCAGCCATTATAGTTAGTTCAGATAACTATAACTCGCGCCCCCACAATCCACTGCTGATGACATCACATATTACACCATTCATGACATGGTCAGTGACATCACCAATGACATCTCAAATGACATCTCAAGTGTATAAGTGTCTGGATGGATGATTTACCAGGTGCGTGACTGACTGTATAAGTGAGTGATTAAATGTGTCTTACTGAATGCATGGGTTAGTGACTGATACAGACATTCACACAATTTAGTTTGTCATTTGGTGTGTAAGCGGTTGCATGGGTTGGTGGGTATCAAAATGAGGCTCTATATGGGTTATCAATTGTAAGTAATATTTTATTTGTTCATTATTAAAAATCATTACAATCAGCCAGATATGCATACAAAATAAAATTCAATTAAAAATATAACATATAAACAAAAAATAAAAGATTCATCTTCCCTTCCTAATTATATCCAATCAAGATCTACTACTAAGCCTCAAGATAGTTTGTTTGGCTACAAATGATCAACATGGAAAAATAAAAACTCCCATAATCAAATTACATTTAGTACAGTATTGGCTATAAAGTGCAATTGTGCTAGTAAACTTTTAACAGGGGAAACTAAAGTGCCTTGTGCTAGAAACTAAAATTATCAATATGCCATTTGTTACTCTTAAAAACTTTAAAACAATGAATGATACTTAAGAAAGAACCAACCATAGTAAAATTACATTTGAAACGACATTAGAAATAAAGTACGTGTGTGCTAATAGAGGAAATATAATACTTTGTGCTAGCAACATTGATTTACAATATACCGTACATCATTCTAAAGAGTGCTTTATAATAGCATAAGCGGGAACGAGAGAGAAGTAAACCATACATAACCCTGAAGATACATTACAACATTATAAATAATTTTCATGATAAAAAATGTCTTCACTTCAATTATCGATATTACAAAGTTTCTTTTCAGCTATAAAAATAAATTTAATATGACGGGAAATAAGACTAACAGTGGCACCATTTAAACATAGGATGATGGCGTTTCTACAAGATCTTACCCCCCAATTCAATAAAAATAGACTTTAATATGTGTTTCCGCTCCTCTAGCAATGAATTGGTTGTCTGAGTTTCTGTATGGATGCCTGAGTGTCTGTGTGGGTAGGTGAGGATGTGACTCTGTGCATAGATATGTGAGTGGATGATTTACTGGGTGTATGGTTCAAGAGTAGGGGTGGGCAGAATTTGCGAAAGCGACTTTCGCAAATTATCGCGAAAATGTTAAAAATCTCCGCCAACAAGCGGAAATATCGCGAAGATGCGGAAGTTTTTTTCCCGCCCATTCGCGATATTTTTTGCATGGTTGCGGGTCGCTAACTTACCCCTGCGGTTGCTCGCGGGCACGGCCATCTTGTTTTCAGTTGTCTCGCGGTGCATGATCGCGAGAAAAAAGACGTGATCGCGCGACGCATGACGTCACTGCGGACGCGAACTGTCGCGAGACAGCGTAAATGGCTAAAACAATACAGCATCTCATGGAGAACGCGACCGGATCGGGAAAACTTGTCGGCGAACGCGGGGATTCAGGTAAGGCGATCGCGCGCGCGCGAGAATGTATTATTTTACAGCGCGAGCAAGAACCAAATTATCGCAAAGCTGCGGAATGTGGAAATTTTGACATTTCCGCGCTCTCCGCGGAACGCGGAAATGCCAAATTATCGCAAATTCCGCGAACGGAACGGAAATTTTGCCCAGGCCTATTCAAGAGTGCATCTGTGAAGGTCTGTATGGGTGGGTGAGTATGTGTATGGGTGTGTTGGTGAGTGAATGGATGCCTCAGTAGTACATGTGTGAGTAACTGCATATGTGAAAGGCAGTATATGTGAGTGTTGGAGTGTATAAATGACTATGTGAGAGTGAGTGATTGTGATAGTGGCTGTATAGATGAGTGTGTACTTGTATTAGTTATTGTATAAGAGTGTAGGTATGTGGTAGTATATGTTTGAATAGGTGAGGTGGTGTGTGTATAACTGTATAGGTGAGTAAATGGGAGTGTGATTGATTCTTTGCATGACTGACTAGGTGTGTGAGTAACTCTATGGATGAGTGGCAGTGTGTGAGTATCTGTATACCTATGTGAGTGCATATGATGATAATGCCATATTGATGGTTGACTACATGTATGAGTGACTGCATGGGTGAATGAGTGGATGTGTGTGTAGACCTAGGAATAAGTGAGTGGGTATGTACTAACTGGTATTGGTGTGTCTATGGTTTCAAAAATGGTAGTCTGTGTGAGAAGTTGGCCTGATATATGCAGTCCACTAGTTCTAGTGGGCACCCTGATTCAGTCCAAACAACCCCTTATTGGTATAGGTTAAAGACAAACTTTATTGAAAGCTATCCTAGCGGTAGCTATGGAGAGCAGCCTTCAGGCTAAGTCTTGAAGGAATGTAAATCAGCTTGTTTTACCAGTCTATAATCCCTTGAGTGATCAAATGAAAGGACAACCACACCAGGTAAATATTTAAAATATATGTATTCAAGATGAAATACACCCCCCTAGTCTCTTCATGAGACTAGAGTTTGAAGTACTTAAGTTACAAGTCAGTAATCAACAGTAATAGCACAAATACACGTTTGGGCCCTGGGGGCATACCAAACCATATACCAAAAAAGTGGTATAAGAACCATGACTGGACTGGACACAAGGTCTAGCGCCTGTAGAATCACTGGGACCCCAAGGAACCACCCAAGGTAGTGACACAGGTGACCCACGGGGACTGTATGCAGTGTGTGAACACAACTGCGGGTTCCTGTTGGCTTCTATGGGCAATGTTGAGGTTGGAAAATTAAATATTAAGGACACTTAGGATCGAGTCAGGACCAAACCCTTTTGGACTTAGGCAGTTCTAGGGCTAGCACCCACGGGAGCACCGGAGTACTCGAGTCACCTCACCAGGGAAGCCGGGTGCATAGGTGCCTTTTGATGTCGGGTTCGCATCGTAGATTTCAATGGAAGCTGCTCAAGAAGTGCTGCGCCCGTGAAGAGGAGAAGTGTCCGAATGGATCCAAGCCTGGATCAAAGATGGAAGGAACCTGAAAGCAGAGGGGACAGAGTCTGGGTCACTTGCCAGTGACCAGGGGCACGATGGACCAATGCCCACAGATGTCGGGTGCTTCAGGTGAGTTGACGGGTGTCTTGACTCTTCAGCCATGAGGTCCAGGAGGTGTTGATGAAGTCCATGAGCTGGATTCGAGCTGTTCCACAAAGTCTGTCGAGTGCTGCGGTATTGGCGACGGCAAGTCTCTTGGAGATAGAGAAAGGACTGCGGTTCAGACCAGCAATGTCTGAGGGACTCACCCACCAAGGGTATGTCAGGGCACATCTGGAGCAACCAGGAAAGCCCAAGAAGAAGAGGAGTTGCCTTTGTGCGGACACACTAGCCAACGGGCTAGCAATTGCAAAGGAGCCTCGAGCGGTCTCACTGGAAACTGACCCACGGGTCACTCGTGGAGTGGCGGACAGCAATCTTCAGTGCAGGAGGTGCTCAAGTCTGGGGCTCCCAGACTTCCCAGAACATAGTGTTGCTGCAAAAGTTCACAGTGTCCAGGGGTCAAGGTTCCACATCACCCATGATAGCCACGGGCCTCAGCTTTGCAGTGGACTCAGGGTAGCCTTGGGGAAGTCTGGAAATCCACCTCTGGGGATGCAGAGACTTCGACATCCGGCAGGAGCTTCAGAATTGCAGACTGGCCTGTTGCTTTTTTGGTGACTGCCAAGCAGGGGAGTCACTCCTTGACCCCAAGGGAGATTTCTTCATTCTTCTAGTTAAAGTAGAACATCGAAGGTCCAGGATATATGTTGCAGAGTTTCATCCAGTGTAATCTGAAGTCTCAAGGACTGGGTTCCCATACTTATACTAAGTTTGGGGTTTGGACATACTCTAGGGACCCACCTATGGGAGGGTTTGGAAAGAGGGGTGGTTACACCCATTTCCTTTGTCCAGTTTCACGCCAGAGCAGGGGCAGGGAGCCCCAGCAACCGGTTTGAACTGGACTATGTACAGGGACAGCAAACGTGCCCCCAGTGCAGGACTTCCAAGCACCAGAGAGTGCTCCCGCCGAGTCCCAAAACACATCGGCCTGTCTGGGAAGGTGGTTACACCTCCCTTCGACAGGAAACCTATTGTCCAGGCCTCCCCTGCCGGAGTTTCAGCCAGCAGCAGGAGGCCAGACCCGTGTCTGTGGCAGAGGCATCCATTTTGTGATGCCAGGGCTCAGGAAAGTCCTACCGGGTTTGACCAGTGTGATCATGTCACTCCCTCTAGAAGAGTGGAATGCTACCCCTGCCGCCAGAACTGGCGGGGGGTAGTATTCCGAAATGTTTGACACCAAACATTACATGTTTTGATGCAGCCATTCCAAAGTTAGCTTTACCACGAGGTTATAATGCACTTACGAGTATATGGTATTGTGGAAATATGGATTTTTCTGATCAGTTATGTCCCCTATCTTGGACCCCAACGGTTTCATGTATGAATCACAAGTACATGTATGCTCCCTCCAGTTCCAGTTATGAAGACGCAAACACATGTGCGTCCACCGTCAACCTGTCCTCTTTCAGATCCGCCATGAATAGGCCGGATATTCCATTCCTAAGTATGAAAGGCCACCGGCTTTATATGGTTCACTTATGCCATTTTACAGTCCAGGCAAGTAGGCCCGGATTCTGTCATCGAACTTTTCTTGCCTTCTGCCTCTGAAAGCTCCAGTCTGAGCCTGCATCTGTGACCATGAACTTTGTTTCATTCCCTGCGCGGCTCACGAAGCCTGACATCAGCCTGCTGTCTGCCAAAAACTGTATTTTACCTTCGAAATTATCTGCTCCGTTCCCTGCCCGATGCATTCCTGTCTAGTAGTTTAAGTAAACATTCTTCCAGTTACCGAGCAAAGGCCCGGTTTCTCTGTCTTCATGCAAGTAATTCATAGCCCTGTTACTATGGAAGATTCCTGCCCTCGCATCTAGTGTAGACACTTAGACGCTTGTACACGCACTAACAGTCAGTATAGTCAGTATAGAATAAGATTCTACTCTAAGAGACCTCTCTTTTGGATAACATAGTTCTTTAAACATAGGATGTTAGATATGATTTGGGATTAGGTTGACTTGACCCTCCAGACTTCTGTCGCCACATGTAGAGCTAAATGTCAAGTCCCCTTCACCCCCTAGTCGCACGTCAATCACACGTCATACTGCTGCGCGCGCATATCTGCCAAGTATTTCTGCTGACATTGCGAAATTCTTTCATGTAACCACCCTCTTATGACATCACATCTGATGACGTTCTTTAAATCACTCCCAGTTACGCCTATTTTTAATACGTACGAATACATTATCACCACTATCAATTGTTACGCCTCTTGTATTTGCTTCACTGTAATGCCTATTGTATAAAAGTAATTGATTGTCAATAATGTATGTACTTCACTTCCTGAACCTTCGTGGTGATGGAACCTGGAGCAACCGATTATAATCGACCATTGGAATAAAGCCCATTCCGAACCTCTAATACCACGGATTCTGCCTCTTATTTACTGAGCTATTTTATTATGTTTCTGTATCAAATTAAGTCCCGGTAATTAAATTATTTACCACATGAATGGCGCCCGAACACGAACAGGGACACTTTCTCATCTCACGCGCCGGCGGTGAGTTGCAGGCCCGGTCTCCTGCCACAGCTGGACGGACAATAACGCGTACCAGCAGGATTTCCTGTATCTCCCTCCGGTCAAGCGGGGGCGACTGAGGCTGCGATCAACACCCAGACGAGGCGGTGAGAAGTGCGAAGTATCCCGACCAGAGCCTAGCTGAGAGAGCAAGATCCGAGGTATACAGAGGCCCACCAGTTTCCGAAGTCCCAAGTCGAGTCCAGTGTCCGAAGTGTTCGAATCGAGTCCAGTCCGGTTCAAGTTCAGTTCAGTTTCCGAGGCCTTCCGTTCCGAGCTACCCGGTGAGTACCATTACTGGGGAGGCGTTCTGGCGTGCACATAAGTTGTGCCGGTCCAGACGGGTTTGGGTACACAAATCCGGTCTGCACTGTTTCAGCAGTGTATCTGTACTGTTTAGCAGTATATCTAGTATATCAAGTATATAAATTCAGAATAATTCAGTTCAAGTCGAGTATTATGTTTAGTGATTAAGTTTTCCTTAGATCGTCATCATCATTGTTGCTCAGTTAAATGTTAAATGTTAAATGTTTTTAGTACGTTCTGCATATTGTGGTATGAATGACTGTTCATTATTGTGTTTATCGTATTAAGTTTGTTCAAGATCAAGTATCAGATCAGTTCTCAATATGCCGCTCTTTTCGAAATTAAGACAGATCACAACTAGAAAAGGGGTACTCGAAGAAGCTGTTCCTATTCCTCCTAGGGACACTCCAGGGTACTTCATGTATCATAAACATGGCTTAGACGCTATATTATTTCTTGATTTATGGGTAGACTACACCAAGGAATTACCAGAAAGTCAGAGGTGGCCCGCAGCGGGGACCTGGGATGCAGAGTGCATCGTGAAAGTAGAGGAAGAATTATGGAAAAAGAAAGCTAGACAATCACAGAAAGACGCCATTGAATTATGGCGTAAAGAATCGTATAGACGTACAGAAAAAGCACGTAGACAGGAAGAGAAGAGTAAAGAGAATTCAAATGAAGTCCGAGAAAATCTATTAATTGAAGAAGGTGCACGAGTGAAATCAGAACAAGTAGACAGACAAAGACATGCCCTTATGAAGGGTATGTATCCCCTTCTGGCCGAAGGATTACCTAAGGCTACTCCGGGGATACCAAAAGACTTGCCACCCCCATTATTTCCAATAAAGGTACATCCTAAGGGGCATCCTAGAACCGCAGAAGATGTTTTTCTTTCCTCTTATTTAGATGACGCAGCTCCCGAGTATGCTAATCCCGCCCCACATAGACCGCCTGCCAGGGAGGTTCAACGCCAAGATCCAGTACCCGTATCCCTACAGCAACAAGTTCTGACACAAGTTCCGGCAAGCACATCTGTTTCTGCATCTGTTCCTACAGCTACTTCTATAGCTGTATCCACACCTATAGTTGCTGTATCACGTTCAACGAATCCTTTCACACCCGATACCCCAGACGGGGCTACCGGAGGTGCTACCAATATCTTTTCTACGCCACCTAGAATAAATAAACTTACTTTTCAAGAGTCAGCACATTCACGTACCCCCAAACTCATAAATGCCCGTACGCTTAAGGAACTTCTTATAGATTGTAGATATGACCCGGTGCCCGGCAAAGAGGACGAAATGATCATGGCATCATTACGTATCAGACGAGCCGCGGTGTATTTAGGGAAGTTACCAGGAATGACTGCGCATCTAGATAATATATACCATTTTGTCCAAACAGGGCGAGATTCTGAATGTATTAACAGAGCTATGGAATACCAGAAAGTGGAAATACAGGGGGAACTGTTACGTTTCCTCATAAATTGTGTGATCAGAAATCAAGACCGACCGGGGGTAGACCCGGAAGCAATGCAAATTCTTACCAGATGGAGCCAGAATATATCAGAAGGGAGACATGATAAGCAAAACTGTATAATAGCCATGTGCCGAAAGATCCGTAAAGAAATAGAACGCCTACACGAAGAAAGATTAGCGGTAGACCAGTTCGAACAAAGCGAGGAAGAAGGATCAGGACTGCCCACAGGACAGTCAGAAACTATAGCCTATGTAGGTAGAGGAAGATCTTGTAATAGTACTAGATGTCTTATTGACCCGATACGTCCGATATGTCCAGATAATAACAGGAATTTCCAAACACCAATAATAAATATAAGGTCTAACGAGCATTCATTCCAAGCAGCTGACAAATTACTCCGAGAACGAAGGGGTTATCATTTTCTCGATTCTATGGATGAACAAGAATTAGCCAGGTCAGCTGTCCATTGGGTTGACAGTCCCGGGAAGTATAGTGATGATACAGTAGCACGCACATTTTTGAATCTCACCCCAGATGAACAGCGTTTAGCTGGGATTTATATGATTCAACAACTCCTTATACTATATCAGAGTCAGCATTCGGATCCTGGTCCCTTACCTGATATATTGACTGAATTACTCACGAATAGATGGAGAGGTTCAGGTACTAAGCTAATTAAAGAAATACTAGAATCAAGAAAGCAGTACATTCTTTTTATATGCCCAGAACATGTCTCACTGCCCATTAAGGAAAGAACCACGTATTACATGGACAGACAGAATCCCTTACGAGAAGTACACCCAATAAAAGGCGAGGACAATGAGTTTAAACGCGTATTTGTATATACGCCCATATCGAAAATAGAATTGTTAGAAATGAAGAAAGTGGTACCCAGTCATGACAAAGACCCAGCGGGTTTCCACCGAGAAATTAAAGACATGTTACTCATGGGAGAGTATACCTATCCCGACATTATGACCATATTAAAGGTATTGATGCCTGCTGGCATTTATGAAAAACTCAAGGAAAAAGAGTGGGAGGTGGGAGACCAAAAGATAGACTGGACAGCATTAGAAAATGAAGAAAAGGCCCGAGGTCCAGGTTCGGGGCTTGGGGACAAAACCAAAGCACTACCAGGTTTATTAGTACAGGTACTGCCACGTTTATTAACCACGAAAAAGGAAGACTGGGGTGCAATTTCAGCCTGTAAACAAAAGCAAGATGAAGACACTAGTGATTTCTATGCACGATTTGAAAAATGTTTTGGTATAAATAGTGGCATAAAAGCAAGTAGCGAATCATACCCACATCTGTTTGTGACAAAATTAGTTGAAAATTCCTTGCCCCAAGTGAAGAATAGAGTATTAAAATTCGAGAGTACCTGGCAAGGTAACACCCCATCACAAATGTTACAAATGTTACAGTATCATCACAATAGAATTAGAGAGGAACAAGATCATGAACAAAGACGCATGAAAGACACGAAAATGAAAATGCTAGTCTCCCAGACAGTTCCAGCTGAAGGACATAAAAAGGGTACGACACATTCCGGTGATTCAACAGGACCTATAAAAGGGACATGCAACTATTGTAAACAACCAGGTCATTATGTACACGATTGTCCAGTCCTGAAGCGTAATATCGCCACAGGTATTACAAAAGAAAGACCACGGCCACTTAGACAGGATCAGAATGAACAAGGAGCCTTGCAGCATGCACAGTCCATACCAGCTCCACAACAGTCTATACAGTTTGTGCCAGCTGCACCAGCGCTGCCTGTTGCTGCCACACAAACGACGACCAGACAACTGTACCAGACCGCACAGTATGACTATCCTGATTACCAACGATATGCATGAAAAAGCCTAGAGAGGGAAGTTGACTTACCCCTTATCGAGATCCCTGTAGATCAAGAAGGACCTTATGTACATAGTGAATTATTAGGCCAAGACAGAAAATTTTTACTCGATACAGGGGCAAGTCGAACAACTATAAAACGTAGTGAAGTTCCAGGGGCACCCCTCTCAGGCTAACAGAATATTTCCCTTGGTTTTTCAGGAAAACCTATTGTTAATGAAGTGTCACAACCTCTTCCACTTACGATAGGACCTTTGACCCGAACTACAGATTTATTGCTTACTAAATCATGTCCAGAAAACCTGTTAGGAATAAAAACACTGAAAGCTCTAGGAGCTATAATATGTTGTTCTCCGGAAGGAGTAAGATTGTTTTTACGTGATTTTAAAGGTCATTATGTGTCTAGAGACATGGATCCCCGATTGCAGACTTTACCTACACATCTATGGGCACAAGGCCCTACTGATGTTGGTTGCATGAATATTACACCATATCGAGTTACACTAAAGGCAGGAGTGGTACTACCACGAATGCGACAATACAAGTTACCACCAGATGCTGTAGTGGCTTTACTACAAATCATTGACGAGCTCATTGCCCAAGGAGTGGTTGTAGAAACAGACTCCAATGTATGTAATTCACCGATAATTCCGATTCTCAAACGAACAGATCCGAAGGCCCCGCCAGTATATCGATTGGTTATTGATTTGCGCGAATTAAACAAATGCATTGTGCCACAATTCCCTGTGGTCCCCGATATCTCATCATTACTGACAGCTATTGATTCCGAAGCAACATTCTTTACTGTAATTGATCTCAAGAATGCTTTTTTCAGCGTCCCAATAGATCCGGAAAGCCAATATTTGTTCGGATTTAGTTTAAATGGACGTAGCTTTAAATTCTCCCGCGCACCTCAAGGATTTACAGAAAGCCCCAGCATCTATAGCCAAGCACTAAAACGAGAACTCAACAGTATCCACATGCCAGTTAACACTGCCTTGCTTCAGTATGTCGATGATCTGCTGATCACCGCTAGAAGCGAACCCGAATGTGAGAAAGCATCACTGACAGTTTTACGATTTCTAGCCGAAAAGGGGCACAAGGTGTCCCCTTCTAAGCTGCAATTCTGTGTCCAGCGAGTTGTTTATCTTGGACACTCGCTGTCCAAGGAGGGAAGGCAGCTTACACCCGACCGCATTCAGTTAATAGCTAACATGCCAATACCCAAGACACAAAAGGAGGTGCGGGCTTTTATAGGCCTCACTTCATATTGTAGGCAGTGGATCCCTCAGTATGCATTTCTAGCAAAACCACTCATTCAGTTGACAACACAGGAGGCAGCCACATCGACTGTCCTCCCTTGGACTCAAGAACATACACAAGCTTTTGAAAGCTTAAAGAAAGCTCTATGCCAAGCACCTGTTTTAGCAACACCATGTTACAGAAAACATTTTACACTCTTTGTTACAGAACGAGAAGGTACTGCTTTGTCAGTACTCACACAGGAACAAGCAGGATCACACAAACCGTGTGCTTATTTTTCTAGTACATTAGATCCCGTAGCTCAGGCTTTGCCTGCGTGCCTGAAATCAGTGGCAGCGACAGCTTTAGCAATCAGACAAAGCGATGCCATAGTGTTAGGACATCCATTGACAGTACAAGTACCACATGCAGTGGAGGTTCTTGTGAATCGAACGCAAACACAACATTTGACTATAGCAAGACTTACAGGGTACGAACTAACACTGTTTCAGCCACATATAGAAATCAGACGTTGTAACACATTGAATCCTGCCACACTTTTACCTGTAAATGGAACAGACCCACTAGCTCATGACTGTATTGATGTTATTACAATCACGACGAAACCCAGACAAGACTTGACAGATGTCCCATTGTCAGACCCAGACCTGACGTTGTATGTAGATGGTTCATGTATGAGAAAAGGTACAGGAGAACTAGTGGCCGCTTACGCAGTCACGACAGACACTGAAATCATTGAAACAAATTGCATAAATACCTTGTCCGCTCAAGCAGCAGAGCTCGTCGCTCTGACACAAGCCTGTATTCAAGCCACAAATAAAAGAGTCAACATATACACTGATTCACGTTATGCATTCGGAGTTGTACATGACTTCGGCGTGCTGTGGCGAGAGAGAGGTTATTTAACTTCTCACGGTGCCCACATTCAGTACGGACCCCTCATTCATGCTTTATTAGATGCAATACATCTACCCACTGCAATATCAATTATGAAATGTAAAGCTCATACGAAAGTTACTGATATCATTTCTCAAGGCAATGATCTAGCTGACAGAACAGCTAAACAGACTGCTCAAACTCAAACATCCGACATGACAAAGACAATAGTCCCGACGCCAACACATTGTATGACGGTTAAAGATCCTACTCTTGACGTAATTGATATACAGACACATGCTACACCAGAAGAAATAAAGAAATGGACTGAATTAGGAGGGATCCAAACGGATCAAGGATGGTTGATGAAGGAAAAGTCTGTGTGGTTCCTTCCTGATTCAATGGTCCAGGTTATAATTAACACTGTACATAGTCCAGCACATCTAGGAGAAAAAGCTATGCTAGATAGCATTCAACACATTTGGTTCAATAAACATTTACGAGCAGCAGCCAAACAAAAAGTTCGTACCTGTATGATCTGTTGCCAGTTCAACCCAGGAAAAAGCGTTCCCGTAGAACAGGGTGGATTTCATCCTCCTGATCATCCTTTTGAAGTCCTCCAGATGGATTATATCCAGATGGAACGATGTAGAGGATTCAAATATGTTCTCGTAGTTGTTTGCGCTCTTTCCCGTTGGACGGAGGCATACCCGGTTTCAGATTACACTGCCCCGACTACTGCCAAACAGTTGGTTCGAGAATTCTTCCCACGATACGGTTTACCACGTGTTGTTCACTCAGATAACGGCCAGCCGTTCTCGTCCGAATTAATGAAACACGTTTCGCTCTTGTTAGGCTATCAGTGGAAATTCCACTGTGTCCGACACCCCGAAGCAGCAGGTCTCGTAGAAAGACATAATCAGACTCTGAAAATAAGATTGTCCAAAATATGCAGAGAGAAAGGTGTCGACTGGGTAGTAGCATTACCAGTTGCACTCTTTTACATGAGAATGGTAGCACACTCTCGAACAGGGCTATCCCCGTATGAAGTGATCTTCGGCAGACCACCAAATATGTGGGGGACGCCCATACCACGCAAAATAACTGATATTGACTGTAATATGCTGACAGATTACTTGGCTTCCTTGATGTCTGCACTACAATCTTGTCGTTCACAGGTAGCTGCAGCTTTTCCTGACAACACTGAGGTGAAACCCCATGACGTAGTTCCGGGAGACTTGGTCCTCGTGAGGAACTTTGATCGAAAGACTCAGCTGGAACCTAGGTGGAAGTTGCCTCAGCTGGTGTTGCTCACCACAAGGACAGCCGTGAAGATCGAGGGCAGAAAAGGCTGGATTAATTCAAGTCATATCAAGAAATTTCATGGACTACCAGCAGATGTGAATACCACACCTCGTGCGTCTTCACCCATTGACTCAAAACTCCCTCTTGTTGAAAAAAGTAATTCTGAACATTATAAACTGAAACTTAGGTCCAATCAGTCGAGCAATTTGATTGTTTAAGTCCTCTCCAAGGTGAAGCGGTTGAATTGTCTCTGACATGTATCCCTTGGACCTGAATAGAGAAAACACCCGAAAAATGTTGAAACGACAGGCGTACTGTAAATCACTGCGTAGTCATTGCATAGTGACATTAATAATTTTGTTTTTCTTAAGTCTTTTAATAATTACTGCAAGTATATTGTTGCACATATATTATCCTATTTCTAGACATGTTTACAATGTTACTGCTGAACATTCTTTTAGTGAATTACCTCCGCTTGAGTTGTCTTATAGATTTGCGCTGCGCAATAACACGTTTATTAATATGTTACATCATTCCCATCAGGTTAGCAATGCTACAAATTGTTGGATATGTGGCCGACTCCCTCCCTATCAGAATTATAAAGGAATTCTACCTCTCTTTCCATACCCGTTCACACACAACGGCTCCTGTGGAGCATGGTTTAGCTTAATCAATTCCCTAGATTCGAATTCTGCAGTTTATCAAGATAACTGGGTATGGGGAAATTTGAATTTAGTTTTACTTGAGGTCTGCTATCCTAACAAGGAGGGATTTCCCCAGAGAACAGGAACTGATCTCGAAAATGAAGTGTATGGATTAGGTAATTTTACGCTTAATCTTATGATCCTAAATGTCGAATCCGAAGCTACTCCAATTTTGCCCGCTATGTCAATATTTCCAGTAAAGGGTGAACTATGTGTAAGAAAGAATGGTTCCATACATATGGGCCATAGTAGATGCACCACTGTAGTAGAATTTAGTGATCAAGGCAAGTCTACATTTAGAGCTTCCCGCCATTCCTATTTCATATGTGGTCAGACGGCATATGTACGTTTGCCTCTAGATTGGGATGGTACCTGCAACATTGGATTTCTTTTGCCGCCTGTTTTTCTAGCTCCTCCTGATTATCACAGAAATACTCATTTAGTATATACTAGAGTAAGGAGAGATCTCCCGATAGTCGATTACACTGAAACAGCATGGGAAAAATACACAGATTTCAATAAAGGTCTCTTTCCCTATATAGGTACAGTTACTAATAGTAAGCTGATACGTAGATTAACTAGAACCCTTGAAGCAGTAGTGAACGAAACTATTTCCGCCTTAGGCAATTTAACAGAAGAGCAGTCTGCTATGCGGATTGTTGTGCTTCAAAATCGTCTTGTCCTTGACGTCATCCTGGCCGATAGGGGCGGAGCTTGTAGGGTCATCGGATCAAGCTGTTGCATTTTCATACCAGAAAATTCGCCATCTGTATATAAAGCCATAACTCGCCTTCATAAGATTGTAAGCCGGATACATCAGAATCCAGGCACCTGGACTTGGTCCGGTTGGTTTTGGAATGTATTATCTACCTTTGGATGGAAGGTCCTATCTTTCCTAGGTATTGGCCTTCTCATACTATTCAGTTGCTGTCTATGTCTACAATGTGGACCAGCGATTTGTGGTCTGTGTGCCACATCGTGTATTCCACATCAAGATTTTCGTTCAAGATCCCGGAAGAAGAAAGAAGAACAAATGATGCTATATGAACAGATCAATGGATTAATGAAGATTGATATCTCTTGACGGGCAAGTAGGGGACAAGGAGGGAATGTGGAAATATGGATTTTTCTGATCAGTTATGTCCCCTATCTTGGACCCCAACGGTTTCATGTATGAATCACAAGTACATGTATGCTCCCTCCAGTTCCAGTTATGAAGACGCAAACACATGTGCGTCCACCGTCAACCTGTCCTCTTTCAGATCCGCCATGAATAGGCCGGATATTCCATTCCTAAGTATGAAAGGCCACCGGCTTTATATGGTTCACTTATGCCATTTTACAGTCCAGGCAAGTAGGCCCGGATTCTGTCATCGAACTTTTCTTGCCTTCTGCCTCTGAAAGCTCCAGTCTGAGCCTGCATCTGTGACCATGAACTTTGTTTCATTCCCTGCGCGGCTCACGAAGCCTGACATCAGCCTGCTGTCTGCCAAAAACTGTATTTTACCTTCGAAATTATCTGCTCCGTTCCCTGCCCGATGCATTCCTGTCTAGTAGTTTAAGTAAACATTCTTCCAGTTACCGAGCAAAGGCCCGGTTTCTCTGTCTTCATGCAAGTAATTCATAGCCCTGTTACTATGGAAGATTCCTGCCCTCGCATCTAGTGTAGACACTTAGACGCTTGTACACGCACTAACAGTCAGTATAGTCAGTATAGAATAAGATTCTACTCTAAGAGACCTCTCTTTTGGATAACATAGTTCTTTAAACATAGGATGTTAGATATGATTTGGGATTAGGTTGACTTGACCCTCCAGACTTCTGTCGCCACATGTAGAGCTAAATGTCAAGTCCCCTTCACCCCCTAGTCGCACGTCAATCACACGTCATACTGCTGCGCGCGCATATCTGCCAAGTATTTCTGCTGACATTGCGAAATTCTTTCATGTAACCACCCTCTTATGACATCACATCTGATGACGTTCTTTAAATCACTCCCAGTTACGCCTATTTTTGCTACGTACGAATACATTATCACCACTATCAATTGTTACGCCTCTTGTATTTGCTTCACTGTAATGCCTATTGTATAAAAGTAATTGATTGTCAATAATGTATGTACTTCACTTCCTGAACCTTCGTGGTGATGGAACCTGGAGCAACCGATTATAATCGACCATTGGAATAAAGCCCATTCCGAACCTCTAATACCACGGATTCTGCCTCTTATTTACTGAGCTATTTTATTATGTTTCTGTATCAAATTAAGTCCCGGTAATTAAATTATTTACCACAGTATGGCTGTATCACAGAACAGCCATATGGAAGTATTTCTGAAAGCTGCAGAGGGGCTCAGTTCATGCTTGGGCACACAAAACCAAGCACTCTGCCTTCAGGATCTTCAAGGCCTGCAATAGGAGTGACTTACAGGTTTATATGTGTCTGTATATATAGTGGATATAGGTAGCCTATACTACTGTAAGGGGTGTAAGCACCATCTTACCCAGGCTGCAGTAGCAGACCTGTGGTGTCATTTTGGAGTGCTTCCCAGGGGTGGCATAATACATTCTTCAGCCCCTGGTAGGCCTCTGAGGAACCTATGCCCTAGGTACATAGTATACCATATACTAGGGGCTTATGATGCACTCCAGAATCCGATTAGAAATGTACCTAATGTACATGGAAACCATTTTAGAAGGGAAGCAGCTAGGCTGGGGTCCTGATTAGCAGGGCCACAGCCAAACTAGGGTCGAAAAACAGTGAAACACCAGCAAAAAGTGGGGGTACCCATGTGAAGCAGGTCCTGCTCTCCTAAAGTCTGTATTTTAGAGTGGGTGTATCAAAGGTTATATTAGGGAATGAGGCGGTGCATCAGATCATCACATGGATGATGTCATCAGTGATGTCATTTGAGATGTCATCAGTGATGTAATCAGTGATGTCACTGACCATGTCATGAATGATGTAATATGTGACCTCATCAGCAGTGCATTGCGGGGGTGTGAGTTATAGTTAGCTGAACTAACTATAACAGCTGAATTTCTCTGGTTTGTCTGAGTAAAATCTCTAACTAACTATAACGTCCCTGAAACCTGTGTTTTTTTAAGGGAACTTCTAAGGTTTTTGAAATGCTATTTTCTAACTATGACGTCCCTGAAACCTATGTTTTTTTCAGTGAATTTTCAAAGGTTTTTGAAATGCAAATTTCTAACTATGCCTACAAAGGTAGGCCATGTGAAGAAAGAGGAATAAAAGCACAGAAAGAAGCAAGACAAATTCAGAAAGAGGTAACAGAAGTCCAGAAAGACGAAGAAAAGTACAGGAAGAAGCAAGAGATGTGCAGAAAGAACCAACAGAGGAGCAGAAAGTCCTCCTGTGCCTCCAACTTTTTGCTTACGGGTACTGGTGGTAACTGACTCTAACTAACCAGACCTAGAGGCAGTGCTATGCTAAAATACACTTAGAATACAGTGAAAACAACTACATATACTAGGGAACACTATTTGTTGGGGTACCCCAGTGATTAGCATGACTTCCTCTGTATTTGCCATGGGTTAGTGCCTGGGTCATTGCATGAGTACATGGGTAGTGACTGGATAATTTGGATACTGCAAGGAGAGTGCATGGTGAACTTATAAGTGCTTGGGTTTTGGCGGAGTGATTGGATAAGTACATGGTGCTGGCTGGGTGATTGGAGGAGTGCATGGGTAGTGACAAGGAGCTGGCTAGACTGCATCAGTAGTGCTCAGGAGATCGTAGCAGTGCAGGTGTTAGTGCCTGGGTCATTGCATGATTACATGGATAGTGACTGGATGATTAGAGTGCTGTAAAGGACAGTGCATGGTGATTTTATAAGTGCCTGTATTTTGGCGCAGTGATTAGATATGGACATGGAACTGGCTGGGTGATTGGCGGAGTGAATGGGTAGTGACACAGGAGATGGTTCGACTGCATCAGTAGTGCTCTGGGGATTGTAGCAGCGCATGTGTTAGTGTCTGGGTCATTGCTTGAGTACATGGGTAGTGATTGGATGATTAGAGTACTGCAAGGAGAGTGCATGGTGAGTATATAAGTGCTTGGGTTTTGGCGGAGTGATTTCTGGAGTGCCTGGGTAATTGGAGGAGTGAATCAGTAGAGTGTAGGTGGTTAGACGTCTGCATGGGAAGTGCTCAGGGGATTGTAGCAGAGCATGTGTTAGTGCCTGGGCCATTCCATAAGAACATGGTGCTGGCTGGGTGATTAGAGGAGTGCATGGGTAGTGACAGGGCAATAGCTGGACTGCATGGGTAGTGCTCAGGGGATTGTAGCAGTGTAGGAGTTAGTGCCTGGGTCACTGCATGAGGGCATGGGTAGTGACAGGAGGATTAGAGTGCTGCAAAGAGAGTGTATGGTGAGTATATAAGTGCTTGGGTTTTGGCGGAGTGATTTGATATGTACACGGGTACCGACTGGATGATGAGAGTACTGCAAGGAGAGAGCATGGTGAATTTATAAGTGCTTGGATTTTGGCATAGTGATTGGATAAGTACATGGTGCTGACTGGGTGATTGGAGGAATGCATAGGCAGTGACAGGGAGATGTCTGAACTGCATGGGTAGTGCTCAGGGGATTGTAGCAGTGCATTTGTTAGTGCCTGGGTCATTGCATGAGTACATGGGTACTGACTGGTTGATTAGAGTGCTACAGGGAGAGGCTGGGTGATTGGAGGAGTGCATGGGTAGTGACAAGGAGCTGGCTGGGTGCTCAGGGGATTGTAGCAGTGCATGTGTTAGTGCCTGGGTCATTGCAGGAGTACATGGGTAGTGACTGGATGATTAGAGTACTGCAAGGAGAGTGCATGGTGAATGTATAAGTGCTTGTGTTTTGGCGCAGTGATTAGATAAGGAGATAGAACTGGCTGGGTGAGTGGAGGAGTGCATGGGTAGTGAAAAGGAGATGGCTGGACTGCATAGGTAGTGCTCAGGGAATTTTAGCAGTGCATGTGTTAGTGCCTGGGTCATTGCATAAGTACATGGGTACTGATTGGTGATTAGAGTACTGCAAGGAGAGTGCGTGGTGAATTTATAAGTGCTTGGGTTTTGGCGGAGTGATTGGATAAGTACATGGTGCTCTCTGTGAGACTGGAGGAGTGCATGGGTACTTACAAGGAGTTGGCTGGACTGCATCAGTAGTGCTCAGGGGATTGTAGCAGTGCATGTGTTAGTGCCTGGGTCATTGTATGAGTACCTGGGTAGTGACTGGATGATTACAGTACTGCAAGGAGAGGACATGGTGAATTTATAAGTGCTTGTGTTTTGGCGCAGTGATTAGATAAGGACATGGAACTGGCTGGGTGATTGGAGGAGTGCATGGGTAGTGACAAGAAGATGGCTGGACTGCATCAGTAGTGCTCAGGGGATTGTAGCAGTGCATGTGTTAGTGCCTGGGTCATTGCATGAGTACATGGGTTGTGACTTGTGACTGGATGATTAGAGTACTGCAAGGAGAGTGCATGGTGAATTTATAAGTGCTTGTGTTTTGGCCTTTGGGGCAGTCATTATATAAGGACATGGAACTGGCTGGGTGATTGGAGGAGTGCATGGGTTGTGACAAGGACATGGCTGGACTGCACCAGTAGTGCTCAGGAGATTGTAACAGTGCATGTGCTAGTGCCTGGGTCATTGCATGAGTGCATGGGTAGTGACTGGATGATTAGAGTACTGCAAGGAGAGTGCATGGTGAATTTTTAAGTGCTTCGGTTTGGGCGGAGTGATTGGATAAGTGCATGGTGCTGGCTGTTTGATTGGAGGAGAGCATGGGTAGTGACAAGGATATGGATGGACTTCAACAGTAGTGCTTAGGGGATTGTAGCAGTACATGTGTTAGAGCATGGGTCATTGCATGAGTACATGGGTAGTGACTGGATGATTAGAGTACTGTAAGGAGAGTGCCTGGTGGATTTGTAAGTGCTTCTGTTTTGCCACAGTGATTAGATAAGGACATGGAACTGGCTGGGAGATTGGGGGAGTGCATGGGTAGTGACAAGTAGATGGCTGGACTGCATCAGAAGTGCTCAGGGCATTGTAGCAATGCATGTTTTAGTGCCTAGGTCATTGTATAAGTACATGGTTACTGACTGGAAGATTAGAGTACTGCAAAGAGAGTGAGTGGCAATTTCATAAGTGCTTGCGTTTTGGTGCAGTGATTGGATAAGGACATGGAGCTGGTTGGGTGATTGGAGGTGTGCATGGGTAGTGACAAGGAGATGGCTGGACTGCATCAGTAGTGCTCATGGCATTGTAGCAGTGCATGTGTTAGTGCCTGGGTCATTGCATGAGTACATGGGTACTGACGGGATGATTAGAGTACTGCAAGGAGAGTGCATGGTGAATTTATAAGTGCTTGTGTTTTGGCGGAGTGATTGGATAAGTACAAAGTGCTGGCTGGGTGATTTGAGGAGTGAATGGGTAGTGACAAGGAGATGGCTGGACTACATCAGTAGTGCTCAGGGGATTGTAGCAGTGCATGTGTTAGTGTCTGGTTCATTGCATGAGTACATGGGTAGTGACTGGATGATTACAGTACTGCAAGGAGAGTGCATGGTGAATTTATAAGTGCTTGTGTTTTGGCGGAGTGATGAGATAAGGACATGGAACTGGCTGGGTGATTGGAGGAGTGAATAGGTAGTGACAAGGAGATGGCTGGACTGCATCAGTAGTGCTCATGGCATTGTAGCAGTGCATGTGTTAGTGCCTGGGTCATTGCATGAGTACATGGGTAGTGACTGGATGATTACAGTACTGCAAGGAGAGTGCATGGTGAATTTATAAATGTTTGGGTTTTGGCGAAGTGATTGGATAACTACATGGAACTTGCTGGGTGAGTGGAGGAGTGCATGAGTAGTTCAAGGAGAAGGATGGACTACATCATTATTGCTCAGGGGATTGTAGCAGTGAATGTGTTAGTGCCTGGGTCATTGCATGAGTACATGGGTACTGACTGGATGATTAGAGTACTGCAAGGAGATTGGATGGTGAATTTAAAATTGCCTGTGTTTTGGCCGAGTGATTGGATAAGTACATGGTGCTGAATGGGTGATTGGAGGAGTGCATGGGTAGTGACAAGGAGATGGCTGGACTGCTTCAGTAGTGCTCAGGGGATTGTTGCAGTACATGCGTTAGTGACTGGGCCATTGCATGAGTACATGGGTAGTGACTGGGGATTAGAGTACTACAAGGAGAGTGCACAGTGAATTTATAAGTGCTTGTGTTTTGGCGGAGGGATTAGATAAGGACATGGAACTGGCTGGGTAATTTGAGAAGTGAATGGGTAGTGACAAGGAGATGGCTGGACTGCATCAGTAGTGCTCAGGGAATTGTAGCAGTGCATGTGTTAGTGCCAAGTTATTGCATGAGTACATGGATAGTGACTGGATGATTAGAGTACTGCAAAGAGAGTGCATGGTGAATTTTTGCTGGTGTTTCAGTTTTTCGACTTTAGTCTGGCTGGGACCCTGCTTTTCAGGGCCCCAGCCTAGTTGCTTCCTCTCTAAAATGATTCCATGTAGGATGTATGATATTACAACGCAGGTTTTTACCACGCGTGCAGTTACATCGCATGCGTTACAACGCATGCGATGTTACAACGCTATGCCATTAGAACGCAAGTCTTTACATCGACTTGCGCTAGATGGCGTGCTGACATTAATAAAGTGTAATTTACTATTCCAACTCCAGTCCACTTAAGAGTAGGGAAGGTGTTGGGATAGTAAACTACACTATTTGTAATGTTAGCACGCCATCTAGCGCAAGTCGATGTACAGACTTGCGTTCTAATGGCATAGCGTTGTAACATCGCATGCGTTGTAACGCATGCGATGTAACTGCACAGCGTGGTAATAACCGCGTTGTAATGGCTGTTCCCCTTCCATGTACTTTAGGTACAGTTCAGATTGGATCTGAGGTGCCCCTATAAGTCCCTAGTATATGGTATACTATGTACCCAGGGCATAGGTACACCAGAGGCCTACCAGTGGCTGAAGCATGTATTATGCCACCCCTGGAAAGCCACCCAAAATGACACCACAGGTCTGCTACTGCAGCCTGGGTAAGGTGGTGCATGCACCCTTTACCGAGATATAGGTTCACTATATCTCACTATATACTGCATATACAAACCTATCAGACACCCCTACGGCAGGTCTTATCAATCCTGAGCCCCTCTGCAGCCTTCGGAATTTCTTCGGGGTTGTCAGTAGTGCAGCCTGAATATATAATCTTAAGTGCATTATATCTTAAATGGTTAATGCTAACTTTGGACTGGCTGCACGGAAACATGTCGTGTTTCGTGTCAAACACCTTGGAATCATACCCCCACACCAGTAACTGGTGTGGGAGTATGATCCCACTCTTCTAGAGGGAGAGACATGACAGCACTGGTAAACCCGGTAGAAACTTAATAGAGCCCTGGCATCACAAAATGGATGCTGCAGCCACAGACACAGGTCTGGCCTCCTGCTGCTGACCGAAACCCCGTCAGGGGAGGCCTGGACAATAGGTTTCCTGTCACAGGTGAGGTGTAACCACCTCTCAGGCAGGATTATGTGTATTGGGGCTGGGTGGGAGCACCCGCTGACTGCTTTGAAGTCCTGCACTGGGGGCAAATTTGGTGTCCCTGTGCATAGTCCAGCTCAAACCGGTTCAGGGTCTTCCAGCCTATAACTAGTGGACAGCATATGCCAGGCCAACTTCTCACATTGGTGTGCAGCGGTTGGATTCAAGCTTGCCATTGTTTTACCAGATAACAAATTGAATTTCTAAAGTGAAAGCCACTTGGTACTAAAGGTACACATACATGTAAGCTTAGAATACAATAAGTTCTACTGAACTTAGGAGTTGTGTGTAGAGGGCTTAGCACACCTTGACTGCAACTCAAGAAAGGGTTCAGTAGGCTACACCTAGTGTAGGTAGATACACCAGTACCACTACACTAGAAATGTCTTTAGGTTCAGGAGCGCATAAGGCCCTGGAAGGGCCACAGAGGGCCCCTGTCAACAAGTATGACAACCTCTCTTTTGCTGAGCTTAGGGAGATGTGCACTACTAGACAACGGAAGACAACCAAAGGTGCCAACACTCAACGTCTCAGGGAAATCCTGCTCATTGCAGACTTCAAGCAGACTCTAGTGTCTGAGGGGGTAGACAGGTTGGGTGGGCATCCCACAGAAGAGGACACTCAGATAGTCAACTCTGATGAGGACCACGAAGAGGAAGTTGAACTTGATCTGGATGAACCAGACCACTCACAACATGGAGGTGATGGCCCAAGAGGCACTCCCTCCATCCCTAATGGGAGAGTGGTGGATCCAAACAGAAGGAACAGATCCCCCTCAGAGGAGTCTAACCATTTTGGGAGATCCAAAATGACCTCTGCCTCTTCTCAGAGAAGAGAATCCTCCCAAGAGAGGAAATGTAGATTGATCCAGTTTGAGCAAGCCAAGTTTCAGCTCAGAAGAGAACAGTTAGCATTAGACAGGGAGTCCCTGGAGCTTCAGAAAGCTTCAAGAAAATGGGGTCTAGAGACCCCTGGTGGCAGTAATAATACCCCTAGAGTTAGAGAGAAAGCTCCTGACAATAGGAACCAGCATAAGATGGTGCCCCCCTATCAGACAGGAGATGACATCCATAAGTGGATCACTGCACTTTAGAGGGCCTGTAAAGTTCAGAGGGTCCCAGTAGAGCAGTGGGCAGCAATCTTATGGCTCTCCTTTGCAGACAAAGGAAGAGACAAGCTCCTCTCTGTTAGGGAAGAGGATGCAGATGATTGGTATTTCTTGAGAGATGCTTTGATAGATGGGTTTGGTCTAACCACTGATCAATACAGGTTAAAGTTCAGAGATACCCAAAAAGCACAGAATCAAGATTGGGTAGACTTTGTAGATTGTGCTACTAAGGCTCTGGAAGGTTGGTTAACTGGCAGTAAAGTAAATGATCACCAAGGATTATACAATCTCATCATGAGGGAGCAGATCCTTAATAATTGTCAGAATCAGCTATTGCATCAGCACCCGGTGGACTCAGATCTGACCTCTCCCCAAGAATTGGGAAAGAAGGCAGACAAGTGGGTCAGAACCAGGATCAAGCAAAAGGTCCAGCCCTTGGGGGGTGCAACTAAAAAGGAAGATGCCAAAAACTCTGAGAAGGGTGGGGAAAAGGGAAAAGACCAGCAGTCTTCAACAGGCCCCCAAAAAGCAGCATCTGATAATTCCCAATCCAACAAAGCTAAACAGCCAAGGAAGCTATGGTGTAAAACCTGTAAACAGAAAACCCATTGGACTTCAGACTGTAATAAGGCCAAAGACTCCACAAATACCACTACACCTGCCCCTAAGGCATCTGTTACCCCGAGTCCAGCTATAGGTGGTGGTACACAGAACAAGGGTATAGTAGGGTTGACCCTGGGATCTGGAGAGGACTCTGGCCTAGTCAGAATGCCTACTCAGGCTGTATTGGCTTGTGATGGGGACCTGTCCCTATTTGTGAGTCCCAGTAGTCTGGGCAAATACAAGCAACAGCCTAGAATAAATGGAAGGGAGTCTCTAGCTTACAGGGACACAGGGGCTAGTGTCACCATGGTGACTAAGGACCTTGTGGACCCTAGCCAGATCATACTTGGGGAAACTTACCAAGTGACCAATGCAAGCAATATCAGTACTAACCATGCTCTGGCAGTTGTGAACTTCTCTTGGGGAGGGGTAACTGGCCTAAAGAAGGTTGTGGTGAGTGCAGACCTACCAGTAGAATGTTTGCTAGGGAATGATTTGGAGACCTCAGCATGGGCTGAGGTGGAGCTGACTACCCATGAAGCGATGCTGGGTATCCCTGCAGAAGTGTTTGCCCTGACAAGGTCAAAAGCTAAGCTGACAGAAACTGAACAGGCCTTGGATCCTAGAAAAATGAACAAAGGGCCTTCCAAGAGAAAGAGTAGCAGGGGTAAGGCAGTGCCTTCCCCCCAGGATCAGTCTGAAGAGATTCTTATAGCAGAAGAGGATCTGACACCTGAAGAAGGAACTGTCCCAGATGAACTTGAGCCTGATCAGGTTGAGTTCTTGGGGACAGGGGGACCTTCTAGGGCAGACTTGAGCCTGGAGCAGCAGAGCTGCCCCTCTCTTGAACCCCTCAGACAGCAGGCTGCTGCTGAGGCAGCTGGGAATGCTAGTGGGACCCATAAGATATATTGGGATGATGGACTCCTTTACTCTGAGGGTCAAGACCCCAAGCCTGGTTCAGCCAGGAGGTTGGTTATACCTCAGAAGTTTAGGGGTTTCCTACTCACACTGGCCCATGATATTCCCCTAGTAAGTCACCTAGGCCAAAATAAGACCTGGGACAGAATTGTCCCTCACTTCCATTGGCCTCAGATGAGTGAGGACTGTAAGAGTTTTTGTAGCTCTTGCATTACCTGCCAGGCCAGTGGCAAGGCAGGTAAATCCACAAAGGCCCCCCTGATACCACTACCTGTGGTGGGGGTTCCCTTTGAACGGGTAGGGATTGACATTGTTGGTCCCCTTGACCCACCAACAGCATCTGGGCACAGGTATATTCTGGTGGTAGTGGATCATGCCACCAGATACCCAGAAGCTATTCCCCTTAGGACCATCACAGCACCTAAGGTGGCAAGGGCCCTCCTGGGAATCTTTTCCAGGGTGGGTTTCCCTAAGGAGGTTTTGTCTGACTGAGATACAAACTTTATGAATAGCTACCTTAAATCCATGTGGAAGGAGTGTGGTGTCTACTACAGGTTCACCACCCCTTATCATCCTTAATGCAATGGGCTTGTTGAGAGATTTAACAAGACCCTAAAGGGTATGATCAAAGGGCTCCCAGAAAAGCTTAGGCGAAAATGGGATGTTCTTCTGCCCTGCCTTCTCTTTGCATACAGGGAGGTGCCACAGAAGGGGGTTGGTTACAGCCCCTTTGAACTTTTGTTTGGTCACCCTGTCAGAGGGCCACTCTGTCTAGTGAAGGAAGGATGGGAGTTACCTCTCAAACCCCCTAAACAGGATATTGTGGACTATGTACTTGGTCTCCGCTCCCGGATGGCTGAGTATATGAAGAAGGCGACAAAAAACCTTGAGGCAAGCCAGGAATTGCAAAAAGCCTGGCATGACCAAAAGGCTGTACTGGTGGTATACCAGCCAGGACAGAAGGTATGGGTGTTGGAGCCAGTGGCCCCAGCAGCCCTCCAAGACAAATGGAATGGACCCCATACCATAATGGAAAAGAAGGGAGAGGTCACCGACTTGGTGGACCTTGGCACTCCCAGAAGTCCCCACAGGGTACTTCATGTAAACAGACTGAAACCATATGTTGTCAGGGCTGACATGGGCTTGCTCATGGCAACGGATGAGGGACAGGAGGGAGAGAGTGACCCTCTCCCAGACCTGCTTTCTCAGAACCCTGATGATGGGTCAGTAGATGGTGTAGCCTTGGCAGGCAACCTCATTGTCCAGCAGCAAACTGACTGCAGAAAACCTCTCAGCCAGTTCAGACATATGTTTTCTCTGACTCCAAGTCAGACCACCTGGTGCACTCATGAAGTGGACACTGGGGACAGCCTGCCTGTGAACAATAAGATCTACAGGCAACCTGAGCATGTCATGGACTGAATAAGGACAGAAGTCCAAAAGATGTTGGATTTGGGAGTTATTGAACCCTCAGATAGCCCTTGGGCTTGTCCAGTAGCCCTGGTACATAAACCTCACACCAAAGATGGCAAGAGAGAGATGAGGTTTTGTGTAGACTACAGGGGTCTCAATGCAGTCACTAGGACTGATGCCCATCCCATCCCCAGGGCAGATGAGCTAATAGATACTTTGGCTTCAGCCAAGTTTCTAAGCACATTTGACCTGACAGCTGGCTACTGGCAGATCAGACTAGCTGATGATGCAAAGTAAGGGTGGGCGGAATTTGCATCATCGCGTTACGCAAATCTTCGCGAAAACCTCAAAAATCTCTGCAAACACGCAGAAATATCGCGAAGCCGCTCAAGTGCTTCTCCTGCCTGTTCGTGATGTTTTTTTGCGTGATCGCGTTGGAAATGTGTCGCCAACTTACCCATGCGGTCGCTAATAGGCGCGGCCATCTTGTTTTCACTTGTCCCGCCCGCTCGCGATGCTATTTCCTGTTCCGAGTCGTGCAAAGCATGCTCGTGCCCGTTCGCGTAAAGTATTTCCTGTTCAGGGTCGGGGGAAAATATCGCGCAAACTTGCCCATGCGGTCGCAATGGGCGCGGCCATCTTGTTTTTCACTCTATTGCTATGGTTCTGGGGCCTGCTTTTCAATCCTCCCTCTATCTTTTCAATCCTTTGTTTCTGAAAACTTTTTTTGATCTTTTTTATTTATTATCTCTCTCTCTATTTTCCTGATTCAATATTTTTTGTTTTTGTCTACTTTTTGTGTGCTTTTAAGTACTTCACTCTTTTTCTATTACCTGCTTTTTTCATTTCTTTTACTTACTTTTTTAATTTTTACCTTTTCTTTTCCACCCCCGCCTTCCCCAGAACCATGGCAAAGGGCCACATCAGGGTTCATCACCGCAGCCAGAGCCGCGACCGCCTTCCCCACAAGGGGTGCAGGCACGGGCCTTATTTGGGGTGGTGGTGTTGGCTGCACTGGTTTTTTTTGTGCAGCGCCACCTCCCCTTAACCCTGGCAGCAGGCGGAAGGCCTGGGTCCGGTTACGGGCTCCAGGGGCGTCGGCAGCGGTGGGGAAAGGTGCCCCGGGCAGTGTTTTGCTGCTCTGGTGTCCGGCTCAGCCAGAACCAGTTGACGCACCGGTGGTCCGATATCCTGACCGGGAGTGGGACCTGCTGGACCTGCTAGGAGTGGAGGTCCCGGGTCTTGGTGAGTAGCTATTTAATTATTACTACTTTGTGTCTTTTCTTCTGCTCTGTGTTATATATTACGAATATATTTTTTTCCGACCAGTTAGAATGCTGCTGCTTACATTACAGGTAAATTACGTTTAAAAGTCTTCTGTGATTGTTATGACACAGGTGCTCTGCGCTACTAATCTTGTTATTTGCAACTTTGCGTTTGCACTCGTTTTGCGTGATTATGTAAGAGTTTATTTTAGAGAACTTAAGTTAGGTAATGCTAGAGTGACTCTAGTCCTTCCTTTGTCCTGTCACTAAGAGATAGGGGTGGATTGATACTTAGGTTTAGTTACTTATTATGAGTTTGTAATTTGTTAGGGGTCTGCGTGACGCCCCCTCTGTTATGTCACATGCTGCTGAGTGCTGCTAGTGCTTACCCCAGTCCTTAGTAGAACCTTTTGTAGTTTGTTCAGTGAGTGGTAATAGGCTTAGCACTAGCAGAACATCAGCATCAAGCAACCAACAATTTAATGTATGCAAAAATGTAGGCATGTGTCCTCCATTTATGCATTTTTGAGGACTAAAATAAGTGGAAATGCTTACTTAATGTACAATTGGCACACCTGGAATAGGTGGGCTAGGTCAGGTGGTACGTACTATTTAGGCTTAGTTAGTATTCTGGAATCAGAGTGGAACACTGGATTAGTGTTGATAAATAATAACTAGTCGGTCCGCGAATCCCCCGATACTACTTGTCGACCAGATTAGATAGGTCAATTTTATTGCAATTGTTGTTTACATCAATGTTTTTTTGACAGTCAATTTTATTGCAATTGTTGTTTACATAAATGTTTTTTTGACAGTCTTTTAAAAATATTGTATTTGTTTCACACCAATCATCAATGTTTGTCTCTTTCTTTCTTAAATCTTTCATGATCAGCACCCAGGGGCAAGAAGACGGGGTCAGAGTCGACAGGAGCAGTTCAACACCAAGGACAGGAGGATCAGAAGTAGGGCTCTTCTGCTGGTCCCAGTAATTCTTCCTGTTTTTAATATTAATAATTCTTATTCACTAACTTGTACTGCACAGTATTTTTTCTGAACTATTGTTTCCGTTTCCTGATGCTATTTTTTTTACCAACAATTATCCTTCGATCTAGACTATCTGTTTCTAAATTCTTGTTATCTCTGCCTCTGACTGCCTCTGCTATGACTCTCTGTACTACTAGTATTAGTCTGTCTGTAGCTAAGCTTGCCCAGTTGACCACTCTTTATTTAAAAGGTTTTAAATAAAACTCAGATTCACCAGTAGGTCTAGCCATTGAGTCCAATCCTTTGGGTTGTCCACTTGTACTCCTTCTAGTCTTCTTAATCTTGAGGCTTTATTAATCTTGATGTTTTTCGACAATTCCCACCAACAAAATGCCCAGCCAGATTTTACTATTTTGATAGGATAGGACATACTACTACTGTTGTAGGGATTTTGCACATACAGAACTTTGCAAAAGAAAATAGGATGTTGGTGATGGGAGGTTGGACCTTCCTCACACCTCAATCAGAACAGAACCCACCACAATCCCCTGCCCGACTAGTTATAGTAGTGTTTCATTACTATTAGCTCTCAGAACCCTCCCCAAGATACCCAATGAGTAGACAACACAGAACATAACACTCCCGACCTCTCAGTCGTGGAAGCAATGCACATGCACACCCTTCCTTTCGCTCTCTCACTCGTGGAAGTCCATCCACACCAAATACCACTGAGTCTATGTAAGTTCAAAAGTTTTATTTGCAACTGACAAGCTCTGTACGTTGTTCTATAATGCAGCACCAACAGCAAAATGCATAAGATTAAAACAATAAACATTGTTACACTTAGTTACACTTACAACAACTAAGTACAAGTCCATAGAACAAATAACAAAAATGCGAAATCATGATAACTGAACAGTGGTGGAAGCACCACCATCCCCTTGGTAGGAATATAGTTTATGTAAAATTATAAATGAAGATCTCTGAGCAAATTCTGTGGACCCCTCACCTTAGAAGAACCTAGTACTGGTTACATCATAAGCTCTGCAAAGCTCTGGTTCGTAGAAGGGAATCTTCCATCTGTTTTTAGAAAAATGGTGCGCGTTAGTATATTTCAAGCATTTCTCAGTCGTGCCAAAAAGTGTAGCATTTTTATAGATAAGCAATATGGACAAACACCAGAACCATAACAAAGTGGCTTGTTTTGTTTGACCTTGTACGCAGCGCTTAGACAGTAGAAGTATGAGATCATGTGGGCTCAAAGTCGTCTTTATACAACAAGCTGCGAGGTAACGACGCATGTGCAAAAATAAAAGACAGAAAGGTAAAATGGTTGCATGGCTCGGGCTAACTAAGCAAAGACTAGAATGACCCTAGGGACCATATAACTACTAGTGTCTACTCTACTACTACCTGATTTGTACTAGTGATGTATGTTGTATATGTATGTATTACTATTAACTCATTTTTAAATCTTGCTAGTGAAAAATAGGGGGAGGTGTATATGACACCTAAAAAATGTGTAATGTTTTTTCAAGGCGCACTACTAATCACAAGTGCCAGGGCCAGCGGCGAAGGCAACGCGGCTGCTGACAGGGATGCGGCAGTTGCAGGAGGAGCTGCAGGGGGTGAGCCAGTAGCAGTGGCGGGTGGTGGTAAGTTAGATTCCTAATCCTTACTTATTGACATTACACTCACTGCAAGGGTGTACTGTATAATACTGTACAGTTGACTTACTAAGTAAGAAGTTGTTGTGAACGGTTGAAGACACCCTTTACTTAGCATTAGTAAAAGCATAAGTGGCGGGAGTGCTGAGTAACCAATGGCCTCTTCTATCTAATTTCAACTCAGCTGTGAAGGTTTTATGGAGAAGACTAAAAGTCAGATCAGATGACCTTGATGGATGGGTTGAACGAAAAGGGAAAGAAGAGTGGAAGGAAGAAGGACGGGCGAGATTTTATATTTATGACTGGCAGAGAAGGATACGTGGGATGCATGCATGCATAGGTGGCTGATAGGAATCAGATGCATTGTTGGTTGAATGCCTGAAACTCCCACAAATGTTAAAGTCCAAGAAAGTGGGAGGATAGATACATACCACAAATGTTATGTACTGTGCTTGCCAGTGCTACTGTGCCACTATGTGCAGAATTCATTTGTCTTACTGCTTTACTAAGAGTATATTTTACAATAGTCTAGTTTTTTAGGTCGAGCCTAGAACAGAGCATGCGCTGTTGCTCGACATTTAGTATATGGGTTTCCAAAGTGCTACCTACCAGACCTCGGTGGCCTAGCGCTTGCGTTCACGTGAGCGTGCACGCGCGCAGCCGCCAATCACTGCTGCGAGCGCACCCCTCGCGTGCTTGCCACACAGCGCGTCCCGTCCTCGCGATCTCGATCACTTTTGCTTTGATCGCAATGGCGATTACTTTCGCTTTCACGGCAGTTACTTTTACGGCCCCGCGGCCAATGCCTGTTGCCGTTGCACCAGAGGCAGCGATCAGGGTAGTGGCTCTCATCTCTGCCCCGGTGTGCGGGTCACTTGGCCACACCACAGCTGCGTATTCCTGTGTTCTTCTCCCTCCTAGCACCATGTGCATGCAAGAGCTGGAGCTGGAACGAGGAAGAGAGGCGTCAAAGAATGGGGGGGTAATTAATTCAAGAGTTTAGCCCCCATCCTGCTCTGTGAATATGACTGCAGTCAACCTAGTCCATCCCCGTTTCTTCAAGCCACAGCCCAGCAGTCCCACTTCCAAGTGAGTACCACTTAGAGAAGGTATTAACTAATGCCTTACATACAACTTACCAATGTTCTGTCAGGGCTCACTCAGCATGTGGCCATTATCAAGCAGCTTGAATCAGCAGGGCCTCCCCGACCTTAACATGGCTATTCCGCTGTCTACAACAAAGTCCTGGACCTCACCTCACAGTGCCTTAATGAAGTCCAGGCAGCACGCAGATCCTGTGTGTTCACTCCCCTGGGCGGTAACCTCAGCCAGCGAGCCTCAGCGTGTGGCCTGCACTGTAATTAACACGGCAGGCCCAAGTGGGCGTTTCCCCTCAGCTGCGACAACCAAGTGAGATCTTGCAGCAGGTTCCAGCTTCCTGGTCGCTCTCTTCAACTTTTGAGCGTCGCCGCTTATCCAGGGAGTCCAAGCGCCTCCCAGCGCTAGTCCACATGGGTGTCGGATTGCCGCAGGCCGACCCATCTCCTCACTCACCGACTCATAGCCGTCCTCCTCACACTGCACAATCCGGAGCGCCTATCCCTCTACATCAGAGATCTTCAAACTTTTGGATGCCGAGACCCCCCTGTCAAAATTTCCAGGCTTAAGGACCCCCTCCTGAGAATTTTTTTTAGAACTTGGACTCCTCATCACAGACAACCACAAACGCCCCCCCCCCGTTCATATGGCAAATCATTTTTACAGTGGGGAAATATTATTAAACAGTGTTTAGCAAACTAAAGGTTTGTGGATGATTATAGTTCGGAGTCACAGGCTTACTACACAGTTCAAACAAAAAGTCTCCAAAATGAATTGCCCAAAAATGCACAACAGTACTTTATTTTTCCTAAACAAAACATAGTTTGACAAACTTGGTAACTCATTTCTGAACTAATGGGATGGGTGGGCCTGTTTTTCTCCGCAGAGATTGTCAATTTGTGGATGTATCTTTGCTACAGCCATCCTCAGGTTGTGCTCCACCTCAAGCCTTGAACGGTACTTAGTCTTTAATACTGCCAATGCTGAGAAACCAATCTCACATAAATATGACAAACTAAAAGGCAGAATAGTCTTGACTGCAATTTGTGACAAAGATGAATACTCTTCAGACATTTTCAGCCAAAATTCCGCCAATGGGATTTTGCTGGATTGCATTTGGAGAACGCGATGACTCTGGACCTCAATTAGGTCTTCCTGAAGGTGCACTGGGAGATGAGTACCTGCATCCACTAGAAAAGGTTGAAAGACCCAGTCATTGTCATGATCAATGACCTCAGGAAAGTACTTTTCTAAACCACCCCTGAGAGAAGTCAAGTGATTTCTTATGACCTCAGCAGCACTTTCAAGTTCATAACCTGTGTCCTCAACAGCTTCTGATAAACACGGGAATGCCTCCAGCAGGCCATCTTCGATTAGTCTTTTCCAGAACTCTAGCTTTTTCTTGAAAGCAGATTTTTTTTGCACATTGTGAAAGATGTACTTTCAGCTCCTTGCAAGGACAAATTCAAGGAATTTAATTTATCAAAGATGTCTGCAAGGTATGCTAAAAGCACAAGCCAACGAGGATTACACAACTGTTCTGCTTTGTATGGATCCAAATCTAGGAGGAATTGCCGTACTTCATTTCTTAATTCAAAAATACTGTTCAGAACCTTCCCTCTGGAAAACCATCGGACTTCAGTATGGAAAAGCAAACCATTATGATCAGCTCCCATTTCTGCACACAAAATTGCAAATAGACGTGCTCTAGTGGGGTGCGCCTTTATGAAATTAACAATTTTCACAGCACAATCCAACACATCCCCAAGTTCTCTATCCATGTTTCGGACTGCAAGGGCTTCCAGTTGTATCATACAATGGGTCCATAGAATATGAAGAGCCACTTTCAACACTTTGGCTTTTAGGCCTGCCCTAGCCCCACACATGGAAGGTGTGAAGAGAAACACAATGGTTCTAAATGGCCTAAAAAGGTCCAAGTTATACAAACCTTAAAAATGGGTAAGCGTATGAATAAAGGTTTTTTGAAATTAATTTGAAAGAGCGATAGTTAATATAGAGCAGGGACAAGAAGGTAACGGTATAACAGATATTTTATTACACAGTGAAACAAATTCAGGTGCTCACATACTCAGTGACAATAAGCGTGACATAGAAAGTGAAAGTGGACTTTAAAACAAGACATCGCATTGACAACAAGAATTGAACCACTTTCTTTTTAACTTAATATGATGGGTTCATGTTGTAAGCGGTCGACGACGTTTCGAACTCAGTTAGTTGAGTTCATCTTCAGGACAAAAAAGTGAGCATCTATAATCTAAAAAGCAAGAATACAAAATATAAGTGAACCATAGTCTAGTCCCTGCAAGGAGCATCACATTCAAAAATAAATATAAACTACACATTGCTCTCTTTAGAGTGATGCTACGTATACAAAACATAGAATTGTTAGAGCAAATAATTATTGGGACTGTTTACATCAGCGAAAAAGATAATAATATAATAAATTAAGTACAAAGCTCTAGTATAATTCCTAATCTTAAATTCGAAAAAAAGGCCAAGAGAGCACAGATCAGCCAAATAGTCCATAGTCCAGGGTGAACAATAGTTATTAAAATTCATCAAATGCCCCATAAAGACTTACTGTCAGTGTAGATATAAGGAAGGGGTCAAGTGTATCAACTTGGAATATGGTAAATGGATCACGAGATTTCATGTGCAAATTAATGCATCATAGTGGGGCCCTTTGTCAAAGCAGGAGGCCTAGAGAAAAACAAATGTATTTAAGCAATTAAATGGAAGGGAAGTGAAGGGGGGGGAAAACAGGGGAAGCAGCAGGTGCGGACTTACTTGGGAAACCATATGAATTCATTATATTGGGACCTCTGAGAGTCAGGTGCCGTGTGGATTTAATCTGAAAAGAATGGAAGGGGTGTGTGAGTTAAAAAATGATGAACAGCTAAACCAGCTAGGAGAGTTAACAGCTAATGCGGTGAGCGAAAAGGAGGGGGAATGTGCGCAATGTAAACTTACTTTTTCTACGCTGGAATTGCATTAAATGCGAGCCTCCCGGTAAAAAGGAACGAGTCCTGTTCAAGTGCTGCTTCGCGCTGGGACAGAGAAATGGGGGGCGTGTCAAACTAATTGATGGCAGCTGAACGTGCAGGCCAGCACGTATAGGCAACAGGTGAGAGTGATCTCGGAAAACGCAGGTGGAAGTTAATTTGCGTGCACAGCTGGGAGAAAGTGTGTGAAGAACAGACTACAGAGTTCTGGCCACGTGTGAGGCCAGATCTGTGTTGATGTTAACGTGGAGCCCGAGTAATTCAAGGGAAGTTGGAATAGGCTGAGTTCAAAAGGGAGATTTTTACAGATATAGGACGTTGGGCATTAAGGCTGTGAGACATCAGATGTTCAGAACACTTAGACAATAAACGGATCGTGCTAGAGGGAATATTGAAGTACATTACATTCAATGTTTCCATTATTAGCAACACAAAAATTCACTCATAAAGAAAAATAGCAACATCAGTATTGAAGGATAGAATGTTTTTGGCAACCAATATTATGTCAACAACCTATGTATTCACTCTTAAGGAAAAACTATATATAATAAAATTGATATTAGCGGCATGTACCAATGGTGTAGAAGTATACCTGACATCCAGAGTGCTATTACCAGCTTGGCATTGTACATAGTGGACAAAAAACATTTGTAGACAAAAACATATTAAAAAGGTCAAGGTGGCTTGCAAAACCAAAAAATGAGGAATACCAGAACAGCAGGTGTAAGTTATAGAATGGTATTATAAGCGTCCAGGGTGTTCAGCCCTTGTTCAATGGTACGACATTTGAAAATCCATTTGCATTCTAGGCGATTAAGGGTTTGTTGTTGATTCCCTCCTCTATGGTTAGGATGTAGGCTTTCAATCACTTGCCACGTAAAATCAGTCTCTGAATGTCCTTTGGCCATGAAATGTTCCACTAGTGGTGCAGTTTGTACTTTGCAACGGATCCTACTTCTGTGTTGCGAAATTCTTGCTTTGATTTTCTGCGTGGTTTGTCCGATATAAAGCAGTTTACACGGACACTCAATACAGTAGATCACATTGTGTGAATTACAGTTCGAAAAAAACTTCAAAATATGCTTAGTGCCATTGAATTCAAACAACTTTGTATTGACAGTCGAATCACAAGCCATGCAATTGTTACATTTATAGTGGCCTTGGAGAGGAGGAAGACCAAGAAAAGAATGTAAGGTATTGTCTTTCTGTGTGGGTTTTTGGGCCCTGACTAAGTAGTCCTTGATGTTACGGCCTCTCTTGAAAGCAAAAAGAGGGGTTCCTGTGTTAAGCTCTAGTGGGCCTAATACTGACCAATGTTTTTTTATCATTTTGGTTAGTTTATTACTAACTGGGCAGAAAGTGGTCACACACGTGATCTTTGAGGTAGGTGCTCTTTCTTTTGGCTGTAGTAAGAATTCTCGATGAGAATACCAGGCTCGTTTCATTGAGCGTTTAACTAGCCGTCTCGGATAGCCTCGGTCAGTTAGCTTTTTGCATAGGATTTCTGCCTCTAAAAAGAAATCCTCTTTGAATTTACAATTCCTTCGGATTCTGAGGAATTGTCCGTAAGGCAGACCATCTCTCAAGGCTCTAGGATGAGCACTGTTATATTGTAATAGTGTGTTGCGCTCAGTGGGTTTCCTAAATAAGGTAGTGTAGAGTTCGCCATTGGCGCTCTTGATGGTGACATCTAAATAGTCAATTTTGTTGCTGTCAAAATTATGAGTAAACTTAAGATCAGTTTGGGTGTTGTTAAGCCAGGAGCAGAATGATCGGAGTTCGATGTCGGTACCAGACCAAATCATAAAGACATCGTCTATATACCTACGCCAGGTCCGGATTTTTTGAAGAAAGGGATTAGCTCTATTGAGCATGATGTTGGTCTCAATATCGTCAACAAAAAGGATGGCAAAATGTGGGGCAAAAACAGCCCCCATAGAAGTATCCATGCACTGTCTGTAGAACTGATCTTGAAACATAAAGTAATTCTTAGTTAGGGCTATGTCAAGTAGTGAAATTATAAACTCTGTGGGGACCTGATGTGGAGCCGGACGCAGGTCGAGGTGTTTTTTGATGACCTGTATACCTTTGTCTTGAGGGATATTAGTATATAATGACTCGATGTCAAGGGTGACAAGGAGTTCTGTTTGGGGATCGAAAGGTTGAGATTCAATGAGGTTGATCAGGTGTGTAGTGTCCTTTACATACGTTGTGGTATCTTGTACCATGTTTTTTATGAAGAAGTCAATATATATCCCTAGAGGTTCTAGTATTGAACCACATCCAGAAAGAATGGGTCTGCCAGGTGGAGTTTCCAAGTTTTTATGGATTTTCGGGAGGGTGTACAGAACAATACACATTGAATGTAATGTACTTCAATATTCCCTCTAGCACGATCCGTTTATTGTCTAATTGTTCTGAACATCTGATGTCTCACAGCCTTAATGCCCAACGTCCTATATCTGTAAAAATCTCCCTTTTGAACTCAGCCTATTCCAACTTCCCTTGAATGACTCGGGCTCCACGTTAACTTCAACACAGATCTGGCCTCACACGTGGCCAGAACTCTGTAGTCTGTTCTTCACACACTTTCTCCCAGCTGTGCACGCAAATTAACTTCCACCTGCGTTTTCCGAGATCACTCTTACCTGTTGCCTATACGTGCTGGCCTGCACGTTTAGCTGCCATCAATTAGTTTGACATGCCCCCCATCTGACATGGATAAATGACGAGGCTATTCAGTCCCATTTCTCTGTCCCAGCGCGAAGCAGCGCTTGAACACGACTCGTTCCTTGTTACCGGGAGGCTCGCATTTAATGCAATTCCAGCGTAGAAAAAGTAAGTTTACATTGCGCACATTCCCCCTCCTTTTCGCTCACCGCATTAGCTGTTAACTCTCCTAGCTGGTTTAGCTGTTCATCATTTTTTAACTCACACACCCCTTCCATTCTTTTCAGATTAAATCCACACGGCACCTGACTCTCAGAGGTCCCAATATAATGAATTCATATGGTTTCCCAAGTAAGTCCGCACCTGCTGCTTCCCCTGTTTTCTTCCCCCTTCACTTCCCTTCCATTTAATTGCTTAAATACATTCGTTTTTCTCTAGGCCTCCTGCTTTGACAAAGGGCCCCACTATGATGCATTAATTTGCACAGGAAATCTTGTGATCCATTTACCATATTCCAAGTTGATACACTTGACCCCTTCCTTATATCTACACTGACAGTAAGTCTTTATGGGGCATTTGATGAATTTTAATAACTATTGTTCACCCTGGACTATGGACTATTTGGCTGATCTGTGCTCTCTTGGCCTTTTTTTCGAATTTAAGATTAGGAATTATACTAGAGCTTTGTACTTAATTTATTATATTATTAACTTTTTCGCTGATGTAAACAGTCCCAATAATTATTTGCTCTAACAATTCTATGTTTTGTATACGTAGCATCACTCTAAAGAGAGCAATGTGTAGTTTATATTTATTTTTAAATGTGATGCTCCTTGCAGGGACTAGACTATGGTTCACTTATATTTTGTATTCTTGCTTTTTATCTTATAGATGCTCACTTTTTTGTCCTGAAGATGAACTCAACTAACTGAGTTCGAAACGTCGTCGACCGCTTACAACATGAACCCATCATATTAAGTTAAAAAGAAAGTGGTTCAATTCTTGTTGTCAATGCGATGTCTTGTTTTAAAGTCCACTTTCACTTTCTATGTCACGCTTATTGTCACTGAATTTGTTTCACTGTGTAATAAAATATCTGTTATACCGTGACCTTCTTGTCCCTGCTCTATATTAACTATCGCTCTTTCAAATTAATTTAAAAAAACCTTTATTCATACGCTTACCCATTTTTAAGGTTTTTATAACTTGGACCTTTTTAGGCCATTTAGAACCATTGTGTTTCTCTTCACACTATACCACCCCAGGTTCGTATATTGGGGTACCCTTGTTCTTTATAAAACACTTGCAAGAGCAGTGGCTTCACTGCAAGGGTTCCACTCACTGAGTGGTTATATTAAACTAAAAAAATTGTTTTTCTAAATTTAGCTCTATGTTTATTTATCAATACATAGCTTGATCAATACTTTTTCTCACAGGAGATACTTACATAGATATTATGTCTACACCCATTATTCCTACATACACCGAGGAATACATTGCTAGACTGATCAGTGGGCCCTCCCTTTTTCACACACCTATACCAGCAAACAATGCCTCATCAGATGTGGCAAGTGAAAAACTTACGAATCTAGAAAGACTCAAAAAGAAGCATATACGCACAGAATTGCATGCTCGCATACTTACTGAATATCTGAAAGCAGACATCATCCCGGTAGGCCTGCAAGTGCGTAATATCCCTGCTATTTTTCTACAAGATCCTAAATTTAAGAACGGATTTGCCCACATAGGTACAACTTGCTCCCGTCACTGGATGGTGCTTGGCATCGACACTGCACTGGAACATAGCAAGAAAGAACTAATAGAGATCCGTGAACTAGAAAAGGCAATCTTAGAACTAGATAGTCTAGCAGATGCCAAATCAGCCCTAGACAAACTAGAACGTACGATTATTGATTTTCAAAATTTTGAACACCACAAAAAAGCCACCAAGGTGACAAAAGACATAAGAAACTATAACAAAGAACATACCTACCCTTATCTTAAGGAAGACTTTTTCACACAAAATACTCAAGAACAACATAGATACCCAACAAGCACTTGGGGTAGATTTAGAAATAGGCAACCGGTAACCTTTTCTACCTCCTCCTTAGTATCTGATAACTCCGACCCCGGAGAAGGCCCTAGCACTTCCACACACAACCCCAATTTTTTTAGGGAGAGGCCAACCTTTCTCAGGGGAGAGATCCAGAGGCAGAGGCAGAGGGAGGCCCAGATACAACTTCCCGCCAGGGGAACGACAAACACGCAGGAAATTTTACCAATGGGGTTACCAATATTAGACCTTGTTCCCCCCTCTGCTACTCCTACCCCTCACTTAGACCAGTTGCCAATTTTTAACTTGTCCAAGCACCAATTGGCTTCTACTGATATAGCTCTACTGAGTAGAGGATTGTCTTTTGTCATCACGGAAAAACCTAACTGGTTTGATATCCATACTGAAATTCTTCAGTTCTTCAGAAAAGTACGGCTCAATGTGTTCTTTCAGAAAAAAGAAACTACCACCAATACTGACATTACGGGACTACGCCCTAAGTCTACTTTTAGTCCACCAAGTGGCACTATGCCCCCTGAAGTCCTTACATTTGAACACCTTGTACTTAAAGAATTTAATGAAATCAGATCCAATTACAGATTTACCCCTTTCAATGTAAGTCTAGAAGAAAGACAAAGCCTTAACACCCTTAAAAACTTGGATGATGTGGTTATAAAACCTTGCGATAAAGGTGGCGGTATTGTCCTGCAGGATAAAACCGCCTATGACAATGAAATTCACCGCCAACTCAGCAATACCTCACATTATGAACACCTTATTCGCAACCCTGTCCATGACATCAGTAACTTGATTCTCACGATTACCGAGAAAGGTCTAGAAGAAGGCTACATTAGTAAGCATGAATTTGCCTTCCTTAATAACAAAAACCCAAGAACACCGGTTCTGTACACCCTCCCGAAAATCCATAAAAACTTGGAAACTCCACCTGGCAGACCCATCCTTTCTGGATGTGGTTCAATACTAGAACCTCTAGGGATATATATTGACTTCTTCATAAAAAACATGGTACAAGATACCACAACGTATGTAAAGGACACTACACACCTGATCAACCTCATTGAATCTCAACCTTTCGATCCCCAAACAGAACTCCTTGTCACCCTTGACATCGAGTCATTATATAATAATATCCCTCAAGACAAAGGTATACAGGTCATCAAAAAACACCTCGACCTGCGTCCGGCTCCACATCAGGTCCCCACAGAGTTTATAATTTCACTACTTGACATAGCCCTAACTAAGAACTACTTTATGTTTCAAGATCAGTTCTACAGACAGTGCATGGGTACTTCTATGGGGGCTGTTTTTGCCCCAAATTTTGCCATCCTTTTTGTTGACGATATTGAGACCAACATCATTCTCAATAGAGCTAATCCCTTTCTTCAAAAAATCCGGACCTGGCGTAGGTATATAGACGATGTCTTTATGATTTGGTCTGGTACCGACATCGAACTCCGATCATTCTGCTCCTGGCTTAACAACACCCAAACTGATCTTAAGTTTACTCATAATTTTGACAGCAACAAAATTGACTATTTAGATGTCACCATCAAGAGCGCCAATGGCGAACTCTACACTACCTTATTTAGGAAACCCACTGAGCGCAACACACTATTACAATATAACAGTGCTCATCCTAGAGCCTTGAGACATGGTCTGCCTTACGGACAATTCCTCAGAATCCGAAGGAATTGTAAATTCAAAGAGGATTTCTTTTTAGAGGCAGAAATCCTATGCAAAAAGCTAACTGACCGAGGCTATCCGAGACGGCTAGTTAAACGCTCAATGAAACGAGCCTGGTATTCTCATCGAGAATTCTTACTAGAGCCAAAAGAAAGAGCACCTACCTCAAAGATCACGTGTGTGACCATTTTCTGTCCAGTTATTAATAAACTAACCAAAATGATAAAAAAACATTGGTCAGTATTAGGCCCACTAGAGCTTAACACAGGAACCCCTCTTTTTGCTTTCAAGAGAAGCCGTAACATCAAGGACTACTTAGTCAGGGCCCAAAAACCCACACAGAAAGACAATACCTTACATTCTTTTCTTGGTCTTCCTCCTCTCCAAGGCCACTATAAATGTAACAATTGCATGGCTTGTGATTCGACTGTCAATACAAAGTTGTTTGAATTCAATGGCACTAAGCATATTTTGAAGTTTTTTTCGAACTGTAATTCACACAATGTGATCTACTGTATTGAGTGTCCGTGTAAACTGCTTTATATCGGACAAACCACGCAGAAAATCAAAGCAAGAATTTCGCAACACAGAAGTAGGATCCGTTGCAAAGTACAAACTGCACCACTAGTGGAACATTTCATGGCCAAAGGACATTCAGAGACTGATTTTACGTGGCAAGTGATTGAAAGCCTACATCCTAACCATAGAGGAGGGAATCAACAACAAACCCTTAATCGCCTAGAATGCAAATGGATTTTCAAATGTCGTACCATTGAACAAGGGCTGAACACCCTGGACGCTTATAATACCATTCTATAACTTACACCTGCTGTTCTGGTATTCCTCATTTTTTGGTTTTGCAAGCCACCTTGACCTTTTTAATATGTTTTTGTCTACAAATGTTTTTTGTCCACTATGTACAATGCCAAGCTGGTAATAGCACTCTGGATGTCAGGTATACTTCTACACCATTGGTACATGCCGCTAATATAAATTTTATTATATATAGTTTTTCCTTAAGAGTGAATACATAGGTTGTTGACATAATATTGGTTGCCAAAAACATTCTATCCTTCAATACTGATGTTGCTATTTTTCTTTATGAGTGAATTTTTGTGTTGCTAATAATGGAAACATTGAATGTAATGTACTTCAATATTCCCTCTAGCACGATCCGTTTATTGTCTAAGTGTTCTGAACATCTGATGTCTCACAGCCTTAATGCCCAACGTCCTATATCTGTAAAAATCTCCCTTTTGAACTCAGCCTATTCCAACTTCCCTTGAATGACTCGGGCTCCACGTTAACATCAACACAGATCTGGCCTCACACGTGGCCAGAACTCCGTAGTCTGTTCTTCACACACTTTCTCCGAGCTGTGCACGCAAATTAACTTCCACCTGCGTTTTCCGGGATCACTCTCACCTGTTGCCTATACGTGCTGGCCTGCACGTTCAGCTGCCATCAATTAGTTTGACACGCCCCCCATCTGACATGGATAAATGACGAGGCTATTCAGTCCCATTTCTCTGTCCCAGCGCGAAGCAGCACTTGAACAGGACTCGTTCCTTTTTACCGGGAGGCTCGCATTTAATGCAATTCCAGCGTAGAAAAAGTAAGTTTACATTGCGCACATTCCCCCTCCTTTTCGCTCACCGCATTAGCTGTTAACTCTCCTAGCTGGTTTAGCTGTTCATCATTTTTTAACTCACACACCCCTTCCATTCTTTTCAGATTAAATCCACACGGCACCTGACTCTCAGAGGTCCCGATATAATGAATTCATATGGTTTCCCAAGTAAGTCCGCACCTGCTGCTTCCCCTGTTTTCCCCCCCTTCACTTCCCTTCCATTTAATTGCTTAAATACATTCGTTTTTCTCTAGGCCTCCTGCTTTGACAAAGGGCCCCACTATGATGCATTAATTTGCACATGAAATCTCGTGATCCATTTACCATATTCTAAGTTGATACACTTGACCCCTTCCTTATATCTACACTGACAGTAAGTCTTTATGGGGCATTTGATGAATTTTAATAACTATTGTTCACCCTGGACTATGGATTATTTGGCTGATCTGTGCTCTCTTGGCCTTTTTTTCGAATTTAAGATTAGGAATTATACTAGAGCTTTGTACTTAATTTATTATATTATTATCTTTTTCGCTGATGTAAACAGTCCCAATAATTATTTGCTCTAACAATTCTATGTTTTGTATACGTAGCATCACTCTAAAGAGAGCAATGTGTAGTTTATATTTATTTTTAAATGTGATGCTCCTTGCAGGGACTAGACTATGGTTCACTTATATTTTGTATTCTTGCTTTTTAGATTATAGATGCTCACTTTTTTGTCCTGAAGATGAACTCAACTAACTGAGTTTGAAACGTCGTCACCCGCTTACAACATGAACCCATCATATTAAGTTAAATAGAAAGTGGTTCAATTCTTGTTGTCAATGCCATGTCTTGTTTTAAAGTCCACTTTCACTTTCTATGTCACGCTTATTGTCACTGAGTATGTGAGCACCTGAATTTGTTTCACTGTGTAATAAAATATCTGTTATACCGTGACCTTCTTGTCCCTGCTCTATATTAACTATCGCTCTTTCAAATTAATTTCAAAAAACCTTTATTCATACGCTTACCCATTTTTAAGGTTTTTATAACTTGGACCTTTTTAGGCCATTTAGAACCATTGTGTTTCTCTTCACACTTTACCACCCCAGGTTTGTATATTGGGGTACCCTTGTTCTTTATAAAACACTTGCAAGAGCAGTGGCTTCACTGCAAGGGTTCCACTCACTGAGTGGTTATATTAAACTAAAAAATTTGTTTTTCTAAATTTAGCTCTAAGTTTATTTATCAATACATAGCTTGATCAATACTTTTTCTCACAGGAGATACTTACATAGATATTATGTCTACACCCATTATTCCTACATACACCGAGGAATACATTGCTAGACTGATCAGTGGGCCCTCCCTTTTTCACACACCTATACCCGCAAACAATGCCTCATCAGATGTGGCAAGTGAAAAACTTACGAATCTAGAAAGACTCAAAAAGAAGCATATACGCACAGAATTGCATGCTCGCATGCTTACTGAATATCTGAAAGCAGACATCATCCCGGTAGGCCTGCAAGTGCGTAATATCCCTGCTATTTTTCTACAAGATCCTAAATTTAAGAACGGATTTGCCCACATAGGTACAGCTTGCTCCCGTCACTGGATGGTGCTTGGCATCGACACTGCACTGGAACATAGCAAGAAAGAACTAATAGAGATCCGTGAACTAGAAAAGGCAATCCTAGAACTAGATAGTCTAGCAGATGACAAATCAGCCCTAGACAAACTAGAAAGTACGATTATTGATTTTCAAAATTTTGAACACCACAAAAAAGCCACCAAGGTGACAAAAGACATAAGAAACTATAACAAAGAACATACCTACCCTTATCTTAAGGAAGACTTTTTCACACAAAATACTCAAGAACAACATAGATACCCAACAAGCACTTGGGGTAAATTTAGAAATAGGCAACCGGTAACCTTTTCTACCTCCTCCTTAGAATCTGATAACTCCGACCCCGGAGAAGGCCCTAGCACTTCCACACACAACCCCAATTTTTTAGGGAGAGGCCAACCTTTCTCAGGGGAGAGATCCAGAGGCAGAGGCAGAGGGAGGCCCAGATACAACTTCCCTCCAGGGGAACGACAAACACGCAGGAAATTTTAACAATGGGGTTACCAATATTAGACCTTGTTCCCCCCTCTGCTACTCCTACCCCTCACTTAGACCAGTTGCCAATTTTTAACTTGTCCAAGCACCAATTGGCTTCTACTGATATAGCTCTACTGAGTAGAGGATTGTCTTTTGTCATCACGGAAAAACCTAACTGGTTTGATATCCTTTCTGAAATTCTTCAGTTCTTCAGAAAAGTACGGCTCAATGTGTTCTTTCAGAAAAAAGAAACTACCACCAATACTGACATTACAGGACTACGCCCTAAGTCTACTTTTAATCCACCAAGTGGCACTATGCCCCCTGAAGTCCTTACATTTGAACACCTTGTACTTAAAGAATTTAATGAAATCAGATCCAATTACAGATTTACCCCTTTCAATGTAAGTCTAGAAGAAAGACAAAGCCTTAACACCCTTAAAAACTTGGATGATGTGGTTATAAAACCTTGCGATAAAGGTGGCGGTATTGTCCTGCAGGATAAAACCGCCTATGACAATGAAATTCACCGCCAACTCAGCAATACCTCACATTATGAACACCTTATTCGCAACCCTGTCCATGACATCAGTAACTTGATTCTCACGATTACCGAGAAAGGTCTAGAAGAAGGCTACATCAGTAAGCATGAATTTGCCTTCCTTAATAACAAAAACCCAAGAACACCGGTTCTGTACACCCTCCCGAAAATCCATAAAAACTTGGAAACTGCACCTGGCAGACCCATCCTTTCTGGATGTGGTTCAATACTAGAACCTCTAGGGATATATATTGACTTCTTCATAAAAAACATGGTACAAGATACCACAACGTATGTAAAGGACACTACACACCTGATCAACCTCATTGAATCTCAACCTTTCGATCCCCAAACAGAACTCCTTGTCACCCTTGACATCGAGTCATTATATACTAATATCCCTCAAGACAAAGGTATACAGGTCATCAAAAAACACCTCGACCTGCGTCCGGCTCCACATCAGGTCCGCACAGAGTTTATAATTTCACTACTTGACATAGCCCTAACTAAGAGCTACTTTATGTTTCAAGATCAGTTCTACAGACAGTGCATGGGTACTTCTATGGGGGCTGTTTTTGCCCCAAATTTTGCCATCCTTTTTGTTGACGATATTGAGACCAACATCATTCTCAATAGAGCTAATCCCTTTCTTCAAAAAATCCGGACCTGGCGTAGGTATATAGACGATGTCTTTATGATTTGGTCTGGTACCGACATCGAACTCCGATCATTCTGCTCCTGGCTTAACAACACCCAAACTGATCTTAAGTTTACTCATAATTTTGACAGCAACAAAATTGACTATTTAGATGTCACCATCAAGAGCGCCAATGGCGAACTCTACACTACCTTATTTAGGAAACCCACTGAGCGCAACACACTATTACAATATAACAGTGCTCATCCTAGAGCCTTGAGAGATGGTCTAGCTTACGGACAATTCCTCAGAATCCGAAGGAATTGTAAATTCAAAGAGGATTTCTTTTTAGAGGCAGAAATCCTATGCAAAAAGCTAACTGACCGAGGCTATCCGAGACGGCTAGTTAAACGCTCAATGAAACGAGCCTGGTATTCTCATCGAGAATGCTTACTAGAGCCAAAAGAAAGAGCACCTATCTCAAAGATCACGTGTGTGACCACTTTCTGCCCAGTTAGTAATAAACTAACCAAAATGATAAAAAAACATTGGTCAGTATTAGGCCCACTAGAGCTTAACACAGGAACCCCTCTTTTTGCTTTCAAGAGAGGCCGTAACATCAAGGACTACTTAGTCAGGGCCCAAAAACCCACACAGAAAGACAATACCTTACATTCTTTTCTTGGTCTTCCTCGTCTCCAAGGCCACTATAAATGTAACAATTGCATGGCTTGTGATTCGACTGTCAATACAAAGTTGTTTGAATTCAATGGCATTAAGCATATTTTGAAGTTTTTTTCGAACTGTAATTCACACAATGTGATCTACTGTATTGAGTGTCCGTGTAAACTGCTTTATATCGGACAAACCACGCAGAAAATCAAAGCAAGAATTTCGCAACACAGAAGTAGGATCCATTGCAAAGTACAAACTGCACCACTAGTGGAACATTTCATGGCCAAAGGACATTCAGAGACTGATTTTACGCGGCAAGTGATTGAAAGCCTACATCCTAACCATAGAGGAGGGAATCAACAACAAACCCATAATCGCCTAGAATGCAAATGGATTTTCAAATGCCGTACCATTGAACAAGGGCTGAACACCCTGGACGCTTATAATACCATTCTATAACTTACACCTACTGTTCTGGTATTCCTCATTTTTTGGTTTTGCAAGCCACCTTGACCTTTTTAATATGTTTTTGTCTACAAATGTTTTTTGTCCACTATGTACATTGCCAAGCTGGTAATAGCACTCTGGATGTCAGGTATACTTCTACACCATTGGTACATGCCGCTAATATAAATTTTATTATATATAGTTTTTCCTTAAGAGTGAATACATAGGTTGTTGACATAATATTGGTTGCCAAAAACATTCTATCCTTCAATACTGATGTTGCTATTTTTCTTTATGAGTGAATTTTTGTGTTGCTAATAATGGAAACATTGAATGTAATGTACTTCAATATTCCCTCTAGCACGATCCGTTTATTGTCTAATTGTTCTGAAGATCTGATGTCTCACAGCCTTAATGCCCAACGTCCTATATCTGTAAAAATCTCCCTTTTGAACTCAGCCTATTCCAACTTCCCTTGAATGACTCGGGCTCCACGTTAACATCAACACAGATCTGGCCTCACACGTGGCCAGAACTCTGTAGTCTGTTCTTCACACACTTTCTCCCAGCTGTGCACGCAAATTAACTTCCACCTGCGTTTTCCGAGATCACTCTCACCTGTTGCCTATACGTGCTGGCCTGCACGTTCAGCTGCCATCAATTAGTTTGACACGCCCCCCCATCTGACATGGATAAATGACGAGGCTATTCAGTCCCATTTCTCTGTCCCAGAGCGAAGCAGCACTTGAACAGGACTTGTTCTTTTTTACCGGGAGGCTCGCATTTAATGCAATTCCAGCGTAGAAAAAGTAAGTTTACATTGCGCACATTCCCCCTCCTTTTCGCTCACCGCATTAGCTGTTAACTCTCCTAGCTGGTTTAGCTGTTCATCATTTTTTAACTCACACACCCCTTCCATTCTTTTCAGATTAAATCCACACGGCACCTGACTCTCAGAGGTCCCGACATAATGAATTCATATGGTTTCCCAAGTAAGTCCGCACCTGCTGCTTCCCCTGTTTCCCCCCCCCTTCACTTCCCTTCCATTTAATTGCTTAAACACATTTGTTTTTCTCCAGGCCTCCTGCTTTGACAAAGGGCCCCACTATGATGCATTAATTTGCACATGAAATTTCGTGATCCATTTACCATATTCCAAGTTGATACACTTGACCCCTTCCTTATATCTACACTGACAGTAAGTCTTTATGGGGCATTTGATGAATTTTAATAACTATTGTTCACCCTGGACTCTGGATTATTTGGCTGATCTGTGCTCTCTTGGCCTTTTATTCGAATTTAAGATTAGGAATTATACTAGAGCTTTGTACTTAATTTATTATATTATTATCTTTTTCGCTGATGTAAAAAGTCCCAATAATTATTTGCTCTAACAATTCTATGTTTTGTATACGTAGCATCACTCTAAAGAGAGCAATGTGTAGTTTATAATTATTTTTAAATGTGATACTCCTTGCAGGGACTAGACTATGGTTCACTTATATTTTGTATTCTTGCTTTTTAGATTATAGATGCTCACTTTTTTGTCCTGAAGATGAACTCAACTAACTGAGTTCGAAACGTCGTCGACCGCTTACAACATGAACCCATCATATTAAGTTAAAAAGAAAGTGGTTCAATTCTTGTTGTCAATGCCATGTCTTGTTTTAAAGTCCACTTTCACTTTCTATGTCACGCTTATTGTCACTGAGTATGTGAGCACCTGAATTTGTTTCACTGTGTAATAAAATATCTGTTATACCGTGATCTTCTTGTCCCTGCTCTATATTAACTATCGCTCTTTCAAATTAATTTCAAAAAACATTTATTCATACGCTTACCCATTTTTAAGGTTTTTATAACTTGGACCTTTTTAGGCCATTTAGAACCATTGTGTTTCTCTTCACACTTTACCACCCCAGGTTCGTATATTGGGGTACCCTTGTTCTTTATAAAACACTTGCAAGAGCAGTGGCTTCACTGCAAGGGTTCCACTCACTGAGTGGTTATATTAAACTAAAAAAATTGTTTTTCTAAATTTAGCTCTATGTTTATTTATCAATACATAGCTTGATCAATACTTTTTCTCACAGGAGATACTTACATAGATATTATGTCTACACCCATTATTCCTACATACACCGAGGAATACATTGCTAGACTGATCAGTGGGCCCTCCCTTTTTCACACACGTATACCCGCAAACAATGCCTCATCAGATGTGGCAAGTGAAAAACTTACGAATCTAGAAAGACTAAAAAAAAAGCATATACGCACAGAATTGCATGCTCGCATGCTTACTGAATATCTGAAAGCAGACATCATCCTGGTAGGCCTGCAAGTGCGTAATATCCCTGCTATTTTTCTACAAGATCCTAAATTTAAGAACGGATTTGCCCACATAGGTACAACTTGCTCCCGTCACTGGATGGTGCTTGGCATCGACACTGCACTGGAACATAGCAAGAAAGAACTAATAGAGATCCGTGAACTAGAAAAGGCAATCCTAGAACTAGATAGTCTAGCAGATGCCAAATCAGCCCTAGACAAACTAGAACGTACAATTATTGATTTTCAAAATTTTGAACACCACAAAAAAGCCACCAAGGTGACAAAAGACATAAGAAACTATAACAAAGGACATACCTACCCTTATCTTAAGGAAAACTTTTTCACACAAAATACTCAAGAACAACATAGATACCCAACAAGCACTTGGGGTAGATTTAGAAATAGGCAACCGGTAACCTTTTCTGCCTCCTCCTTAGAATCTGATAACTCCGACCCCGGAGAAGGCCCTAGCACTTCCACACACAACCCCAATTTTTTAGGGAGAGGCCAACCTTTCTCAGGGGAGAGATCCAGAGGCAGAGGCAGAGGGAGGCCCAGATACAACTTCCCGCCAGGGGAACGACAAACACGCAGGAAATTTTACCAATGGGGTTACCAATATTAGACCTTGTTCCCCCCTCTGCTACTCCTACCCCTCACTTAGACCAGTTGCCAATTTTTAACTTGTCCAAGCACCAATTGGCTTCTACTGATATAGCTCTACTGAGTAGAGGATTGTCTTTTGTCATCACGGAAAAACCTAACTGGTTTGATATGCATACTGAAATTCTTCAGTTCTTCAGAAAAGTACGGCTCCATGTGTTCTTTCAGAAAAAAGAAACTACCACCAATACTGACATTACAGGACTAAGCCCTAAGTCTACTTTTAATCCACCAAGTGGCACTATGCCCCCTGAAGTCCTTACATTTGAACACCTTGTACTTAAAGAATTTAATGAAATCAGATCCAATTACAGATTTACCCCTTTCAATGTAAGTCTAGAAGAAAGACAAAGCCTTAACACCTTTAAAAACTTGGATGATGTGGTTATAAAACCTTGCGATAAAGGTGGCGGTATTGTCCTGCAGGATAAAACCGCCTATGACAATGAAATTCACCGCCAACTCAGCAATACCTCACATTATGAACACCTTATTCGCAACCCTGTCCATGACATCAGTAACTTGATTCTCACGATTACCGAGAAAGGTCTGGAAGAAGGCTACATCAGTAAGCATGAATTTGCCTTCCTTAATAACAAAAACCCAAGAACACCGGTTCTGTACACCCTCCCGAAAATCCATAAAAACTTGGAAACTCCACCTGGCAGACCCATCCTTTCTGGATGTGGTTCAATACTAGAACCTCTAGGGATATATATTGACTTCTTCATAAAAAACATGGTACAAGATACCACAACGTATGTAAAGGACACTACACACCTGATCAACCTCATTGAATCTCAACCTTTCGATCCCCAAACAGAACTCCTTGTCACCCTTGACATCGAGTCATTATATACTAATATCCCTCAAGACAAAGGTATACAGGTCATCAAAAAACACCTCGACCTGCGTCCGGCTCCACATCAGGTCCCCACAGAGTTTTTAATTTCACTACTTGACATAGCCCTAACTAAGAACTACTTTATGTTTCAAGATCAGTTCTACAGACAGTGCATGGGTACTTCTATGGGGGCTGTTTTTTGCCCCAAATTTTGCCATCCTTTTTGTTGACGATATTGAGACCAACATCATTCTCAATAGAGCTGATCCCTTTCTTCAAAAAATCCGGACCTGGCGTAGGTATATAGACGATGTCTTTATGATTTGGTCTGGTACCGACATCGAACTCCGATCATTCTGCTCCTGGCTTAACAACACCCAAACTGATCTTAAGTTTACTCATAATTTTGACAGCAACAAAATTGACTATTTAGATGTCACCATCAAGAGCGCCAATGGCGAACTCTACACTACCTTATTTAGGAAACCCACTGAGCGCAACACACTATTACAATATAACAGTGCTCATCCTAGAGCCTTGAGAGATGGTCTGCCTTACGGACAATTCCTCAGAATCCGAAGGAATTGTAAATTCAAAGAGGATTTCTTTTTAGAGGCAGAAATCCTATGCAAAAAGCTAACTGACCGAGGCTATCCGAGACGGCTAGTTAAACGCTCAATGAAACGAGCCTGGTATTCTCATCGAGAATTCTTACTAGAGCCAAAAGAAAGAGCACCTACCTCAAAGATCACGTGTGTGACCACTTTCTGCCCAGTTAGTAATAAACTAACCAAAATGATAAAAAAACATTGGTCAGTATTAGGCCCACTAGAGCTTAACACAGGAACCCCTCTTTTTGCTTTCAAGAGAGGCCGTAACATCAAGGACTACTTAGTCAGGGCCCAAAAACCCACACAGAAAGACAATACCTTACATTCTTTTCTTGGTCTTCCTCCTCTCCAAGGCCACTATAAATGTAACAATTGCATGGCTTGTGATTCGACTGTCAATACAAAGTTGTTTGAATTCAATGGCACTAAGCATATTTTGAAGTTTTTTTCGAACTGTAATTCACACAATGTGATCTACTGTATTGAGTGTCCGTGTAAACTGCTTTATATCGGACAAACCACGCAGAAAATCAAAGCAAGAATTTCGCAACACAGAAGTAGGATCCGTTGCAAAGTATAAACTGCACCACTAGTGGAACATTTCATGGCCAAAGGACATTCAGAGACTGATTTTACGTGGCAAGTGATTGAAAGCCTACATCCTAACCATAGAGGAGGGAATCAACAACAAACCCTTAATCGCCTAGAATGCAAATGGATTTTCAAATGTCGTACCATTGAACAAGGGCTGAACACCCTGGACGCTTATAATACCATTCTATAACTTACACCTGCTGCTCTGGTATTCCTCATTTTTTGGTTTTGCAAGCCACCTTGACCTTTTTAATATGTTTTTGTCTACAAATGTTTTTTTGTCCACTATGTACATTGCCAAGCTGGTAATAGCACTCTGGATGTCAGGTATACTTCTACACCATTGGTACATGCCGCTAATATAACTTTTATTATATATAGTTTTTCCTTAAGAGTGAATACATAGGTTGTTGACATAATATTGGTTGCCAAAAACATTCTATCCTTCAATACTGATGTTGCTATTTTTCTTTATGAGTGAATTTTTGTGTTGCTAATAATGGAAACATTGAATGTAATGTACTTCAATATTCCCTCTAGCACGATCCGTTTATTGTCTAAGTGTTCTGAACATCTGATGTCTCACAGCCTTAATGCCCAACGTCCTATATCTGTAAAAATCTCCCTTTTGAACTCAGCCTATTCCAACTTCCCTTGAATGACTCGGGCTCCACGTTAACATCAACACAGATCTGGCCTCACACGTGGCCAGAACTCTGTAGTCTGTTCTTCACACACTTTCTCCCAGCTGTGCACGCAAATTAACTTCCACCTGCGTTTTCCGAGATCACTCTCACCTGTTGCCTATACGTGCTGGCCTGCATGTTCAGCTGCCATCAATTAGTTTGACACGCCCCCCATCTGACATGGATAAATGACGAGGCTATTCAGTCCCATTTCTCTGTCCCAGCGCGAAGCAGCACTTGAACAGGACTCGTTCCTTTTTACCGGGAGGCTCGCATTTAATGCAATTCCAGCGTAGAAAAAGTAAGTTTACATTGCGCACATTCCCCCTCCTTTTCGCTCACCGCATTAGCTGTTAACTCTCCTAGCTGATTTAGCTGTTCATCATTTTTTAACTCACACACCACTTCCATTCTTTTCAGATTAAATCCACACGGCACCTGACTCTCAGAGGTCCCGATATAATGAATTCATATGGTTTCCCAAGTAAGTCCGCACCTGCTGCTTCCCCTGTTTTCCCCCCCCTTCACTTCACTTCCCTTCCATTTACATTCGTTTTTCTCTAGGCCTCCTGCTTTGACAAAGGGCCCCACTATGATGCATTAATTTGCACATGAAATCTCGTGATCCATTTACCATATTCCAAGTTGATACACTTGACCCCTTCCTTATATCTACACTGACAGTAAGTCTTTATGGGGCATTTGATGAATTTTAATAACTATTGTTCACCCTGGACTATGGACTATTTGGCTGATCTGTGCTCTCTTGGTCTTTTTTTCGAATTTAAGATTAGGAATTATACTAGAGCTTTGTACTTAATTTATTATATTATTATCTTCTTCGCTGATGTAAACAGTCCCAATAATTATTTGCTCTAACAATTCTATGTTTTGTATACGTAGCATCACTCTAAAGAGAGCAATGTGTAGTTTATATTTATTTTTAAATGTGATGCTCCTTGCAGGGACTAGACTATGGTTCACTTATATTTTGTATTCTTGCTTTTTAGATTATAGATGCTCACTTTTTTGTCCTGAAGATGAAGTCAACTAACTGAGTTCGAAACGTCGTCGACCGCTTACAACATGAACCCATCATATTAAGTTAAAAAGAAAGTGGTTCAATTCTTGTTGTCAATGCGATGTCTTGTTTTAAAGTCCACTTTCACTTTCTATGTCACGCTTATTGTCACTGAGTATGTGAGCACCTGAATTTGTTTCACTGTGTAATAAAATATCTGTTATACCGTGACATTCTTGTCCCTGCTCTATATTAACTATCGCTCTTTCAAATTAATTTCAAAAAACCTTTATTCATACGCTTACCCATTTTTAAGGTTTTTATAACTTGGACCTTTTTAGGCCATTTAGAACCATTGTGTTTCTCTTCACACTTTACCACCCCAGGTTCGTATATTGGGGTACCCTTGTTCTTTATAAAACACCACACATGGAAGGAGCACCATCCGTACAGATCCCAACACAGCTGTCCCATTTTAAGCCGTTGGAGCACAAGAAGTCATTGAGAATGTCAAACAGGGTTGATGCTGTTGCCTGTCCCCTGATTGGTTTACAGAATACAAAATCTTCCAATATTACAGTTTTGTGGCAGTATCTGACATAAGCAATTAAATGAGCGTCCTTAGATAAGTCAGTCGCTTCATCAAATTGCAAAGCAAACAAACTCGATTTCCAGCGTGCAAGGAGTTGTCTGTGGATATCCTCAGACATGTCAGAGATTCGGCGGCAAATTGTTGTGTCTGAGAGTGGTACCAATTTCAACTTCTCTGCCGCTTTTTCACCAAGCATTGTTCTGGCCACGTCAAGCATTGCTGGAAGAATCACATTTTCCCCATCCGTAAAGGTCTTTTTGTTTTTGGCAATGTGGTACGCCACTTGGTATGATGCTTTCAAGGCATTTGTTGGCATGGAGACCACATTTTTCACAGTGTCTTTTTTGTGGATGATGTCTTCCAGCTTTCTGGCAAAAAAATCTGTATTCTTTCCTAACAGTTACCCGTGTTTGGTTTCCAAGTGGCGCTTTAATTTGTTTGGTTTCAGACTTTCATTAGCCAAGGTCATGCCACAAACCACACACTGTGGCTTTATTTCACCATTTATGGTGACGCAGGTGAATCCAAGGTCCAGGTAGGAGGCATCATACTTCCTACTTTTTGCAGCTCTTTTCTCGATGTCTGTTTCGGCCTTTCATTTGAGTGATATACCATCTTTTGGCAGCAGGAAACGATCCATGTCAAATGTGTGTTTGACCTATGATACAAAATTTCGAAGTCCAACATTAATGATTACCACAGACTTGCTGCTGTATGCTGTATGGTTGTCATTTAAAAAAAAAAAACTCTTTGCATTTTCACAAAAAGTGTAAAAATTCTTCTTTTTTTCTCAAGAATGCAAATAACACATCAAGTTTCTTCCACGTGCTTAAAACAGAAATTGCAGCTGGGCCTGGCTTCAATTACGTGAGCTGGCGTTGTGGGCCGTTACCAAGGTTCTCCTTCCCTTGAGTGCGTACACATTGATAGCAATAGGTAACATGGGTGTTCAAAATGTGTAAAATCCACCGCCTACTTGTTATTGAGATTATAAATTTGCTATTTGTGCCCAAATTGATTATTGTAGTGCTCTCTGTGTAGGCTAGTCCAACTCATGATCTCCTGATACCTTCTTCAAAACAAGTAGAAGGACTCCAAGGTTGTTGTCTGTGTCATAATTGATCTCAGAAGGAAGACCACTGCAATCCAGTAAAAGCCAGCCTTGCGGTGCTTGCTTGGAAACCCTGCCAGACAATTGTAGGCTGTTGTATAAATAAATATTAAAAAAATACTGAACTAAATCTTCGCATGTCTTGTTTCTATACTTTTGCACAATCTGCTGGAGGACAAAGTGCCATGGTTCAGGAGAAACCAGAAACCCCAACTATTCAGATTCTATTTCAAAGACTACATTTAACTATGGGACCCTAAAGACCACATGTATACCGTCTTTGTTTTAAGTATCAATATTGTTACTTTGTCCTGCACATATATTCCAATGCATTTTTTGTTCCTTGGAAGCACTCAAATGCACATGTGGTTACGTTAGTGATAAACAAATGTGTTTAATAAAAAAGATTGTTGGGAGCACAAAACCCTTTTAATGTTGTTTTATACATTTCACTGCTAGAAATACAGTATCATCGCCATGCCAAAAATATATCATAAACACATTTTTATAAACACATAAAACAGTTAAAAAAAGAAATATCCATTATGCAATAAAAAGAAGCATTAGGGAAAGGCCAATAGGAAATAGAAGTCTCGTACAGTTAACCAAACTGCTAGAGGCCCAGTCACAGAGGCCCAGAAAGTCCACACAGCATCAAGCGATAAAGAAAGGGCAATTAAAAAAATACAGTGGGGTTATATTCAAATTGACTATGTTATTCATGTGGGGCTGTGGTTAGCAGCACCTATGTAAAATTAATTTTGGGTTGACATGGTTTCAGTTTGCAACTCGAGTTATACACACTCTTATCTGCCATCCATAATTTGTTGTCCCCTTTTTAGGTTTAGCTTGATACAGCAGTTGTGCATTTTGCGAGATCTTATGTTGAAAAAAACCCACCATTTACACATTAGACTTAAACTAAAATGAATATTCTTCCTACATGGTCAGTATCTCCACTTTAGGCATACGTACACACGCACTCACAATGATGGGACTCGCCAATTCTTAAGTCAAGACATGCTGATAACATGTCCTTCTCCTCTGCATATGACAATACCATATCCTTGTAACCTTCCTCTGTACAGTGCGCAGATTATAGCCCTAGGACTTGGGGTCTTTTACATTTCAAACCCAAAGCCTCAAGAGCTACACAGGGATCCCGCTTCCTGCCCTAGCTGCCACAGAAACGGATTACAATGCATCCGAAATCGGATCATTTCAACAGTGTGCAGCGGTAAAGATTTGCTTTTTTTAAAACAACACAAAACCGCTTTTCTTGAACCTTTTCTTTTTCAACTATTTAACAAAAATGTAACAGAACATTCCTTATGTTTTTCTAACTTTATATCACATTTTTAATTACATTTGTTCAACTCTCCCTATCATAGAAACCAGTGGCGGCTGGCAACATTAATTAATGGTGGGCACTCACCATAAATGCTGCCGGCTGCCAGGCACGCCAAACAAATGCCCCTCTCCCCGCGCCAATCTTGGGGATGACGAGGAGCAGGAAGGAAATGGAGGGACTTCCCTCCTTGGGTCATGTGCATCCAACCAGTCAGTGGGAGCAGGCTAACCCAGCACTCATTTTAAGGTGGGGGGCATGTGCCTGCAATACCCTGGCTGTTTCACAGTGCTGGGATTGGTGGCTTTGAAGTGTGCATGTTAGATTGGCTGACTGTAGGCAGCCGGCCAATCTGATATGCATACTTGAACACCTAAAAGGTCATCCTGCAAGCTGCAGGAATCTGCCCCGCCTCCGCTATCCACTCGCTACGGGCAGCGGAACACAGAATAACAAAATGGTAATGCAACTGCGCTCGCAGCAAGTGGGGCGACACTCTTCTGCCCACAGAGAGAAACAGCCCCTGTCCCGATCAACAGGGTTTCTTTTTCTGTTTCCCTGATCCCTCTCCCTTGTGTTGTAAAAATCAATATGTTATATCCAGCACTAGTACAAAAGGGGCAAACTGGTCCTTAGGGCCCCTTCAAGTAAACCTTTACCGATACAGCTTTTGCGCCTTCACTGCTGTGTTAGCACTGAGGGGATGTAGCCTAATGGCTAGAGTGGTTGGCCTCAAGCTGGGGAACCGGGTTCGAATCTGGCCAGGGATGCTCAATATCGTGTAATTCTGGGCAAATCACTTAATCTCCCCGTGCCTAACAAAAATGAATATGCCCGTCTGTAACACAACTGGTGCTCATCTAAAGCATTCTGATACTTTCGGGTCGAGTTTGTGCTACATAAAACTCTCCCCCACCTCCCCCCCCCCCCCAAAAATAAATACTGCGGTGAGACTCTGGGTATTGCAGGGCCAGTGTTTAAGTTGCTTGGACTTTATGTATTCTTATTTAAACCATATATCAGTGAGTAGCTCACAGTATTTCCAATGATCAGAAGTTAAATTAAATTCCCTTTTGCTAGGTTTTATGGAGTTTGCTGTGTTCACTTATTATGTTTGGACCGGACTTTGAAGCTGGGAAAAAAAATTGTAATTCTTTTTATTTGAATAATTAAATGTGCTACACGCTTATTCCCACCTCATTTTACAACCAGACTAGACGGCACTTTGGGTCGAAAATTCTAAGCGCACAATAGAGGGGAACCCAGCCGTTCACCCTATCCACCATATTGTACCAGCCTGCACAGATGAAAAGAATCTGCAAATACCCAATACATAAAAGCGAGACATAATCAGTACTTTACATAAAACACCAAAGCAAGTCCCCAATGTAATCCCGAGAAGCTCCGTTTCTTATACAATTGTAATGAGAATGCGATAGCTAGATAGAAAGTAGAGGGCTCCTAAAGGAGGGGGGGGGGTGCAGAGGAAGGCAGGGGAAGAGGCAGCTTACTCACCAGTTTTGGAAACTTCCGTCGCCTTGGAAACCAGGGAACAGCCGGGAGATTGGAATGCAGAAGGCAGCCACGAGGAAGAAGTTTTGGTCGCCTTGGAAACCAGGGAACAGCCGGGAGATCGGAATGCAGAGGAAGAAGCACGAAGAGGACACCAGCCGAAACACCACGGCAGCAGCAGCAATGAGGACGTCCAGGAAACGGAGCAGAGTGCAAAGCAGCAGGAACAAGCACTTATCGAAGCACTCCAGAGGAGCATATTTATGGCCCCAGTTCACGGGCGCATTTCCTGGTTTGCATCCAGAAGCTTCTCTGATTGGAGGACAGTCGTCAATGACGTTGTATTCTTTGACAATGTCCTCCAATCAGAGAGCTCCTTGAGGTGCACTGCTCAGAATCCAAAACGTAGAGTAAACGTTTTGGATTCCAGATTGAAGCAGTTCGGGACAGAAGTGCGGCAGGAAGGCGCGACCCCCTTTAATCAACTCCACGCCCCCCCTGGGGGTCGCGCCCCACAGCTTGAAGACCCCTGCTCTACATGCAGCAGTCCTCCTCTGCGGGCTGCCAGTGGGTGCGACAGACCCTCCTTTCGAGCCTCGTCCACTGTCACCAGGTACGTGCGATCAGCCTGCTGCGTTCTGTGCCACTTTGTCCCACAAAGGCCTTTCCATCAATCTGATGTGTCTTTGGCTGTAGTCCAGTTTTCGTGATGTCTGTTTTGCTGATATGGCTTGTCATTTGACGGCCAAGGCAGGGTACCACAGTCTGCCTGCATCAAACCTGTGATCAGATTTCCCCATAGAGGTACCCTGTCTGTCTCTTCAAAAAGCACTGGTTTTCCCATAAGGAAAGCAATTCCTGTGGTGACTGGGTCTCCCGAGTCACCCTTCAGTGGTCTCTCAGTGCTAGTGTGATTATCATGCGATTCCCTAGCTTTCACTAAGAAAGCCTCTCTCAACCTGAAGGAGGCACCCTTGTGACCTGGGTAATCTTTTCTCTTGACCTTTGCTTTTGCTTTCGGAGGCTGGTTATAGCCTCCAGGGTTCAGAGGTCACAGTGGTCACTTCCTCCTCTTCCCCAGAGGAATCGTTCTGGCTGCTGAGCAGTCAGTAGCAGCAGTTTCTTCCGAGGAGGCTTCAATGCACTATTTACTACCTTTGTAACAGAGGTATTCACAACCTTGAACAAATGTTCCTACCCAAGGTAGAATCTCTTCCTGCTCCTCTTCATAAAGTCTTCAAAATCCTGCATGTTTCAGACTGCGAGCTGAGAAAATATATCTGTATATATAGCTATGAGGATGGAAATGCTATGTGTGCAGATATGGGCCACTCTCACCCTTTAGAATCTACAAAGTTTTTGCCCATGCGGTGTCTACTTCAGCAAATTACCAATATTGCTACGGACAGTTGTGAGGGTTCCATTGTTATGCCAGGACAAGAAAGGCCAAAGGAAAACAAACGTTGGCAAAGCCAGTAGCTATTGGCTTTGTCAATGTTTATAGCAGCAGTGCTGCTCCTGTGCAGCATGGGCAAAAGTTTAAAGCAGATAAAAAATGCTATGATCTAGCCAGAGCTGGCCGTTTCCTAGCGCTTTTTTAAAAACAATTGCTAGTGGGAGGGTGGTGAGGGTGCATGTAGATGCTTCCCGCCAAGAATTAAAAATATCGATATCTTTTTTAGGTCTCGCTGAGTCAGCGCGCATGCGCTGCTCGGAGAGACTTTAGTAAGGGCTTTAAAAAATGCTACCGCCGGCTACAGCTTGCAGTGCATGTGCGCGGGCATGTGCTTCGGCAGAGGCGCCATATGGCGTGATTACTGCTGCGTGCGCACCACTCGCGCACATGCACTGCAAGCTGTGGCCGGCAGTAGCATTTTTAGCTTGCTAATCGCGGCACCGGTGAGTGCCGCGATTAGAAAGAAAATAAGCATTGGCATAGCCAATAGATCTCGTCTTTGGGACCTTATAAGTGTTTAGCCATGCAACAGTTGCATAACTAAATACTTATAAGGTCCCAAAAGCGAGACCTATTGGCTTTGCCAATGCTTGTTCTTCTTGATATTTTAGCTACTCCTTCCAAGGGGAAACCTGACAGGAACGAGTTGGCAGCCAAGGCCCGGCTCCGGAAGCTGGAGGCCATACAACATGAATACCGTCGGCTGGTGGTTCTGGAAGAGGAGGAGGAGGAGGCGGCAGCAGCTGCAGCCTCCTCCAATGCCCCGGGCCCCAGCCACCGCCTTCCAGTGGTACGGCCCCTCCTTTAACATCCGTGCTGCCCCCGTGGATGCAACTGCCGCGCATTGAAGCGCCGTGTTGCCCGCCTAGAGCAGAAAGTACGTGTCCTTCAGAGTCCAGCCCGCCGAACATAAGACCCTGTTTATTGCCCCTTTTTCATTTATTTTTTTGGGGGGTGGGAATCAGGAGTTGGGTTTTCTCTTTTCTTTGGACAATTGAACATTATGTTGGACTTTTTCTTTACGGACATTGGTTGGGGTTAGGGAGAGGGGTGGGTCAGGTGTTGTGGGATTTTTTTACATAGTTTATTTTTGTTAGGGTATTAAATAATATATTTCTACTTTACTTTACTTGCTGGTGCAAGGCCGCCCACAGCCAGTGTTTGATTTTAATAATTGGCTGACTTTGTAAGACACAAACAGATAGATGCGGCACCCCTCCACTGAGTGACTTGTTCTACTAGTACTGTCAGTCTCTTCTACTCTATGCATTCTGCAACTGGACTCAAAGGGGTGTGTGAAATTGAATTAATGAAAACATGTCCATTATTAATTATGCCTCCCCCAAACTTCTCTTACCTTTGCTTGATGTTTAACTTCGGCACAGCGATGGCTGCATGGTGATGATGGTTTTCTCTCCTAACATGCCATGGTTGTGGTGATAGTAGTAGCAGTAGACACTGGCAGCAGCATTTGCAAAAAAAGAAAATGAGGCAGTCAGTAGCCTGAGAGAGACTATTCGAGGAGTAGTAGAATGAAGTACAGTACAGAACTTACTGCCAAACAATAATATGCAAAAATACAACAAAACATAATGGTGGTGAGGATAGCCAAGTAGTACACAGAGTTATAAACTCTCGTTGTGTCGAGTCACTTGACTAGGCCTACAGTACACTGGACACAAGCGTAACTGTTAGTGCTGCGTAGGAGGATGACAACAAATCCATTAATCCAATCGATGCCGGCAATTAATGCTGATGTATTAGGTTCCTTTGGTAAAAAAATTACCTCACAAGTATACTGCTCATGGGTGGGCAAGCAGAAGAAGATCCCCGCACTGCCTTGAAATTGAAGTACTGTTGCTTTTGCCACATCCGCCCCAGCAAGCATGTGATAAATTATTGATGTACATTTAATTTAGTCACACCTCAATAAGTCACACAGCCCGGGGGAAGAGAGTTAGGGTTTGTTGAATGGTTGGGAAGGGGGGTTTGGGAAAGGTTTGAGAAAGAAAAACAGTATGCATGGACAAACAACAAACAACAGAATCTTTGTAGACTACCATATCCATATCAATATGTTAAGGGAGAAAAAGGAAATGAATGCATGATGATGACAAGGAGACCCGGATTACATACAGTTTGTGTTGAGTGTTACCGGGCTTACTTTTACAGATAGCAAAGAAAATGTTAAAATATCTGTAGGGATGAATTATAAACAGAGAGCAAACCTAATGATAATAATAACAACAAGAACACACTGTTGTAATGATTGTAGACAAAAAAATGAATCAAATTATTTAAAAGATGATGAAAGTTGATACTGTTACTGTGTTATCCTGGTCAAATGGGGAGTTAAATCTCGGCATTCCTCTTGGTCCTCCCTTCCATGGATGCTCCGTCCATCAATCTTGGGTGACGCCACTGCCTGCCTGGCAGATGTAGATTCATTGGCAAGGTAAGTGTGCATTGTTTTCCCAAGTATAGCACAGGGTATGGCCCGGCCTGTAAATGTAGATGTAAAAACAAAAGGGATATTGAGAAACCAAGTTGAAAAAAATGCACAAGTTATGGTCTAGTGCAACAAGAACACTTTCTGAGATGGCATGGATGCATCATCTCTACTCTAGGCTGTTTCCAACATTAACCTACAACACCAACAGGACAGAGCAGGCCCACGGTGACGGCACCCTTTGCACATCCTCCATTAAGCGTACATTTTTTGAAAGAGTTGGACAAAGCATATATCCAGCAACATAGCATTTTACAATTTAGGTCTGCTGTGGTTGTTGTTTACTTGTTTACCTTTTATGCCACTCATGAAACGCCCTGACTTATTCCATCAATCATATCCGATCCTTGTACTGATTGAATGACTGTGAAGATATTATGTCACTGTGGTCATCATGATGGTGTTGTTCAACTCAGTCTGCAGTGTACCGAGTGAGTCCAGATTCCATATTCAAAAATGCAATGGATCGGCCTGCAGTAGAAGTACAATTTTGTTATTAAACAAAAAGAGTGAAAATATTACCTTGAGTCACTGTTAGTGTGTAGAGTAAATACTAGTACACTTTGACTTCACTTCATGCACAACAAACAACAAAAACACAAACACCAATCACTAGAGTCGGTGTCCAATGCATGCCATTCATTACCTGTTCCTTCTCAGCTTAAGTGAAGGGGCCGTCTCTCTCACCATCATCATCATGTTGTTGTCCTACTCAGTATGCAGTGTACAGATTGAGTCCCCTTCCTATATTCAAAATGCAATGTATCGGCCTGCGGTAGAAGAAGTACAAATTTGCTATTAAAAATACAAGAAGGGAAAAAGTGACTTGAGTTACTTTTAGTGTGTAGATTATTACATAAAGTACACAATAAAGTAACTTCATGCACAACAAACAACAACAAAATGACTCAGTCAGCGTCCAATGCATGGCATCATTCATTACCTGTTCCATCTCATCTTCAGTTAATGGGCTGTCTCTCTCGGATCAGAAAGGAGGATAGCTATAGTAGTCATCATCAATCATGTTCCACTTCTTTTGGAGGGACTAGGAAAGATTCTCTTTTTTCTTCTATTTTGCATCATCCAATCAACATCTGTCTTCTTGAGGGCAATGGATTTAGGGAGATTCAGGAGGATGGAGGAGCAAGATTCAGAGGAGTGTACTGTGAAATGCAGACAGCTGAAACTTGTATATGGCAATAAAATGAGTAGAAGGCGGTGGTGATGAATTTGTTGTGATTCGAAGTTTCTAACCAGAAAGACAGACACACAAATAAAAGAAAATAAGGGAGGAAGACAGTAAGAAGTGCAAGCCTAATTGTGAGGGAAGTATAGCTCATCCTCAAACTCTGGGGGTTCAACCAGAAGTAGGTAATCATCATCTAACACACCACTTCCGTCAACTGAGCTGCTGTCCTCATCTTCCTCCCTTGATTCATGTATTGTGTAATTCAGTGGTATAAAGTGCTGATTCATTTTGATCTTGGTTAACCTCTCAACGTTTTTGGGTGAGAGACTGGTCCTTCTCACTGTTACAATGGAACCAGCAGCACTGAAAACCCGTTCAGAAGAGACACTTGCGACAGGGCAAGCCAGATAGTTTATCGCCACCCTACTGAGCAGTGGCCATTGGCCCCTTTTCCCATACCAATACCGCAATGGGTTTTGATCAATGTACACCTCTGTTGGGCCATCCAGATATACCTGGACCATCCGCTCAATGTTCAGGGGTACTAAACTTTTTTCAGGCTCTTTTAACATTGCATCAGCACTGGACTTACCAATGCCTTGCTGTAAATACCAATCGTGTAACGATTTTACTGGGCCTAATGATCCAGTTTTTGCTGTTGTCGATAGTGTTGGTGAGTGTTCTGAGCCAAACGCACTGCCCTCAGGCTCCAAAGTTGAACTTGATGCCGGATGTCCTGCTGCTGTACTTGTTGTGGGTTTATCTAGCGGGCTTCTAATTAGCAGCCGTTCATTTTCCAACTTACTCGCTGACTCAGCTATCCAAGTTTTGTACCAGGCAACATCCATTTCTGAAAAAGGAATTAATGTCTTCAATGCCCATTTTGTCCGTGTATCCAGAATTGTTGCACAAATGTAATGTTTTTGTGACAAAATCTTATTTTGCACCCTTGAATTGTCAGCTAAGCGACGGGCTAAGCTCTACACCAACTCATATGCTTCTTTTTTTTCCTCTACACCTTTGTATGCTTCAGACACCTCCTTCAGCTGATGCTCTAGCATTTGCAACAATGGGATAGCTTGGCCCATAGTACAGTCCTCCTTGCTGACTTCACGTGTGAAGACCTCGAAATGAAGAAGCATCTCAGTCAGGCATTTAACTAGGCACCATTGGTCCATCTGAAGGGTCATGCCTTTCACAGCAGCATCCCCTCTTCGCATGACATATTCATTGATTGGCCTGTACTGCTCAAACAGACGGTCAAGCATGTAATAAGTTGAGTTCCAACGTGTTGCCACCTCCTGGATGAGTGCTTTGACTGGCATTATATAGTCACGTTGAATGATCCTCAGCTGCTTCCGAGCTTTAAAAGAATGGCTGAAATCAGTGCATATTCTTTGGCAGGTGGTCGGTAAGTTGCTGACTATGGCTTCTTTTTTCAGAAAGTCTTGAACCATAATGTTAATGTAGTGCGCCAAACACGGAACCCTGAAATAGGAACTAAGATCCATGTCCTTAAGTACATTACTGCCATTATCTGTGGAAACAAAATCAATCTTAAGCCCTCTTGGGCGCAGCCATTCAAAAACCTTGCTGTGAAACTCATCCAATATGTGTACAGCAGTATGAGATTTCTCCATGGCGAACATGGAAACAGATGCATGTTTTCGAGTAGCTTTAAAAATCTCAGCTGTGTCAACAGCACCTACTTCAGATAGCTTATCTCTAACCCCCACAAAAGAGACCCAGTGTACAGTGATGCACATGTAATCAGTGGCTTGGCAACTGGTCCACATGTCTGTTGTCAGGTGGATATTGTGAACAGCACTCTGCTGCAAAGCTTGTCCAACCAATTCCAGCACATCATGATGAAGTGCTGGAACAGCAACTCTTGCGAAATAGGACCGGCTGGGAACCTTCCATTTAAGGCAGATGGTTGACACAAATTCAAGGAAACCCACCCCTTCCACAAATGAAAAAGGGAGAAGGTCTAGCGCTAACATTTGAGCCAGCTTCGCATTGTACAACCGTGCCGTTGGGTGGTTGCATTGGTACTGCCCCTCCAACCTAAGCATGATGTCAATGGTAGGCTGGATTATTTTCCTTTGTGGTGCAGTTGTTTTCTTTAACCCAGTTAGGGTCAAATTGCACTTTGTTTCATTGCAGTACTATTTGGTCGCCTTGGTGTCTCAGCCTGACTCTGACTCTTACTGCGGTGCCACTGAGATGTTGCTGAGGATGTGGGCTGTACTACTACACTACTGGGGACAGGGCTAGAAATATCTCCATCTTGTTCACCTTCCACCGCGATAATATCGTCCCCTGATTCTTCATGCCCAACAACAATGGGTTGAGTTTTACTTTGTTCTAAGCGAAGTAGGTGAGCCTCCCACACGATAGTGTGGTGTATTTTGAGATGACTTGTTTGGCCTCTGGTGCCATAGTTTGTACCAAGCTTACCCCGCCTAACAGTATGTCGACAAATTGAGCATATAGCAATGTTCTCCTCACTACAGCTAACCGAAAAGAAGTCCCAAACTGGGGAGGAGAACTTTCTGGTGCTGCTGTATGTGCCACTTTCAATACCAGATGAACTGGAGGTTGTGCTTGGAATGTGACTCTGCACAGCTACACTGTGACTTCTACCACTACCTACTGAGGTGGTGGTTGAGCTGGATGTAGGTCTCTGCCTTTCCTTTGCAAATGAAAATATGGAAGCTGGAGGGCGTGGTGGTGTTACCTGTGTTGGTGGTATCCGTGCTACATCCCTTACAGCCATTTTGGATAGGGTAATAATGTTGGTCTCCATCTCCTTGCTGGGGGTCTGGAAGACAATGGATCTTCTGAGACAGTGGTTTGCTCCACTTTGTCTGCAGGAAGCTCGATTTCCTGAAATGCCCCTACTTCAGGAGGAACAACTACTATTGTGGGCTGTTGTTGTGGCTGTTCTTGTGGCTGCTGCTGTTCTTGTGGCTGCTGCTGTTCTTGTGGCGGCTGCTGTTCTTTCGGCTGCTGCTGTTCTTGCGGCTGCTGCTGTTCTTGTGGCTGCTGCTGTTCTTGCAGCTGCTGCTGTTCTTGCGGCTATGCCTGCTGATGCACACTTATCTGCTGAGTTTCCGCCTGCGTTGATTGTGTACTACTTTGCGATAATTACATTTTAACATCGCTGCTCGTTAGTAGACTGGCTACCTCTGCGACACTAATGGGCTTGGGCCTAGGTTAGTGGGGTTGGCCCGCTGGTGCGGAGGTGCTGCTTCCAGCTCGGTTCCCGGACAACGCTGCTGCAGGCGTAATGTTTTTGGTCCCAAAAAACACATTTGCCGGCACACCAGTCGTGGTTAGTGTCTCTTCCTTTTTCTGTTCCCTCTTCTTCTCACCGGCAACTTTCTTGGTACTGGAGGACCTGGTACCTTTCTTTGGGGCCATCTTCTTCAGATGTCAGACAGAACGCAGGTGCACAAGTTGCAGAGATGTCTGTGGTCACAAGTGGACGTGATGTGGTGCGCAGCAGGACTTCTGTCTGGCAGTGCAATGGATGATGTTGATAGTTACCTCCTCCGCTGTCTTTTTGTGCACCTAAAAGCAAATACGCCGGGAGAAGAACATGAGTTAAATGTTGCATTTGTTGTTGTGGTTCAATTACTACTAGAACAAACAAACAAACAAATAAAAGATATAGTGTAGCCATTTGTGAGACTTTGGCAACAAAGGCTATGGTATACTACTTACTGTGTACAGTGTACACACTACACTCTCATAGTAAAGAATAAGAACACCAACCAAAATACAAATGTAATGGAAGGGAGCTGCTGCTGGCAAAGGGGCTGGATGGAAGCAGTACTCCAATAGGAAAACCATGCAGGCCTATATGGCAAAAGCAGCACACTAATAACTCCCACCAGAAAAGGCCACCAGCCACATGGACACTCACAAATCACAAGCAACAAGCAGGAGGCCTGGGAAACAATGAAATGACAAAAGGCCTATGAAAGAAGCCAGGCAAAAGATGCATGCTAAACCACACTGCTTTGCCTTTTTAATGCAATAAAATGCAAAAACGAAAATCCACAAGGCAAAACAAGGTCTGCAGAGTGCACACCAACACACCAGGCACACACAACAAAGGCATTTCTTTAACACACACCCAAAAACAGAAATACCCCCCAAAAATACATTTTCCAACTCAATCCTATGCCATCCATGCCCTAAATGATGTTTGAAAAATATTCAACACACACCAAAGGAACAGTTGCTTCATCATGCATCCACCCATGACTAGCTCTGGACCTTCTGGCTACCCCCAACAATAAAAAAAAAAGAATGATACGTACCAAAATTGTAGTTGCAGCAACTGCAATGCCCCAATCAAACAGACACAACACCAACTTTCTTGTAAAATATCAAATTCAAAAGTCCTCAAATCCAATGATAATGATGCAGCAGACACAAAGAGTGATCTTCCAGCTCAAAATCCAAAGGCAGAATGAACAGGATATGGACAAAGCACTGGGAGGAGCCTGCTGGACAGGAACAGGAAGTTGGAGACTCTGTGGCACTTCCTCCCTCTCCCCCTCCAACATTTCTTTTTTTAAAAGGACTCCTTGCACAAAAAAGGACAGCCAAATGTCAATCTGAGGAGTTTTTTTCATCCAAATCATCATTTACAGAAGGTTTTATGCTGCTAGAGATAATAATCTTCTCCAGATTGGAAATTTGGCATGTTTGCGATCGCGAGCTTCACCACACTTCTGCTGGATGTCGATGGCACGTTCCAAATGACGTGTTTGTGATTTCATGCTCTCTGTCGCGGTGGAGATTGACGTGTTCGCGACCTCACGCTCTCTCTCGCGGTGGAAAATGACGTGTTCGCGATCTCAGACTCTCGTGGTGTCTGATGGTGAGGCGAATGACGTGATCGTGATCGCGAACTCTCGCGGGATAGCGCGGCTGGCTATCAACATCTCGTGGAGCACACAAACGGATTGGAAAACTCACGCAAACATGCTCTCCGCGCACCGCGAAAATGTCAAAATATCACAAATTTCGTAAGCGGAACGGAATATGATGCCCCCCCTTAATGCAAATCCAAAGACAGCATTTTCTACCCCTAGTGGGCACTATCAATTTGTGGTAATGCACTTTGGTTTGAAGAATGCACCTGCCACTTTCCAAAGGTTGGTGAATTAAGTCCTTGCAGGCCTGGAAGACTATAGTGAAGCATATCTAGATGATAATGCTGTCTTTAGCTCCACCTGGGAGGATCACCTGGTCTACCTAAGGAATGTTTTGGAGGCCCTGCAAAAAGCAGGCCTTTTCTATCAAGGCTACTAAGTGCCAGACAGGGCAGAGTCAGGTTGTGTACCCTGGCCACCTTGTAGGTGGAGGCCAGGTTCAATCATTGCAGAGCAAAATCCAGACCATAATGGACTGGATTGCTCCCACTACCCAGACTCATGTGAGAGCCTTCTTAGGCCTGACTGGGTATTATAGAAGATTTGTCAATGGGCATGATTCAATAGTGACACCCCTGAATGATTTAACCTCTAAGAAAATGCCCAAAAAGGTTCAGTGGACAGATAGCTGTCAAAAGGCATTTGATGACCTGAAGCAGGCCATGCGCACTGCTCCCATCCTGCAAAGTCCTGACTACACCAAAAAGTTCATTGTCCAAACAGATGCATCTGAGTTGGGGGTAGGGGCTGTACTTTCACAGTTGAATGATGAAGGTCAGGATCAACCAGTAGCTTTCATAAGCAGAATATTGACCCCCCGAGAGAAACGTTGGTCAGCATTGAGAAGGTGGCCTTTGCTGTGGTTTGGGCTCTGAAGAAGTTGAGGCCATACTTATTTGGTACTCACTTCATTGTTCAGACAGACCATAAGCCCCTCTTATGGCTAAAACAAATGAAGGATGAAAATCCCAAATTGCTCAGGTGGTCCATTTTCCTACAGGGGATAGACTATACAGTGGAACATAGACCTGGGAGTAACCATGCCAATGCAGATGGACTCTCCAGATATTTCCACTTAGAACATGAAGACTCAACTGGTCAAGGTTAGTTTAATGTCCCTGCGTTTGGGGAGGGGGGGGGGGTTGTGTAGGAGAGTAGGATCTGCTTCACATGTTTACCCCCACTTTATGCTGGTGTTTCATTTTTTTTTTCGACTTTAGTCTGGCTGGGACCCTGCTATTCAGGGCCCCAGCCTAGCTGCTTCCTCTCTAAAATGATTCCATGTATTTTAGGTACAGTTCAGATTGAATCTGAGGTGCCCTGATAAGTCCCTAATATATGGTATACTATGTACCCAGGGCATAGGCACCCCAGAGGCCTACCAGGGGCTGAAGCATGTATTATGCCACCCCTGGAAAGCCACCCAAAATGACACCACAGGTCTGCTACTGCTGCCTGGGTAAGGTGGTGCATGCATCCTTTACCGAGATATAGGTTCACTATATCTCACTATATATTGCACATACAAACCTATCATTCACCCCTATGGCAGGCCTTATCAATCCTGAAGGCAGGGTGCTTGGTTATATGTGAGAGGATGCCCAGTCATGAGCTGAGCCCCTCTGCAGCCTTCGGAATCTCTTCTCCGGGGTTGTCAGTAGTGCAGCCTGACCATATACTCTTAAGTGCATTATATCTTAAACGGTTAATGCTAACTTTGGACAGGCTGCACGGAAACATGTTGTGTTTGGTGTCAAACACCTTGGAATCATGCCCCCACACCATTAACTGGTGTGAGAGTATGATCCCACCCTTCTAGAGGGAGAAACATGCCAACACTGGTATACACAGTAGAAACTTAATAGAGCCTTGGCATCACAAAATGGATGCTGCAGCCACAGACAAGGGTCTGGCCTCCTGCTGCTGACCAAAACTCTGGCAGGGGAGGCCTGGACAATAGGTTTCCTGTCACAGGGAGGTGTAAGCACCTCCCAGACAGGATTATGTGTACTGGGGCTGGGTGGGAGCACTCTCTGAGTGCTTTGAAGTCCTGCACTGGGGGCACATTTGGTGTCCTTGTGCATAGTCCAGCTCAAACTGGTTCAGGGGTTTCCAGCCCCTGCTCTGGTATGAAGAACATTCAATCACAACATGAATTTGTTCCATAAAATCTATCCTTGGAAGAGAAACAGGCCCTCCATCACCTTAGCAAAAACAAAGATTTAATCATCAAGCCTGCAGATAAAGGGGGAGGCATTGTCATACAAGATCAAACCAAATATGACATGGAAGTACTTCGCCAACTTAACAACAAGGAACACTACCGTGCTCTTCCCTCTGACCCTCTACAGGGTATAAGATCTAAAATTCTTACCTTGACTGATCAAGCTAAATTAGATAACATCATCTCTGATAAGGAGGCTTTGTTTCTCAACAAAATCAATCCACGCACTCCAGTACTCTATGTCCTACCCAAGATACATAAAAATCAACAGAATCCTCCTGGTAGACCTATAGTTTCTGGATGTGGCTCTATCCTGGAGCCCATTGGCAAATATATCGATAGCATCCTCAAGGAATTCGTACCTAAGACGGATACTTTCGTGCGAGACAGCATGGATTTAATTAACTTGATTGAAGACTTCCCTTTCGTACCTGGTACTGATTTGATGGTGGGTATGGACATCGAATCCCTTTATACCAATATACCCCACAGAGAAGGTCTCGAGGTCATTAGAAATATCCTCAACACTCGACCATCACCCTCAAGAATACCGACCGATTTCGTGATGGCCCTCTTGGAAATCGCCTTGGAAAATAACTACTTTCTGTATAAGGACACCTACTACTTACAGATCAAAGGAGTCTCCATGGGCGCATGCTTTGCTCCAAATTTTGCCATCTTGTACGTACATCACCTCGAGAGTACACTGATTCTTACCGACCTTAACCCCTTTAGGAACAACATCACCTTCTGGCGTCGCTACATAGACGACATCTTACTTATCTGGACAGGTGACATGACCTCTCTCTCCCAGTTCACTGATTGGCTACACAATAGCCAACAACACCTCAAATTCACAGTGGACCCAAAAGAAGATAACCTTCCATTCTTGGACCTCACTCTACGGGCTGAAGATGGAAAAATTGGTACCTCTTTATACAGGAAACCAACAGAGCGCAATACCTTACTGCTCTATTCTAGCAACCACCCGCGCGGTCTACGCGACGGTCTCCCATTCGGACAATTTTTGCGGATCCGTCGCAACTGCAAATGGCGTAGGGATTTCTTCAAGGAGGCCGCAGTATTAACTGCCAAACTTGTGGCCCGCGGCTACCCCAAGAAACTGGTCAACAGAGCAAGAAAACGAGCATGGTATAATCATCGCGACACTTTACTTACCCCTAAAGAAAAGAGATCAAACAGCCGGATCCCATTTGTGTCTACCTTCTCACCCTCCAGCAACAAACTAGCCAAGACCATCAAATCTAACTGGAACATTCTAGCTCCACTGACCATCTTTAACGAACCCCCTCTATTCTCTTACCGCAGGGGCAAAAATATTGCTGACCACCTGGTACATGCGATCACTTGGCCACCTTCATCTGCCATATCGGAGTCTATTCATAGCTCATGGAAACTACCACCGGTACGGGGCCACTACAGATGCCAAAGATGCGCAGCATGCTCCTCTACGACCGACGCAAAAACTTTTGAGTATAACGGTTTGAAAGTTGATCTGAACTCCTTCACCAACTGCAGATCCCAAAACGTGATCTACCTGATAAAATGCCCCTGCAACAAACTCTACATCGGACAAACCACCCAGATGGTCAAGGACCGCATCCTGCAGCATCTGAGCCGCATTAGATGTGGGGTCCTTACAGCCCCTTTGGTCTCCCATTTCAAAGAAAAAAATCACAATGAAGCCGAGTTCACCTGGCTGGTAATTGACAAACCGCCCACTCCATTGAGAGGCGGAGACATTCAAAGACTTCTGAATAGATGTGAATGCCGTTGGATTGCTCGCTTCAACACCATTGAACAGGGCTTGAATTCCCTTGACGAATGGAACTCAACCCTTGCATAATTATGTGCTACTGACCCTCTGCCATATCTGTCTAGCTGATACGTTCCCCAACATTACCATTCCTGTTTACCTACCTTCTTCTGGTTTCCTTCTCTTTAAAACCCCTGCCTCCCCCTCCCCTCTTTCTGTGGCCTTCCTTCCCCCCCCCCTCTTTACTACCTTCCCTCTCTCTATCTCATTACGATTACTTTGTTGTTTACCCCCAATTGCATATGTAATTTTGTCAAAACTTGGTTGCAATTTCCCCTTTTTTCTCATATGCCATATGTACTATTGTCGAACTTGGTTACAATTTGCTTTTTTGTCTCCCCTGTTCCCACCCCTCCTTTTCCATCCTCGTCTGTGTTAATTAGTGTATTTCCCCATGATCTGTAATCTGAAATGTTTTCTCCTCGATTTATACGATGGCATTGTAACATTATTGCAACTACTGTTATTACACTCTGTCTTTCCCTCTTTCTTCCTTCTTGTTTGAGCGTTGCATGCGCCGTTCCACTCTCGTGACTCATGTCTCGGTCACCATGACTCCCTACCCCGCGCCTCGCAACAAATCACTACTCTGCTTCCATTTGCATGCGCCGCATCCGTTCTCTCCCCTCCTGCGATTCGTCCTCTTTACTCGTGACCCGGAAGCTCTACCTCTATTTCTTCTGCCCAGGGCCCTTGCACTTCACTCACCGCCTGATTCGCGCCGGCTAGCCTCCAGCCACGGACCCCTTTCCGGTGATTCATTCGCCTTTACTAGTGAGTACTTCTCCCCCCGTTTGTCCCTCTCCCTTCACTCCGCTATCTGGCCCGACTTAACTCCCCCTCCCTTCTCCTTTTTTCAGCTTTTCCATCAACTGCGTCCCCCGTCCTTTCTCAAGTAAGTGTGGCCCCTTTTTTCCTTCCTCACTGTCACTCCCGTACCTGGCCTTCCCCTTACCTCCCCTTTCTCCCCCCCTAGTTTAGACCCTCACGGACCTCCCGACTTCCCCTGAGGTCGTTCCCTGCTGGTTAATTCTGCTCACCAGTTCCGTGCAAGTAAGTTCTTCCGTCCCTTCACGGAGTACACACTACCTGTGGCCCGCGCGTTGCCTGTTTTTGATCACTTGTCCCCCCGCTATTCATTTCACCGGCTCGTCTTGCTTGCGCACAGTCATCTACTGTAGTCTTGATTCGCGGTCTAGATCACGCATTAGACGCCAACCACCATGGCATTTCTCGACGCTCATGTTCACGACTTCATATAGTCCCCTAGGCAGTGCACGCATTCATTCGTCCAATGCTCTCTTCACATGCGTGAGTCACTCGTTTCGGTCTCTGCATACTATGCACTATAACCATTCCTTCTGACACTTCCAACAATGGTCTTTTTGTCCACATCCCCCTGTTGCCCCCTCACCCCTGACCGCCCAGTAGTCCTTCACTCCTGGTCGCCTTCCGCCACCCATGGTCACCACTTCGCGACATGGCTCACCCTTTCCTCTTTCTACGGTCCTTGAAATCGAGTTCTTTTTGCTTTTTTTGAGATTTGTCTCTCCTTTTGACTCTAGCACTGCCCCAAATTTGTGTAACCAGTCCTGATGATGGCCTAGAGTATTACGGGCCGAAACGCCGTCGACTTCAACAGCGTTACTTTTGGCGTATCTGTACCATGGGCATTTGCTCTATTGTTTCTTGAAAATTTCTACATTAATTGTGTAAATGCCCTAATTTTGGCATATTTAATGAACCATTTTTCTTTTTGTTGCGCCCTTTCACCGCTGTACATACCACTTTATGTGTCACTTGCGCCGTCACAAATTCCACGAGCACTTGTGCACAGTAATTTGTCGGTTACATTTTCACTAATTGTCACGCAGTGCTTCTTACCTATGTAATATGTACATATGACGTAATATGTCCATCATGTGTTGAAAATATAAATTCCTCCATGCATTCTTGGTCTCCCTGTGTCTTCCCTGTATGGATTCATTCCTCCTTTGCTTTATGATACGTTTCTCCTTGGATTTACTTGTCCTTCCAATGAATCCCACATTGAGACATTGTTGTTAGATGCCATGTACCGCCCCAGTCTCACTGTGGTTTATGGGCTACCTCCTGTGGTCTGATACTGTCTGGTATGAAAGTGGACAAAGGAAATGGGTGTAGCCACCCCTCTTTCCAAACCCTCCCATAGGAGGGTCCCCAGAGAATGTCCAGCCCCCCACCTTAGTATAAGTATGGGACCCCAGTCCTTAGGACTTTAGATTACCCTGGATGAAACTCTGAAACTGAATCCTGGACCTTCAACGCTCTGCTCAAGACCAGAAGACTGAAGAAATCTCCCTTGGGGTCACGGAGTGATTTACCTGCTTGGCAGGCACCAACAAAGCATTTTGACGTTCTGCATCATCGAAGCTTCCACCGAACTCCGAAGTATTTTCAGCCCAGGAAGAGGATTTCCATACATCTCAGAGGCCGACCCGAGTCCCCAGCAAAGCTGAGGCCCACAGCCCTCGTGACTAGTGTGGAACCGTTACTCCTGGTCACCATGCATTTCTGCAAGTGCATTGACTTCTCGACGTCTCTTGAAGTCGTGCTTGGGCTAACTTGTAGCCCTCACCTCGAGCACAGAATCCACTGAATATTGTTGGACTGGTCATTCCGAGTGACCCGTGGGCTGCCATTTTGTGTTTCGTCTTGAGGTCCCTTCGCGATCCCTGGTCTGTTGATTGGTGGGTCTCTAAGGGGGTAACTTTGTATTTCCTTGAGCTTCCCTGGTTGCTCCAGATGTGCCCTGACTCCCAACCAAGTGGTGAGCAACGAAGCATTTCTTCTCTTTCTGCATGGGTTGCTGTTGCCAAGGCTTGTTGTGTCCAATCCGGGCACCGAAGCTGCAGCACTCGACATCCTTCATGGGACAGCTCAAATCCAGCTCCTGGTCATCCTCGATGCCTCCTGGTATTCGTGGCTTAAGAGTCAAGCTTCACCTCTTTCACCTGAAATCACCCGACATTGGTGGGCATCTGCTCATCGCCTTCCTGGTCATTGGCTAGTGACCCAGACTCTGTCCCCTCTGCTTTCAGGTTCCTCTCATCTTTGATCCAGGCTTGGATCTCTTCGGACACTTTGCATCTTTACGGCAGCAGCACTTCTTCGCCAGCTCCCATTGAATTCGACGACGCAACCTGACACCAAAAGACACCTATGCACCTTCCCAGTGTGAGGTAACACGAGTACTCCAGGGCTCCCGTGGGTGCTAGCCCTAGAACTTCCTAAGTCCAAAAGGGTTTGGTCCTGACTCATTTCTAAGTGTCCCTAATCTTTAAAAATCTAACCACGACTTTCCCCATAGAAGCTACTTGGAGCTCGCGTCTGTGTTCACACACTGCACACGGCCCCCGTGGGTCTCCTGTGTCACTACCTTGGGTGGTTCCTTGGGGTCCCAGCGATTCTACAGGCTCTAAACCTGGTGTCTAGTTAAGTTGTGGTTCTTATACCACTATTTTAGTATATGGTTTGGCTCGCCCCTAGGGCTTTACGTGTATTTGTGCTATTTTACTGTGATTATTTAAGTGTAACTTATGTGTTTTGACCTCTAGCCTCAAAAAGAGACTAGGAGGGTGTGTTTAGTAATAAATACATATATTTTATATATATACCTGGTGTGGATATCTTTCATTTAGTGACTCGAGAGATTATAGACTGGTAAAACAAGCTGCTTTACATTCCTTCAAGACTTAGCCTGGAGGCTGCTCTCCATAGCTACCATTAGGATAGCTTTCAATAAAGGTTGTCTTTAACTTAACTTATACCCAATAAGGGGTTGTTTGGACTGATACAAGGTGCCCACTATAACTAGTGGACAGCATATATCAGGCCAACTTCTCACACTTGTGTTTTGAGCGGTGATTAGATAAGGACATGGAACTGTCTGGGTGATTGGAGGAGTGCATAGGTAGTGACAAGGAGATGACTGGACTGCATCAGTAGTGCTCATGGGTTAGTAGCAGTGCATGTGTTGGTGCCTTGGTCACTGCATGAGTATATGTGTAGTCACTGGATGATTAGAGTACTGCAAAGGAAAATGTATGGTGAATTTATAAGTGCTTGTATTTTGGCACAGTTATTAGATAAGGACATGGAGCTGGCTCGGTGATTGGAGGACCACATGGGTAGTGCCAAGGAGATGGATGGACTTCATCAGTAGTGCTCAGGTAATTGTAGCAGTGCATTTGATTGATTGATTGTTTTATACTTTATTCGATAACAAAGTATCATAAAAGTAGTTACAATTCAACATAGATAAAACCACAAGAAATAAAAAACGTATAAAAGTATACTTTAGAAATTTCAAAAAAATACAAAACTTTTAAAAGGGGGAGATTAAATAAAACAGAGTGGTAAGAGGATGTAGACAAGAGATACAAATCCAATAATAGAAAGTTATTTCATATAGATGGCATAAAAAGACAAAAATGGCAATCTAAGCGATGCTTGCTTCAACCAGCTTAGAGCGTAATTGCCATGCTTTCCCAAGGTATTTAGCTACCCCACAAATTACCATCATGGATGTGGTATCCGTTGTTAGGATGCGGAGGGCCACTGATGATTGCCTGGTTCCCAGATTACTACAAACTGGGGATAACCAGCGTTTTCTAGGTGCCCTGTATGCCTTACAGGCAAACAGGAAATGCCCCAGTGACTCAGTAGGATTGGAACATCCCGGGCAAGCTGTGCAATTAGGTTTAACATTTTTCCAGCTGTTTGCAAAAACATTAAGGTGTAGCGTACCAAACCTCATTTTGAGGAACAAAGCTCTGTCCCTTGGTGAAGAGATGAAATCTAGAAACGGTTCCAGCTTCGGTACTGGCTTGCAGGTCAAAAATGCGTCAGTCAAAGTGCCCAACTTTGGGTTTGTCAGAGCCATTCCCTCTACGCTTGACCAGTATAATTTGTTAATAATATCTTTTGGCGGGGGCTGCTGCAGGAGCCATTCTTCTTTTAGCCCTAGCTTGATTACCATATCCCTCAAATGTTTCAACCATGGGATCAGCCTGGAACCATTTAAAGCAATAAGTTCGTCAAGGACTGCTGCATAATTGCTCAGTTCTGGGGTCCTCCTAAGCCGGACCCAAAATAAAACGGGGCGGAGACCTACAATGTCTTTGATGGAACGACGTCCCAAATCATAAAGTAGCGGCTTAGTAGGGGTGGAGACTGGAAGACCCACTAATTCTCTCATAAATTTGTGTTCAACAGAGACTAAGTCGGCAACTCTTTCCGATCCCCACAATTCGGACCCGTAAGTAGCAGCAGAGAGTGCCTTACCCTCATATACCAATAAAGCAGGACTAATAAGCTTGGTAGAGGATAAACGATGGTCTCTGAGGATTGCTCCTGTCACTCTCTTTACATTTAAAGACATTTTGACAATGTGGGAATCCCATTTCATTTTAGAGTTTATCCTAACCCCCAGATAGTCAAAGGCGTCCACTTCTTCTAATGGGGTGCCACTTAATGCGACAGTGATTTTCTTATGTTTTTTATTTCTGGATAATACCATCAATTTGGTCTTAGCGGTATTGATGGTAAGTCCGCGATCATCGCAAAAGGCACAAAACCTATCAAGCAGTTTCTGAAGACCCATAGGAGTTTTGGACATGAGGAGTGTATCGTCTGCAAAGAGGAGGATAGGTGTTTTTTCCCCCGCCAGGGCAGGGGCATCCGCTGGGTCCTCCCTCAAATGGTCTACCACCCCATTAATAAAGAGGGAGAACAATGTCGGAGCCATCACACATCCCTGGCGAACCCCCCTCTGAACAGGAATACGGTCAGTCAATTGGCCTTCACTCCCCCATCTAATTCTTGCATATGTACCTTCATGCAGTCTTTTAATAAACTCCAAAAGGTATCGTGGTAACCCCATTTCATGTAGGACCTGCCAAAGTTTGGCCCGGGGAACGAGATCGAATGCAGTTTTGAGGTCGATAAAGGCCAGGTATAAGGATCCCCCGCCAATAAGGACGGTCTTCCAATATGTGGCTAGAAATCTAATCACCTGGTCCATAGTACCCACTTTCTTCCTAAACCCTGCTTGTAGATGTGTTACAACATTTCCCTCTTCAAGCCAGGTCCACATTCGTGAGTTGAGAACCCTGCCAACCACCTTTTGGATGACATCAATTAGACTTATCGGCCTATAGTTGGCAGGGTCCTCTCTCGCCCCCTTCCTATAGATTGTGACCACCTCGGCACCCTTCCATGAGTCAGGGATAGCATGGCCTCTTATCAGTAAGTTCATCATGTTAAAGATAAGTTCTGCCCATATTAGAGGGTCATGGAGGATCAAATCGCCTGGTAGGCCATCAGGGCCCGCTGCCTTCCCGGAAGCTATACTTTTAATGGCAATCTGAACCTCCGCAAATGTAAACAGATCTGATGGATCAGGCTGTGAAAAGGTTGGGTTAGGGTCTGGACTATCAGACGGGAGGTAGTCGGGCTCTACTTCATTACAATATAGTTTTGAAAAGTGCGCAGACCACTGCTGTTTGGTTATATTGTTGGGGATTGGATCAGAGTCTCTTCTGGTTAATTGAGTTATTAAAGTCCAGAAGGTTTTGGAATCTTTTAAAAACGCTGCACTCTTTAGTGCTTGCCAATGTTCCTCCTCCCATGCCCGTTTAGCAGCTACTATAGATTTTTTATAAGCTTGTCTAGCCAACCTAACAGCTGCCAGATCTTTTTTGCGAAGTGCAAGTGTAATCTCCTGTCTCTGAATTCTGCATTCATTGGTAAACCATGGGTTGCCTCTCTTGGCTGGAAGATTTATACCAGCTTTTGGTCTTTTTATTATACAATAAGAGCCTATGTCCAAAATAAGTGTTTTATAGGAATTATTAAGGTCAGCATGATTTGTCTCAGGCGACACGGCATTGAGGAGAGCAAATTCTGTAGGCTTAGAGCCTACTTGGAGGTTTATGGAGGTTAAGATGTCCTCGTGGCATGATACTTTGTGCCATTTCAACCTTCTATTGCAGTTTGTAGGGGTTACTACTTTTGAGGCTAAATTCAAATTTAAAGAATTTAACCTTGTATTCCATTTAAAAACTGCACAGAGGGGCTTATGGTCACTGTCTGGCATCTATTCTACCTTCATGTCAACCACGTGCTCCCAGGATTTTGCATCTATAATAATGTAATCGATGCGTGATGGCCCATTTAGTCTATTAAAGGTCATAGCCCCATGTGGATCAGAGAGGGTTCTTCCATTTAGGGCTCGGAGGTTGAATTCCAGAATGAGACCGGTCATCTGAAGTGCCCTCTTTGACCATCTCATAGTAGAACTCAGATTTAGAGGGGGGATACAGTTTTTGCTATCTTCCTCGGTGAGCCCTAGAAGATATGCATCTCTTAGTGGTTCATACGTACAATTTAGGTCACCACCTAAAATAATATTGGAGAGTGGTGGGATACCTGACAAGACGTTTTCCAGAATGGAAATGGTGGTAGAGTTTTGAGTAGGCACCAAAAGACACCTATGCACCTTCCCTGGGTGAGGTAACACGAGTACTCCAGGGCTCCCGTGGGTGCTAGCCCTAGAACTTCCTAAGTCCAAAAGGGTTTGGTCCTGACTCATTTCTAAGTGTCCCTAATCTTTAAAAATCTAACCGCGACTTTCCCCATAGAGGCTAATTGGAGCTCGCGTCTGTGTTCACACACTGCACACGGCCCCCGTGGGTCTCCTGTGTCACTACCTTGGGTGGTTCCTTGGGGTCCCAGCAATTCTACAGGCTCTAAACCTGGTGTCTAGTTAAGTCGTGGTTCTTATACCACTATTTTAGTATATGGTTTGGCTCGCCCCTAGGGCCTGACGTGTATTTGTGCTATTTTACTGTGATTATTGAAGTGTAACTTATGTGTTTTGACCTCTAGCCTCAAAAAGAGACTAGGAGGGTGTGTTTAGTAATAAATACATATATTTTATATATATACCTGGTGTGGATATCTTTCATTTAGTGACTCGAGAGATTATAGACTGGTAAAACAAGCTGCTTAACATTCCTTCAAGACTTAGCCTGGAGGCTGCTCTCCATAGCTACCATTAGGATAGCTTTCAATACAGGTTGTCTTTAACCTATACCCAATAAGGGGTTGTTTGGACTGATACAAGGTGCCCACTATAACTAGTGGACAGCATATATCGGGCCAACTTCTCACACTTGTGTTTTGTAGCGGTGATTAGATAAGGACATGGAACTGTCTGGGTGATTGGAGGACTGCATAGGTAGTGACAAGGAGATGACTGGACTGCATCAGTAGTGCTCATGAGTTAGTAGCAGTGCATGTGTTGGTGCCTTGGTCACTGCATGAGTATATGTGTAGTCACTGGATGATTAGAGTACTGCAAAGGAAAATGTATGGTGAATTTATAAGTGCTTGTGTTTTGGCGCAGTTATTAGATAAGGACATGGAGCTGGCTCGGTGATTGGAGGACCACATGGGTAGTGCCAAAGAGATGGATGGACTTCATCAGTAGTGCTCAGGTAATTGTAGCGGTGCATTTGTTAGAACATGTGTCATTGCATGAGTACACAGGTAGTGACTTGATGATTAGATTACTGCAAGGAGAGTGCATGGTGAATTTATAAGTGCTTGTGGTTTGGCGTAGTGATTAGATAAGGACATGGAACTGGCTGGGTGATTGGAGTAGTGCATGGGCACTGACAAGGGGATGGCTGGACTGCACTAGTAGGGCTCGGGGGATTGTACCAGTGCATGTGTTAGTGCCTGGGCCATTGCATGAGTACATGGGTAGTGACTGGACAATTACAGTACTGCAAGGATAGTGCATGGTGAATTTATAAGTGCTTCGGTTCTGGCGGGTTGATTGGATAAGTTCATGGTGCTGGCTGTGTGATTGGAGGAGTGCAATGGTAGTGACAAGGAGATGGCTGGACTGCATCAGTGGTGCACAGGGGGTTGTAGCAGTGCATGTGTTAATTTCTGGGTCATTGCATGAGTACATGGGTACTGACTGGATCTTTAGAGTAGTGCATGGTGAATTTATAAATGCTTGTGTTTTGGCGCAGTGATTAGATAAGGACATGGAACTGGCTGGGTGATTGGAAGAGTGCATGGGTCGTGACAAGGAGATGGCTGGACTGCATCAGTAGGGCTCAGGGGATTGTAGCAGTGCATGTGTTAGTGCCTAAGTTATTGCATGAGTACATGGGTAGTGACTGTATGATTGAAGTACTGCAAGGATAGTGCATTGTGTATTTATAAGTGCTTCGGTTTTGGCAGAGTGATTGGATAAGTACATGGTGCTGGGTAGTGACAAGGAGATGACTGGACTGCATTAGTAGTGCTCAGGGGATTGTACCAGTGCAATTGTTAGTGCCTGGGCCATTGCATGAGTACATGGGTAGTGACTGGATGATTACAGTGCTGCAAGGAGAGTGCATGGTGAATTTATAAGTGCTTGTGTTTTGGCGCAGTGATTAGATAAGGACATGGAACTGGCTGGGTGATTGGAGGAGGGCCTGGGTAGTGACAAGGAGATGGCTGGACTGCATCAGTAGTGCTCCGGGGATTGTAACAGTGCATGTGTTGGTGCCTGGGTCAATGCATGAGTTCATGGGTAGTGACTAGATGATTAGAGTACTACAAGGAGAGTGTGTAGGAGAGTAGGTTCTGCTTCTTATGGTTACCCCCACTTTTTGCTGCTGTAACACTGTTTTTCGACTTTAGTCTAGCGGGGGCTCTGCTATTCATGACCCCAGCCTAGCTGCTTCCTCTCTAAATTGATTCCTAGTACCTTAGGTACACAACAGATTGGATTCTGAGGTGCCCTTATAAGTCCCTAGTATATGGTATACTATGTACCAAGGGCATAGGTACCCCAGAGGCCTACCAAGGGCTGAAGTTGTAGTGGAGACAGGGTTTTGCCTGCACACATTGCTATGTTAGCATACGCATTTTAGAAGTTAAAGCCATCTTGCCATTTTGCTGCTTTTACACACGACACTACAGGTAGCTGTTATTATAAGTAAAACTGCTTGCTTGCCTTTTCTTCTCATGAGAACGGTTTGTTTGTCACATCCCTAGATGTGCATCGCGACCTTAGTCTGAACACTGTGTGCAGAAACCGTCAAGGTCAAATAACAATGTATGCTGTTGAATTTAGGTTGATCGCCCACGCTCTAGACACAACAAGCACACAGCTGTAAATATCTGAAACTCGGGTGCCTATAATATTGCATTGCATGCATGATGCTGACACACTTGGAGAAATCCTTTCCAGACACAGAGAGCAGTGCTGATCCTGTGATATGATTCACCTAAGCTGATCTTTGAGGTATGGGGTGTGAGAAGTTGGCCTGATATATGCTGTCCACTAGTTCTAGTGGGTACCCTGTATCAGTCCAAACCTCCCCTTATTGGTATAGGTTAAAGACAACCTTTATTGAAAGCTATCCTAGTGGTAGCTATGGAGAGCAGCCTTCAGGCTAAGTCTTGAAGGAATGTAAAGCAGCTTGTTTTACCAGTCTATAATCTCTTGAATGATCAAATGAAAGGACAACCACACCAGGTATATATTTAAAATATATGAATTTAAGATTAAACATACCCCCCTAGTCTCTTTATGAGGCTAGAGTTCGAAGTACTTAAGTTACAAGTCAGTAATCAACAGTAATAGCACAAATACACGTTTGGGCCCTAGGGGCGTACCAAACCATATACCTAAAAAGTAGTATAAGAACCATGACTGAACTAGACACAAGGCCTAGAGCCTGTAGAATTGCTGGGACCCCAAGGAACCACCCAAAGTAGTGACACAGGGGACCCACAGGGGCCATGTGCAGTGTGAGAACACAGCCGCGGGTTCCAGTTATCTTCTATGGTCAATGTCGCGGTTGGAAATTTAAAGATTTAGGACACTTAGAATGGACTCAGGACCAACCCTTTTGGACTTAGACAGTTCTAGGGCTAGCACCCACTTGAGCACTGGAGTACTTGTGTTACCTCTCCCAGGGAAGCCAGGTGTATAGGTGCCTTTTGGTGTCGGGTCACGTCGTGGATTACCATGGAAGCTGCTCAAGAAGTGCTGCTGCTGTGAAAAGGAGAAGTGTCCGGATGGATCCAAGCCTGGATCGAAGATGGAAGGAACCTGAAAGCAGAGGGGACAGAGTCTGGGTCACTTTCCAATGACCAGGTGTCAGGGGAACTTAACGAATCACACAGGAGCAGAATGACGCTAACTCCCAATGCCCTTCTCAGGACCCCCCCTGCTAGGTTTGTTTTAATCCATCGCAGGTAAGTTCTGAGGGGGGAAAGGGGATTGGACAGAGAAGAGACAGCTCCAAAACACTGCTGGTCCTGCTTAATCTTCTTCTTCACGTTGTTAGGCTAGAAACATTAAATAGTCAGATATATCGGTTACCTTGACAGACTGCTTTCCTTAATATAGATACATATACATTTAATAACTAATCTCACCAGTAAGTAGTTTTGGGCTTGCCACTCTTCTTACTTCTCTTGAGCGTTGTGTGTGTTTACCCAGAGAAGCCTTCTCTCTAATTACTTGTTCTTTTCCTTGCAGGCCGTTCTATTCTAAGGCTCTCTGTCTTGATAAAGGAAAAAAAAAGGTAAGTTATCTTTCTGTTCTGTAAGTATGTAATGTAGTTCGATGTTCCCTTCCTACCTATGTACATACTGGACAAGTGATTGAGATGTTTATAATTTGTTGCCTGAAGTATGAGAACTTCAATTAAATAGAGACATGAGGACTATTGCACCTGTCTAAGATTTTTTCTAAATGGAAGATTTGCTGATTTATGCTTCCCAGCCACTTAGAGAAGGTGCTTATAATCAGTTTGGTATGACTATTTATCACAGCTCTTATGGCGGCTGCCAAGACGTGTGCAATTTAATATGTTCCTTCTCAGGGAAAAAATGTAATGAAGCGCGAACAGAAATCTCTCAGTGTTCGCATTTGTTCACTTTTTGAATTACACAGCTCAAAAGAGAGGCGCGTTTAAATATTGAAGAGAAATTTCTGTAACCTTGCCGGTAGTGCGCACGAACTGAAACGTGCGCACAAGTTTAATTCCTGCAGCCTTTAGGTACCGCGAGGCACAAAAGGAACAGTGCCCGCGAGTAAACTTCAAATCCAGAATGAGAAATTCGATCTAGAATAACGCAGCTCAGAGAAACAATACTCGCGTTTTTCCCTAGTGCAGTTTTACAGGACATTAAGAGTTAACTGAACTTGTCAACATTCTCTTCCTTGTCATTCTCTCAGGAAATACAATACTAAATATATTTAATTGGTTAAAGTTGAATTAATCTTCTTCACAGATTTATTTCAATCGTTAGCGCAAGCAAGGCTTCAATCAGAATTATGTTTCAACAGCTTATTGCCTGAAAACTTGGATGGGAACAGAAATAATACTTTGAAGTTGACACTAACCTTTAATCTTGAATATTGGTAGTAACCGACGAAGCTAACCCCGCATATTCCGCTACTACCCTGACTAACTTTTGCGACGCATCAACAACAGGTGCTGCTCCAGAAGAATCTTCAGTGAAGTGCACAGTAGAATGTTGGAGCACACCTCACCAACTGTCATTTGCGGAAAGACTAGACTGCTAAACAGCGTTATGCTGTTGCAATGTCAGGATGTTGGCAGCCATGTTGGAGTTTCTACGGTGCCAACTAGCGCTCCAACTAAAAGGATTAGCTACTCTTTGAGTTTGTGAAGAGAGAATAGTAGCTACGGAGGAAATAGGAGGAGGAAACCTCCTGTGATTCCTGACACCAGGGGCATGATGGACCAATGCCCACAGATGTCGGGGGCTTCAGGTGAGTTGATGGGTGTCTTGACTCTTCAGCCACGAGGTCCAGGAGGTGCCGATGATGACTAGGAGCTGGATTCGAGCTGGCTCATGAAGTCTGTCGAGTGCTGCAGTGGCAGCGACCAGATTGGACCCAACAAGCCTTGGCAACGGCAAGTCTCTTAGAAATAGAGAAAGGAATGCGGTTCAGACCAGCAAGGTCTGAGGGACTCACCCAGCAAGGGTAAGTCAGGGCACATCTGGAGCAATCAGGAAAGCCCATGAAGAAGAGGAGTTGCCTTCGTGGGGACCCACTAGCCAACGGACTAGCAATCGCAAAGGAGCCTTAAGCGGTCGCACTTGAAACTGGCTCACGGGTCACTCGTGGAGTGGAGGCCAGAAATCTTCAGTGCAGGTGGTGCTCAAGGCTGGGGCTACTGGGAGCCCAAAGCACAACTTTGAGGACGTCCCAGAAGATAGTGTTGCTGCAAAAGTTCATGGTGTCCAGGGGTCACAGTTCCTCGTCACCCACGATAGCCACGGGACTCAGGGTAGCCTCGGGAAGTCTGAAAATCTACATCGGGGGATGCAGAGACTTCAGCGTCCGGCGGGAGCTTCAGAAAAGCAGAGCAGTCAGTTGCTTCTTTGGTGCCTGCCAAGCAGGGGAGTCACTCCTTGACCTCAAGGGAGATTTCTTCAGTCTTCTAGTCAGGATAGAACGTCGAAGGTCCAGGATTTGTGTTGCAGAGTTTCGTCCAGGGTTATCTGAAGTCCTAGGGACTGGGTTCCTATACTTATACCAAGTTTAGGGGATGGACTAACTCTAAGGCCCCACCTTTGGGTGGGCCTGGGGAGGGGATGATTACACCCCTTCCCCTTTGTCCAGTTTCACTCCAGAGCAGGGGCGGAGTGCCCCTGCAACCGGTTTGAACTGGGCTATGTACAGGGTCACCTTGTGTGCCCCAGACAGTGTCTCAAAAGCATTCTCTGAATGCACCCACCCTGCCCCAATACACATCTGCCTGTCTGGGGAGGTGGTTACACCTCCCTGTGACAGGAAACCTATTTTCCAGGCCTCCCCTTCCGGAGTTTCCCTCAGCAGCAGAAGGCCAGACCCGTGTCTGTGTCTGTGGCAGTGGCATCCATTTTGTGATACCAGGGCTTTGGCAACTTTTAACCGGGTGGACCAGTGTGAACATGTCTCTCCCTCTAGAAGGGTGGAATGCTACCCCCGCCTCCAGAACTGGTGGGGGTTAGTATTCCAAGATATTTGACACCATACACAACATGTTTTGATGCAGCCATTCCAAAGTTAGCATTTACCGCAAGGTTATAATGCACTTAAGAGTACATGGTATGGCTATATCACAGAACAGCCATAAGGAAGTATTTCTGAAAGCTGCAGAGGGTCTCAGCTCATGCTGGGCCACCCTCTCACACAAAACCAAGCACTCTGCCATCAGGATTGTCAAGGCCTGCCATAGGAGTGACTTATAGGTTTATATGTGTCTGTATATATAATGAATATAGGTAGGGTAGCCTATACAACTGTAAGGGGTGCAAGTCATAATACATGCTTCAGTCCCTGGTAGGCCTCTGAGGTACCTATGCCCTAGGTACATAGTAAACCATATACTAGGGGCTTAGAAGGCACTCCAGAATCCAATTAGAAATGTACCTAATGTATATGGAAACCATTTTAGAGAGGAAGCAGCTAGGCTGTGGTCCTGATTAGCAGGGCCACAGCCAGACTAAGGTCGAAAAACAGTGAAACACCAGCAAAAGGTGGGGGTACTCATGTGAAGCAGACCCTACTCTCCTACACAACCCCCCCCCCCCCCCAAATGCAGGGACATTAAACTAAACTTGACCAGTTGAGTCTTCATGTTCTAAGTGAAAATACCTAGAGAGTCCATCTGCATTGGCATGGTTACTCCCAGGTCTATGTTCCACTGTAAAGTTCATCCCCTGTTGGGAAAAGGACCACCTAAGCAGTTTGGGGCTTTCACCCTTCATTTGTTTTAGCCATAAGAGGGGCTTATGGTCTGTCTGAACTAGGAAGTGAGTACCAAACAAGTATGGCCTCAACTTCTTCAGAGCCCAAACCACAGCAAAGGCCTCCCTCTCAATTGCTTTGGTTGAACGGCGACTAACTCTTGAGCCTATTGGCCACCTAAGTATCCCGCAACCTACAGTTGATATTCCCTCCTCGAATGTTATACCGGCAGTTTTGTATCCCTGAGTTATCCCTAATGAGTTGATGGCGGAAGACTCTATTCCCATTCCCACTATTATTACTCTTTTAAGTACAGATAGCATTGCCCCCTCACCGGTGGCTATCCATACTAGACAGTCCAGGTCGAAAAATGGCACTAAGTGTAATGGGGGAGCTCTGTTACTGGTAAAAGGAAAGCCATAAATAACCCTGCGGGGAATCGAAAGCAGGCTAAGCAACCAAGGATTACTACTTCTCTTTCTAGGCAGGAGAAAGTGATTTCTAGCTCTCTTCACTTGGATAGGGCAGATTCTGGCGAAAATAGATGTACTAGTTCAAATGTAGAGGTGGACCAGAGTAGGGAGACATTTATGTCTAGTATTATCACAACTATGGAAGCACATCTTACCTCACTTATTCAGCCCCTAATAGTCACCTTGAAAAGAATAGAGGACCGTATTTGTATTATGGAATCTCACCTTAGAAGCAAAGAACCCCAAACAGGATCAAAAATCGTTGTAGGGGATACATTAAGTACACTCACGGCTTCGGTAGATAACTTGTTGAGTTCCATGATCACTTCCTCACAACAACCAGCACCTTCTGTAGTGCCCATCTGCCCAGGATCTACTACTTTTCAACCAGTTTTAGATAATTTGGGCAAGACCTTAGGAACGGCAGGGCGAACGCAGACTAAGGAGGGGGGCTCACATTTTCCTGTTCCTCAGCAAGGAGGGGATTTTTCCTTACATTTACCAGCTGAGGCATGCCCCTACACTATTATTCTAGCCAATGTGCCTAAATTGGAGCAAAATAAAAAGGAACATTGGTCTTCTCTGAAAAATAAGGCCCTTCATCATCTGTCTAACAAAACGGTTCTGGGCCATCATCTTAATAAGCACTTTATGATGATTAGAAGGGTACCATGGGTTGGAAAGACTGTTAAACATCTAGAGGGTGACTGTATAGTTATAAGTTTTAGATCCCCAGGGCTAGTAAATGACATTTTAAGACAGGCAGGGTCTGTGAGAATCCATAAAGATTATGTGAATATTCTCCCCTTGGGTTTCTTTTATCCTCCATCTCACTTTGGCTCATCATTTTCCTCTCAACCAATTGGACTCGGTACTAGATTTAGTTTCACTAATAACTTTGCTGTCCCTGTCTCCAATAGATTTGAGGTCTTCTCCAATCTGGATGACATTGAGTGACTAAAGACCAGCGATCAAGTCACCTTTCCTGATATACAAGTCCCTGTCCTTCCAATTGTGAAACCCCCAAATTGCGGTTCCAACTCACTAGGTCCAAATCAGGAGTCAATGGGTTTTTCTTCAAAATTGATTTCTTGGAATATAGCTGGTCTCAGAAGCAAAGTAGATGATCCCACCTGGAGAGATCTAATCAGATCAGGTTACATTATTGGCTTACAAGAGACATGGGACACTGAGGACACGCTGCACATGGATGGGTACGAGAGTTTTTTTGTATCCGCCACTCCATCTAGTTCGGGGAGGGCGAAGGGTGGGCTGGCTATGTTAATATCAGCATCTATACCTGGCTCATTCTCTCAATTAGAAACCGGCTCGTCAAACTTTATGGCTATTTTTATCCAGATGAATGAAGGACCTGACTTTTTGGTTATGAATTTTTATAACTCTTATGATAGAGTTGCCACGACCGATCACCTGGCCGCATTAAGTAGTTTTTTAGCTGACCACATGGAGACCAATAAACTTAACAGTAAGAATTGCCTTACTATAGTGATGGGTGATTTTAACATCCATGGCTGTCCACATCTTTGTCTCTCCTCGGATCCTCTGGGACCGATTGAATCAAGTGCTGCACATTTTGAACATTCAGCGGCGGGACTTCTCCTTGAATCCATCTTGGCAGACCACGGTCTGTTCCTCCCGTCTATGGAGGGAGAAATTATTCCCACTTTTAAAGGAACTGGGAAAGACTCGGTTATTGATTACATCTTTGTTAGTTCTGTCTTGGGGGCTAATATTAAAAAATACGAGACGACCTGGTCCCATTTAAGTGATCATAACCCCGTGACCCTAATTCTCTGTAACATTTTTGAAAAACCGGCTAAACCCCCAACAAGAGTGGATAAATCCGACATTTGCCCATCAGATCAGGCGCGTAGAATCAGATGGTGCAAAGTAATCCCTGGCGACTTTTATAACAACTTGAATAGTAAGGTAGGCTCTGAGCTAAAAACTTGCCTGGACCTCGAAGCAGGGGATGATGAGGTCCTTTTGGCTTACTCAGTTATCTGTAGTCAGATCTCTGCCGACTTGAGTCGTCCTGGGAAACACATAGATAAGGCAGAGCTAGGTTGGTTTGACAAAAGCTGTTCAACCGCTAACAGAAAGCTAATGGCCGCCTTGAAACTTAAGCCAGTGAATAGGATTTTGGTCGCGGAGTTGAGAAAAGAATACAAGAAAACTCTGGATGCCAGGAAAAAGGTGATTAGGGAGGAAGCATGGGTAGAACTTTCCTGCGTGGACGTAATAAGAAACAGTGCAAAGTTTTGGTCTGTGGTCAATAAACCCTTTTTTTCCGATATAGGAAATGATCAACTAGACTGCGGCATCGGGAAACAATCGTGGCACTCTCATTTTAAAACAGTCTATGAAATGGGATCTAGTGGTGAATTGAGTATTTCTCCCACCACTGCGAACCCATATACTTTATTAGTCTCTAAGCAAGAGGTGGTCGAGGCCATCGGTAAGATGACAAGTAATAAGGCCCCTGGCCCCGATGGCGTACCAGCGGACCTCTTTAAATCTGATCCTGAGACATGGTCCATAGTACTAACCAATGTTTTTAACCGTGTATGTGTCGCTGGGATTCCTGACACCTGGTCCAAATCAGTAATCATACCCATTTTTAAAAAAGGTAACAGGGGGGATCCTAGTTGCTATCGACCTATCTCCCTCATTCATTCAGCTGTGAAGGTTCTGGGGCGTGTGGTCCTGGGCAGACTAACTGATTGGTTAGAAGACACAGCTACTCTCTCGTGTCTACAATATGGGTTTCGAAAGGGCCGCGGGACCATAGACCAGAGCCTGAACCTCCAACTTCTAATAGGCAAGTACACCATTGCAAAAAAAGGGGCTCTGTATTTGGCCTTTATGGACTTGTCCTCGGCGTTTGACCGAGTGAATCGTTCAAAATTGTGGGGGTTATTACTTAACTGTGGAATAGATGCCAACATTGTTTATTTTCCAGCGGATCTGCATAGAGACCTCACCGCCACGGTCAGATATGACCGGCAGGGCAATTCCACGGATAAAATTGGAATCACTAACGGCGTTAGGCAAGGATGCATTTTAGCCCCCCTGCTTTTTACTTTATATATTAACGATTTGGGTTCTACACTAACTAAGTCATGCAAGGATATTCCTAGGGCAGGCAAATTCGCCATCCCAGCATAATTGTATGCTGACGATGCCGCTCTCTTAGCAAGTACGGCTGTAGGGCTCCAAAATCTTTTAGATTCTTTTGCTAAATTTATGATTGCACTTGATCTTGGAGTGAACTTCTCCAAATCCCATGTGATGTTTGTGGGTTCTATCCCAAAGAGAGTTAAAACCATGTCTTGTGAAGGTCATGTTCTTTCACGGGTCTCAAGATTCCCTTATTTAGGTGTCATTTTTGACGACAAGTCTACCTTGGCCCCACAATTGGCTGCCAAACGCAACGCTTTTGCTAGGGCCACACTTGCCGTCTTAGAGTTTGGACGCAAATTGGGGGTGAAGCCCATGCAAGCTATGTTGAAGGTTTACGTAGCAAAATGCACCTCCATTGCATTATATGGGGCAGACCTGTGGGGTTTTAAAAATATTTCTGACCTACAAGTTGTAGAAAATAGATTTTTAAAATCACTATTATCCCTCCCATGTTCAACATCAGGCTATATTGTTCATCAAGAGTGTGGGATTGACTACTTAACTGATCGTATAGCCATTGCCCCACTTTTGAAATGGATCTCAATTTGGCTAAATCCTGAGTATGGCAAAACTATACCGTGGTTGAACCATATTAAATTTCTAGCAAGGTATCTGGGCCGACCTGAGTTATTTGAGAATCCAAGCACTATAGTAAGGGGGGATTTAAAATGGGCTAAAGACACCTATAAACAGAGGGCTATGATAATAAGGGAGGAAAGAGAATTATTTAAACCCACTGTAAAGGCACACCAGCTGATCACTACATCTAACAGTTTAGAGCCTTACCTGGGTATTGTCAATAAGATGGACCATCGTTTTTTATTAATTAAGTTCAGATTGAACAAATTCCATCTCTTATTGACTGACTCCCCTGGTTGGACTAAGGAGAAGGATTTGGGGATCTGTTCGTGCGACAGATTCTCCATAAAAGACACTATGCACTTTATCTTTATCTGTGACCACCTGTCTTTAATCCGTAAAAAATACATTATTCCTCTTTTAAAAAACAAAGGTTTCAGACAGGCGAAACCAGCTCTCATGCATCTTCAGATGTTGGGTTCTCCTTGGGAGATATTTAATATTGCCACTTTTTTAGTAATATCAATGAGATTGAGGAAAAAGATCACATGGTTATAGTGTATATCATTTTTATTGTCTGAGTAAATAATTATTGTAATTTTATGTCAAATGTTTTTAAATGGTTGTACTGTTTTATGTTCGTCGTACTTTTATGGTTTTTGCTATGAACCGAATAAAGTAATTTTGACTGACTGACTGGCTGACCAGCGTTTCTCTCTAGGGGTCAGCCCTCTGCTTATGAAAGCTACTGGCTGATCCTGACCTTCATCATTCAATTGTGACAGTACAGCCCCTACCCACAATTCAGATGAATCTGTTTGGACAATGAACTTCTTGGAGTAATCAGGACTCTGTAGAATGGGAGCAGTGCACATGGCCTGCTTCAGGTCATCAAATGCCTTTTGACAGCTAGCTGTCCACTGAACCTTGTTGGGCATTTTCTTAGAAGTTAATTCATTCCGGGGTGTCACTATTGATCCATACCCCTTGACAAATCTCCTATAGTACCCAGTCAGGCCTAAGAAGGCTCTCGCCTGAGTCTGGGTGGTTGGAGCAACCCAGTCCATTATGGTCTGGATTTTACTCTGCAGTGGTTGAACCTGGCCTCCACCTACAAGGTGGTCCAGATACACAACATGACTCTGCCCTATCTGGCACTTAGTAGCCTTGATAGTGAGGCCTGCCTTTTGCAGGGCCTCCAAAACATTCCTTAGGTGGACCAGGTGATCCTCCCACATGGAGCTAAAGTCTGCAATATCATCTAGATATGGTGCACTAAAGGCTTCCAGACGTGTGTGAACTGTATTCACCAACCTTTGGAAAGTGGCAGGTGCATTTTTCAGACAAATTACCACAAATTGATAGTGCCCACTAGGGGTTGAAAATGCTGTTTTTGGCTTTGCATCATCAGCTAATCTGATTTGCCAGTAGTCAGCTGTCAAGTCAAATGTGCTAATGTACTTGGCTGAGGCCAAAGTATCTATGAGCTCATCTGCCCTTGGTATTGGATGGACATCAGTCCTAGTGACTGCATTGAGACCCCTGTAGTCCACACAAAACCTCATCTCTCTTTTTCCACCACTGGTGTGAGGTTTTGGCACAAGGACAGCTGGACTAGCCCAAGGGCTATCTGAGAGTTCAATAACTCCCAAATCCAACATTTTCTGGACTACTGTCCTGATACAGTCCCTGACATGGTCAGGTTGCCTATAAATCTTATTTGTAATAGGCAGGCTGTCCCCAGTATCCACTTCATGAGTGCACCAGGTAGTCTGACTTGGAGTCAGTGAGAACATGTGTATTAGCACCTGTCTGCAATCAGTTTGCTGCTGGGCAGTGAGGCTGCCTGCCAAGGCTACACCATCAACTGACCCATCATCAGGGTTCTGGGAGAGGAGGTCAGGGAGTGGGTCACTCTCTTCCTCCTGTCCCTCACCAGTAGCCATGAGCAAGCCCATGTCAGCCCTGTCCACATATGGCTTCAGCCTGTTGACATGGAGAACCCTGTGGGGACTTCTGGGAGTTCCTAGGTCTACCAAATAAGTAACCTCTCCCTTCTGTTCAACAATAGTGTCCGGTCCACTCCAGTTGTCCTAGAGAGCTGCTGGGGCCAAAGGCTCCAACACACACACTTTCTGTCCTGGCTCATAAACAGTCAGTACATCCTTTTGGTCATGCCAGGCTTTTTACAGTTCCTGGCTACCCTCAAGGTTTTTGTTTGCCTTTTTCATGTACTCAGCCATCCTGGAGCGGAGACCAAGTACATAGTCCAATATGTCTTGCTTTGGGGGCTTGAGAGGTAACTCCCATCTTTCCTTCACCAAACACAATGGACCCCTGACAGGGTGACCAAACAAACATTCAAAGGGGCTGTAGCCAACCCCCTTTTGAGGCACCTCGCTGTATGAAAATAAAAGGCAAGGCAAGAGTAGGTCCCATTTTCGCTTAAGCTTCTCAGGGAGCCCTTTAATCATGCCCTTTAAGGTTTTGTGAACCTTTCAACTAAACCATTGCATTGTGGGTGATAGGGTATGGTGAGTTCATTATTCACTCCACACTCCTACCACATAGAAGGTAAGTAACTTGACATACAGTTTGCACCTCTGTCAGATACTACCTCCTTAGGAAAGCCTACTCTTGAGAATACACTCAGGAGAGCTCTTGCCACCACAGGTGCTGCAGTGGTCCTTAGGGGAATTGCTTCTGTGTACCTAGTGGCATGATCCACTACCACCAGTATAAACCTGTGCCCAGATGCTGTTTGAGGATCCATGGGACCAACAATGTCAATCCCTACCCTCTCAAAGGGAACCCCCACCACAGGTAGTGGTATCAGGGGGGCCTTTGTAGTGCCACCTGCTTTGTCACTGGCTTGGCAGGTTACACAGGAGCGTCAAAACTCCTTTGTGTCTTCAGACATGTGGGGCCAGTGAAAGTGAGGGACAATTCTGTTGCAAGTATTTTTCTGGCCCAGGTGTCCTGCTAGGGGAATATAATGGGCTAGTGTCAGTAGGAAACCCCTAAACTTCAGAGGTATGACCAACCTCCTGGATACACCTGGCTTGGGGTCTCTACTCTCTGAGTAAAGGAGTCCATCATCCCAATAAACTTTATGGGTGCCACTAACATTCCCAGCAGCCTCATCAGCAGCTTGCTTTTTGAGGGGTTGAAGAGAGGGGCAGGTGTTCTACTCCTGTCTCAGATCAGACCTGGAAGGGCCCCCTGTCCCCAAGAACTCAACCTGGCCAGGTTCAAGCTCCTTTGGGACAGTTCCTTCTTCAGGCTCATGATCATCTCACTGAGGAGACTGATCTGCATTCTGAGTCAGGTGGGAAGGCCCTGCCTTAACCCTACTGCTCCTCCTCATGGGAGGCACCTGGTCCATTATTCCAGAATCCAGGGCCTGTCCAGTTTTAGACATTTTGGCCTGTGACCTAGTCACAGCAAATACATGAGCAGGGATCCCTAACATTTCTGCCTGTGTCCTGAGCTCCATTTCAGCCCAAGCTGAAGTTTCTAGATCATTGCCAAGCAAGCACTGTACTGGTAGGTCTGCACTTACCACAACCTTCTTAAGGCCAGTTACCTATCCCCAGGAGAAGTTAAAAACTGCCAGAGAATGGTCTGTTCTGACGTTTCTAGCATTGGTCACTTGGTACATTTCACCAAGTATGATCTGCCCAGGGTTCACAAAATCTTTTGTCATCATAGTGACATTTGCTCCTGTGTCCCTGAATGCCCAAGCTTGTACTCTATTGATCAAAGGCTGTTGCCTGTACTTGCCCAAGTTACTGGGACTCACAGAGGGGGTCATATCCATGCCCCCATCACAGACAAGAACAGCCTGAGTGGTCTCTCTGACTAGGCCAGAGCCCATCTCAGGTCCCAGGGTCAACCCTACTAAACACTTAGCTTGTGTATTTCCCCCACCAATTATAACTGCACTAGGGGGACCAGGTGCCTTAGGGGCATTGGTGGGGGCTGGAGTATTCTCTTTGGACTTGGTGCAATTACTGGTCCAGTGTGACTTTTGCTTACAGACTTTGCACCAAGGTTTCTTTTGGTCTTTCCCTTTGTTAGAATGTGAATCCCCACCTGAAGAAGATGTTTGGGGCCCTTGGGAAGACTTCTGGTCTTTACCCTTCTTCCCACCCTTATCAGAGTTCTTAGAATCTTGCTTCTTTGGGTCACCAACTTGGTTCTGTACCTTCTGCCTCACCCTGGTGCTGACCCATTTGTCTGCCTTCTTTCCCAATTCTTGGGGAGAGGTCAGATCAGAGTCTACCAGGTACTGGTGCAACAGCTGATGTTGACAGTTATTAAGAGTCTGCTCCCTCATTCTCAGATTATACAATCCTGTGAAGTCACACATTTTACTGCCCAATACCCAACCTTCCAGAGCCTTAGCAGAACAGTCAACAAAGTCCACCCAGTCTTGATTTTGTGCTTTTTGGGTATCTCTGAACGTTAACCTGTATTGCTCAGTGGTTAGGCCAAACCCATCTATTAATGCACTTTTCAAGACCTGGTAATCATCAGCATCCTCTTCTCTTACAGTGAGGAGCTTATCTCTACCTTTGTCTGCAAAGGAGAGCCATAAGATTGCTGCCCACTGACTTTGAGGGACCCTTTGTACTTTACAGGCCCTCTCTAAGGGGCATATTATCAAGACAGGCGATAAAATTATCGCCGCTTTAGCGGCAGAAAACTGCTGCTAAAACGGCAATAATGGGCTTGATAATATGCTCAATGGAATTCCAATTGAAGCCCATGTTAGATGTGAACGACATCTAACCTGAGCTGCAATTGGAATTCCATAGAGCATATTATCAAGCCCATTATCGCCGAAAGCGGCAATAATTTTATCGCCTGTTTTGATAATATGCCCCTAAGGCAGTTATCCATTTGTGGATGTCATCCCCACTCTGGTAGGAAGGGACAATCTTATTCAGGTTTCTATGGTCATAGGACCTCTCCCTATCTCTAGGGAAATTGCTGCCAACAAGGGACTCTAGTCCCTCCGTTTTACTAGCTCTGTAGAGCTCCAGCGCTTCCCTATCTAAGGCCATCTGCTGTTTTCTGAGGTTGAATTTATCTTTCTCATACTTCAGCAGTCTCTCTCTCCTCTCCTGGGAGGTTTACCTCCCTCTGTGAGAAGAAACAGAGGTCCCTACAGATGAGGTAGAGTGAACAGACTCCCCTGAGGGAGATCTATTCCTTCTAACCCTGGATTCAACTCTCCCTGGAGGAACAAAGAGGGGAGCACTGTTGTCATCCTCCTCATCCTCATCCAGGTGGGCTGTGTTCACCAGATCCTGATCATTGTCATCAGTCTGGTCAGCAGTAGAGGTAGGGTCAGGAGAGTTTCCACCCGTAGGCCCACCTTCAACTACTGCCCCACCAACTCTGGCTACCCCATCAGCCCACTAGAGGCTGAGAGATCATCTAGCTTGAGTATCTCTAAAAGATGCTGGGTGGCTGGGCTTTTGCCTGTCTTCAGCTTCCTAATGGAACATAAGGACCTAAGCTGTGCAAAAGTCAGATCCTCATACCCATAGGGAAGAAGCCCGGGGGCTTCTGTCAGGGACTTGCTGGTTCCTGGCTGGCTAGACATTACTAATGTGGTGTGGTGTATTGCACTACCTACACTAGTGTGGCCTACTAAACTCTCTTGAGTTGTAGAAAGGGTGTGCTAGCCCTTAAAACACATCTCTAAGTTCAGTAAAACTTACTGTATTCTAAGCTTGACTTTATATGTACCTTAGGTACCTTTATTGGTTTTCAGTTGATCAATTCAAATGCGATTATCTGGTAAAACAATAGCAAGCTGGAATCCCACACACTGCACACCAATGTGAGAAGTTGGCCTGATATATGCTGTCCACTAGTTCTAGTGGGCACCCTGTATCAGTCCAAACAACCCCTTATTGGTATAGGTTAAAGACAACCTTTATTGAAAGCTATCCTAGTGGTAGCTATGGAGAGCAGCCTTCAGGCTAAGTCTTGAAGGAATGTAAAGCAGCTTGTTTTACCAGTCTATAATCTCTTGAATGATCAAATGAAAGGACAACCACACTAGGTATGTATTTAACATATATGTATTTAAGATTAAACACACCCCCCTAGTCTCTTTATGAGGCGAGATTTCGTAGTACTTACGTTACAAGTCATTAATCAACAGTAATAGCACAAATACACGTTTGGGCCCAAGGGGCGTACCAAACCATATATCAAAAAAGGGGTAAAAGAACCACGACTGAACTAGACACAAGGCCTAGAGCCAGTAGAATCGATGGGACCCCGAGGAACCACCCAAGGTAGTGACACAGGGGACCCACGGAGGCCGTGTGCAGTGTCAGAACACAGCAACGTGGTCCAGTTATCTTCTATGGGCAATGTCGTGGTTGGAAATTTATAGATTTAGGACACTTAGAATGGACTCAAGACCAAACCCTTTTGGACTTAGACGGTTTTAGGGCTAGCACCAACAGGAGCACCGAAGTACTCGAGTTACCTCACCCAGGGAAGTCGGGTGCATAGGTGCCTTTTGGTGTCGGGACGCGTCGTCGATTTCAATGGAAGCTGATCAAGAAGTGCTGCTGCCGTGAAGAGGAGAAGTGTCCCGATGGATCCAAGCCTGGATCGAAGATGGAAGGACCCTGAAAGCAGAGGGGACAGAGTCTGGGTCTCTTGCCAGTGACCAGGGGCACAATGGACCAATGCCCACAGACGTCAGGTGCTTCATGTTAGTTGAAGGGTGTCTTGACTCTTCAGCCACGAGGTCCAGGAGGCGCCGATGACAACCAGGAGCTGGATCGAAGCTGTCCCACAAAGTCAGTTGAGTGCTGCGGTGTCGGCGACCAGATTGGACCCCACAAGCCTTGGCAACAGCAAGTTTCTTGGAAACAGAGAAAGGACTGCGGCTCAGACCAGCAAGGTCTGAGGGACTCGCCCAGCAAAGGTAAGTCAGGGCACATCTGGAGCAACCACGGAAGCCCAATCAGAAGAGGAGTTGCCTTAGTGGGGACCAACTTGCCAACAGGCTAGCGATCACGAAGGAGCCTTGAGTGGTTGCACTTGACTGGCCCACGGGTCACTCGTGGAGTGGTGGCCAGCAATCTTTGGTGCAGGAGGTGCTCACGCCTGGGGCTACTCGGAGCCCAAAGCACAACTTTGAGGAAGTCCCAGAAGATAGTGTTGCTGCAAAAGTTCACGGTGTCCAGGGGTCACCGTTCCACATCAGCCACGATAGCCATGGGCCTAAGCTTTGCTGTGGACTCAGGGTAGCATCGGGGAAGTCTGGAAATCCACCTCTGGGGATGCAGAGACTTTGGAATCCGGCGGGAGCTTCAGAATTGTAGATTGGTCAGTTGCTTCTTTGGTGCCTGCCAAGCAGGGGAGTCACTCCTTGACCCAAGGGAGATTTCTTCAGTCTTCTAGTCGTGATAGAACGTCGAAGGTCCAGGATTTATGTTGCAGAGTTTCGTCCTGGGTAATCTGAAGTCCTAGGGACTGGGTTCCTATACTTATACTAAGTTTAGGGGATGGACTAACTCTAAGGCCCCACCTATGGGTGGGCCAGGGGAGGTGGTGGTTACACCCCTTCCCCTTTGTCCAGTTTCGCGCCAGGCAGTGTCTCAAAAGCATTCTCTGAATGCACCCACCCTGCCCCAATACACACCTGCCTGTCTGGGGAGGTGGTTACACCTCCCTGTGACAGGAAACCTATTGTCCAGGTCTCCCCTGCCAGAGTTTCGGTCAGCAGCAGGATGCCAGACCCGTGTCTGTGGCATCCATTTTGTGATGCCAGGGCTTTGGAAAGTTTTAACCGGGTAGACCAGTGTGAACATGTCTCTCCCTCTAGAAGGGTGGAATGCTACCCCCGCTGCCAGAACTGGCGGGGGGGGGTAGTATTCCAAGATGTTTGACACCAAACACGACATGTTTTGATGCAGCCATCCCAAAGTTAGCATTTACCGCGAGGTTATAATGCACTTAAGAGTATATGGTATGGCTGTATCACAGCACAGCCATATGGAAGTATTTCCGAAAGCTGCAGAGAGGCTCAGCTCATGCTGTGTACCCTCTCACACAAAACCAAGCACTCTGCCTTCAGGATTGTCAAGGCCTGCCATAGGAATGACTTATAGGTTTATATGTGTCTGTATATATATTGGATATAGGTAGCCTATACCACTGTAAGGGGTGCAAGCACCACCTTACCCAGGCTGCAGTAGCAGACCTGTGGTGTCATTTTGGAGTGCTTCCCAGGGGTGGCATAATACATGTTTCAGCCCCTGGTAGGCCTCTGAGGTACCTATGCCCTAGGTACATAGTATACCATATACTTGGGGCTTATAAGGCACTCCAGAATCCAATTAGAAATGTACCTAATGTACATGGAAACCATTTTAGAGAGGACGCAACTAGGCTGGGGTCCTGATTAGTAGGGCCACAGCAAGACTAAGGTTGAAAAACAGTGAAACACCTGCAAAAAGTGGGGGTACCCATGTGAAGCAGATCCTACTCTCCTACAACCATTGCCATTCCCCAAGGATATAAGATCTCAAGAAAGGACCGCCCCACCCACCCGGGAGGAGGAATCACCATCCTCCACAAATCCCCCCTCCACCTGAGCACACTCCCCGACAAGCCCACAGACCTGATGGAACACCTTCACTTCAAGACACTGGCCAACCCTACTACCACTCACCGGGGAACCCTCATCTACTGATCCCCCTGGATCCCAAGGACCATTCACCAACTCCATCACAGACATCATTTCCTTTGCATGTCATTGCATCCACCAACTACACCCTGCTGGGAGACTTCAACTTCCACCTCGATAACCGACTGGACCCCAACACCACATTCCTCCTGGACAACCTCCACAAAATTGGACTCCGCCAGATCGTGAACGAACCCACGCACTTAGCAGACACACCCTTGACCCCCTCTTCACAACAAGAAACTCCATCACTTTCAGCCACACCACCAAACACCCATGAACAGACCACCAATGCATCCACTTCACCTTAAGAACACCCACCATCCACAGACACCAGCACCTGCTCCCACAAAGAAACTGGAACAAAATCACTGACGACCAATTCACCTCCTCACTCAGCAACTCCACCCCAACCATCACGAAAGACGACGACCCCAACACAGCAGCCCGAACTCTGCACAGACGGATCTCCGACAGCCTCAACACCATAGCCCCTCTCAAGAAAAACAACAACACTCACACCAAGAAAGCCAGATGGTTTACCAACGATCTTCGAGAGTCCAGATGCACGTGCCACCGCCTCAAAAATGCCTGTAGGAACTCCAAATCCACAAAAGCCCACAACAACTTCTGAGCCACCACCAATGCACACCAGCAACTCATCAGAAATACGAGAAAAAAAGCGATTGAAGACAGAATCTCCACACACGCGCACAAAAGCAAAGAACTGTTCAGCATCATCAAGGAGTTCGCCCAACCCACCAGCGAGTCCACCGACATCCCCCCCTCACAAGACCTATGTGTCAAACTCAGCACCTTCTTCCACCACAAAATCAAGAACATTTACGACAACTTTGACGAAGACAACCTACACACTGACCCTCACCAGCCACCCCGACACCCTGAAGCCAACGATCGACAACTGGACAGCTCTCACCACTGATTACACACTGAAGACAATGAAGTCAATCCACTCTGGGGCCCCCACGGACCCCTGCCCCAACCACATCTTCAACAGAGCCACCAACGCCATCACACCCATGCTCTGCCACACCATCAACCGCTCCCTGATGAACACCCCATTCCCAGATGATTGGAAACACGCCAAGATCAACCAAGATCAACCCCCTTCTGAAGAAGCACTCGGCGGACCCCACTGACCTCAAGAACTATGGACCCATGTTCCTGCTCCCATTCCCAGCAAAAGTCATTGAGAAAGCCATCAACATCCAACTCGCCACCTTCATCGAAGAGCACGACATCATCGACTCCTCCCAATTCGGCTGCATAAAGAACCACAGCACAGAAACCTCCCTCCTCACCGCAACAGATGACATCCGTTCCCTAATGGACAAGGAAGAAACAGTAGCATTCGACACAGTCTCTCACTGCACCCTAATACGCAGACTCCACAATACAGGGATCTGGGACAAGGCCCTCGACTGGATTCACTCTTTTCTCTCAGGCATAACGCAGTGTGTCAGGCTCCCTCCTTTCCTCTCGGACCCTACACCAACCACCTGCGGAGTCCTCCAGGGGTCCTCCCTCAGCCCCACGCTCTTCAACTTCTACATGGCACTGCACGCACACATCATCAGAACCCACAGACTCAACATTGTGTCATATGCAAGCAATACCCAACTCATCCTCTCCCTATCCAATGAACCCAATACCGCCAGACACAACTTTCAAGAAGGCATGGAAGCTGTTGCCAAGTGGATGGAAAGCAGCTGCCTACAACTCAACACCAACAAAACATACATACTCATCAGGGGCCCAAACCCAGATGCCTGGAACGACACCTGGTTTCCCCCCACCTTCGGAAGCCCATCCACCCCCACGGACCACGCACACAACCTTGGAATCATCCTGGACTCCGACCTCAAAATGGACCGCCAGATCAACTCCGTCGTATCCTCCTGCTTCAACACCCTCCGCCTCCTACTTAAGACCTTGAAATGGATCACCCTAGAGCACAGAAAGATTGTCACTCACGCCCTCGTCACCAGCAGACTCGACTATGGCAGCGCACTCTATGCCAGAATAAACAAAATCCTCACCCGCAAGTTACAAAACATCCAGAACGCCCTCAGAAGACTGGTCCTCAACCTGCCAACAGACTGCCACATCTCCCAGCACCTGCGCCCCTTCTACTGGCTACCCATCGAGGCTAGAATCACCTTCAAGATTCTCACTCACGCATACAAGGCCCTTCATGACACCGCACCAGCATACCTGAACAGCCACGTCAAATTCCATGCACCCCAAAGGACCCTGCGATCAGCCCAGCTCTATATGCTGTGGTCCCCCGCACCAGAAAGACCAGATCGGGAAGCCGCTCCTTCTCCTTCCTCGCGTCCAGAGCCGGGAACGCCCTTCTGCCCCACCTCAGTCAGACAACATCGCTCCCCATCTTCGTGAGAAACCTCAAAACCTGGCTCTTTGACAGACACTCTCCTTGATGGACTGGAACCTGCTCCCCCCTGGCACCTTGAGACCCTTACGGGTGAGTAGTCACGCTCAACACCTGATTGATTGATTAGTTCTCAGATAGACCTTGTTTTCCAGCTCCCTGGGAATTTCCTATCATCAGGACAGAATGTATGATTAAGCTGACAAATATAAGCCCCAACGGTCCCCTGCCCCTCCGAGGTGTTGCAAGAAGGAGCTGAACTTATCGCACCCCCATTGGCTGTATTGCTAAATAATATACTGAAGTCCGGCTGTTTTCCCACAGGATGGAAAAAGGCTTCCATTCTGCCTTTACTAAAGAAGCCAACCCTAAAACCCTTAGAGAAAAAAAACTACCGGGCGATCGCTCAGCTCCATACACTTGCAAAAGTTCTAGAAAGACACTTAAACATCTCTCTCTCTCTCTCTGAATATTTGACCCACAATGGTATCCTGGACAGATCCCCGTTCAGTTTTAGGAAAGCTCTTAGCACTAAAACTGTACTGGTAGCAGTCACAGAAGAAATTAGGGATATAAAGAACAAGGGTGGCAAGGTTCCGGTGGTCCTACAGGACCTGTATGCAGCCTTTGAAATGGTGAGACATGTATTTTTGAAGCACCAGCTGACTGAGATTGGTATTCAAAGCTCAGCTTTTAAGCTACTATGCTCATTTGTCAATGATAGGGAGCAAACGGGTAAAATGGGAGAGTATACCTCCAAGCCTTTTACCTTACCTTGTGGTGTCCCACAAGAGTCTTCGTTAAGTCCACATTATTTAACATATATGTGTCCCCCCTTCTGAATTTGATAAGATCATATGGTTTCTCCACTGTTTCAAATGCTGAAGATACCCAAATTGTGTCATCCATCGACAACAATTTAAATGAGGTAGCCTCCTGATTTAACAAGTGTATGAGTGCAATAGTCAAGTAGATGAATTCTAATTGTCTCAAATTAGATTCTGAGAAGCCTGAGGTACCCCTTTTTGGATGAGATACCTCCCTTTGGAATGATGCTTGGTGGCTTTAGTCCCTCGGCCCTCTCCCCATTCCAGTATTAAAAACTAGGATTCTAAGAATCATTATTGATTACAATCCCTCTTTTAGAGATCAAACCAGTCAACTCACCTCCTCGGGTTTCCTTGTTTTTGAAACCTTTAGGAAAAATGTCCCCTTTTCATCTTTTGACCTACAGAAAACAGCGGTCACCTCCCCGGCAATATCAAAGTTGGACTATTGTACTGCCCTTTATGCTGGTGTTCAGCAGGGCATTTTAAACAAACTCCAAAGGCTGCAAAATGCTGCAGTCAGACTTCTTAAAAACATTAAAACATTTGAACCAGTCTCAAAAGCCATGGAAGAACTACATTGGCTCCCTATGAAATAGAGTGAAGCCTTCAAAGCACTCTGATTAGCACACAGAATGCTTAATCATTCCAAAAATCTCTTGGTGTACCCCTAATAATAAGTGACGTTGGCCAGCCACAGCTATTAAAGTGTCTGTTTCTTTAATTCACGAATCTCATATGGTGGCAGAAGCTTCTCTCATGTTACCTGCTGACTTTGGAACCAAAGGCCTTGGCATCTGAGAAATCAGCCCAACTTTCTCATTTTCAGAAAATCTGGCTGTTTCTCCCACCTTAAGCAGTCGGCTGCACCTTGACTCCTATGGGCAGGGGTCATGCTTCACAAAATTTAAATCAAATAAAAAGTATTTCTGGTTTTTGTAAATTGGTGTTGGATTTTTATTGTGTGGTGTGTATTTCTTATTCAATATTTTTAAATGCTTTGCACACCCGTCTCCCCAGTTAAGCCTGCCTGTTCACAACCAGATGCCAAGGGTTGAGCAAGAGAATCATTTATTGAGACCTTAAATAGACCTTATATTGTGATTGGAGGAGGTGTGGCGCATTGGCCAGGGCAGCTGACTCCGGAGCATGGGGCTCAAGGTTCGATCGCCGGTGACAGCTTAGCCCAGCACCATGGGACTCTGGGCAATAGCTTGCTTAATCTTCCAGACGGCCCCCAGCGTGTTTTAGACCCTTAAGGGGTGATTAGTTTGTGCTTTACCAATACTGGGTTTAGAAATTGTGGCCTTATTACTAGTGGTAGGTACCTACTTACCCCTACTCATAAACCACCTTCCAACAGTATCTTTATCTGGTATATTTTGCCATGCATTTGTTATATATTTCAGCGATAAAATATTCATCTCTGATACCATGATCTAAATTCTAGCTTAAAAACATTTGAGGTCTATTCTAAGTGGGAAAATCAGCAATAAGATTGAACTTTTTTCCTTTTTTAAGCAAAAGTAAATTGTATGTCCACACCTCAAATTACCAACCCATTTTTAGCAGACTTTTTTAATTGTAATGTGGACAAGGTCTTCAAAGCATTCTGTTGAATCTGAAACTTCCTTAATGCGTACAACATATTTCTACTAAAGACAGAATTATCCCAATTCATAATTAAAATTTCTTAAAGTTATATTATAAAGTGATCTAAGGCCATTGGTATGGGAAACAGCTTTCAATCAGTCAGGATTCATGTAGAGTGCGACTACTGACCTGTTAGATCTCAATATATTTATCAGAAACAAGGGAACCCAAAAGGTTAGTTGAGGACCTTGGGTAATCGTTCAGTACAAACAACAGTGATCCTCAAATAGTTGGGGTAATGATTAGATAAATATAGTTCTGAATCGATACTATATTCTGGAAGTCCAGCCGGACAACCGATTTAATTATTCAAATTTTAAAATTGCATACATATAACAAAATACACGTGGGACACAGTCCTGTGTCCAAATAGAACAATGACATTAACAAAACAAACAAGCCATTTCAGGCAAGACAGAAATTGAAGCTTTTTAGATTATCCAGTGTTATAAGCTTTTTTCAAAACAGCTAGTGCACTTTTTCAACACAATGGAATAACGTGCATGCTATTTTAGAGGGGGTCGACGACGTTTCGATCCTTTTAGAGGAGTACCAGGATCATCATCAGGACTTTGATGTGTACATGCCTGATTGTGAACGAAATTGCCTGCGGGGAAACAAAAAAGGGGGTGGATGTAGAAAAGGAAAATAGGGGAAAAATAAAGAGATTTCAGGCAGTCCGCTCGTGGCATGTTGAACATGGTGAATTCGCACAAGGGATGCAAGTGTGGTTCCAGGAGTGCATGCGGATGTGTAGGCATGCGTAGGATACAGGAGTCAATATTGGATGCGAATAAGCCGTTTATGTGGTATGTGAACGGAGGGATGGCCTATCGAGGGGGTAAAAGGACTAATAAGAAGTCAAAGTGGAAAGAAACCGCTTGATGTGAGAACATGCGTCAGAAGTGCATGCGAATGAATAGACATGCATAGGGTAAAATAATGATTATACCCGCTCAGTAACAGGCGCGAGTAAGCTATATGTGGTGATTGCTCGGAAGGATAACTGGTAGCGGTGGTACAATGACTAATAAGAAGTGGGAGCGGAAAAGGGACCGCGTGATTAGAGAACATGCGTCTAAAGTAACCGTAGACTGGATGGACGCGAAGTGCGTGATAAAGAACTCATGCGACTAAGCTGGGTGGGGGGGCAGGAGTTTACAGTGGAGGAGAAATGACCGTAGGTGGCGGTGGTGCTATGCGGCAACCAGGTGGAAGGATGGAACGTTAAGGAAGTTGATCTCACCTGTACTCGTAAGAGAGCAAAAGCCGTTCAGTGACGGGGGCAACTGCGGTGAAAGCTCATAGGTGTGAGCTGGAGGGCAATGGCGCGGTCAGGCCGGAGCCACGGGAACCAATATTCGCCGGTTTGGGACAGATAGGATTGCTAAAAACGGAGAATGGTGCGTTAATGGAGTAGTGAGTGTGATGAACAGCCAGGCAGCGGTGAAGTAATAGTTACCTAGATGAGAGGGTGGTTATTCCAAAATTGATAGAGGTCCAAGCGATGCTGTGGATACTGGAGGCGACGTGACAATGCACTGCGGGAAACAACCAAGGTATGAGCGCGGTGCTGGTGCCTAACACGAGACAGGGTGAGGAAATATGAATTTTATGACCAGTTATGTCCCCTATCTTAGACCCCAACGGCTCCATGTACATGCTACAAGTACATGTATGTTCCCTCCAGTTCCAGCTATGAAGACGCAAATGCATGTGCGTCCAACGTCAACATGTCCCCTTTCAGATCCGCCATGAATGGGTCAAATATTCCATTCCTAAGTATGATTGGCCACCGACTTTATATGGTTCACTTTTCTAGTTTTACAGTTCAGGCGAGTAGGCCCTGAATTCTGTCATCAAGCCTTTTCCTGCTTCTGCCTCTGAAATGCTCCAGCCTGGACCTGCATCCGTATCCATGAACTTTGTCCTACTCCCTGCGCGGCTAACGGTGCCTGACGCGGCCTGTTGCCTGCCAAAAACTGTATTCAGCCTTCAAGTTATCTGCTCCGCTCCTCATCCAATGCATTCCTGTCTAGTAGTTTAGGTAAACATCCTTCCAGCTACCGAGCAAAGAGCTTGGCCTCGCTGTCTTTATGCAAGTAATTCATAGCCCCTGTTACCATGGAAGATTCCTGCCCCCTCGCATCTCATGTAGACACATAGACGCTTGTACATGCACTAACAGTCAGTATAGAATAGATTCCGTCCGAGAAACCTTTCCTTTTGGATAACACAGTTCCTTAAACAAAGATATTAGATACGATTTGGGGTTAGGTTGACCTGACCCCCCAGACTTTTGTCTCCACATGTAGAGCTAAATGTCAATTCCCCTTCACCCTCTAGTTGCACGTCATGCGGCTGCGCGCGCATCTATGCCAAATATTTCTGCTGACACTGCAGGATTCTCTTATGGATCCACCCACTTGTGACATCATTTTAAATGACGTTTCTAGTATACGCCTGTATTTACGCCTATTTTCATTACGTATGTGTATTCTTATCTGTATTATCAGCTGTTACGCCTCCTGCATCTGTCTTAATGCAATGCTTTTCATATATATATTGTTACTTGTCAATAATGTATTGCCTATCCCTTCCTGAACCTTCGTGGTGATGGAATAAGATTGCCTAGTTCGAACTATGATTCCTTTGTAAGGAATAAAGCCCTTTTCAGAACCTCTAATACCACGGATTCTGCCTCTTATTTTGACTGAGTTATTCTTACTAGACTTTACCGCATAAAAAATAGTACAGGTAATTTAAATATTTACCACATAAATTGGCGCCCGAAGAGGGACACTTTCTCATCTCACGCGCCGGAGGTGCGTTGCAGGCCCGGTCCCCTGCCACAGCTGAACGGACAAAAACGCGTACCCGCAGGATTTCCTGTATCTCCCTCCGGCCAAGCGGGGGTGACTGAGGCTGCGATCAACACCCAGACGAGGCGGTGAGAAGTGCGAAGTATCCCGACCAGAGCCTAGCTGAGAGAGCAAGATCCGAGGTATACAGAGGCCCACCAGGTTCCGAAGTTTCCGAGTCGAGTCGAGTCCAGTCCGGTCCAGTTCAGTTCAGTTCCGAGGCCTTCCGTTCCGTGCTACCCGGTGAGTACCATTGCTGGGGAGGCAGTTAGACGTGCACATTGGTTTGTGCCGGTCCTGACGGGTTTGGGTACACAGATCCGGTCTGCACTGTTTTAGCAGTGTATCTGTACTGTTTAGCAGTATATCCAGTATGTTCATGTATATAATCTAGTATTATCTAGTATTAGTATTATGTTAGTAGTTAGTTTTCTCTTAATTATCATTGTTCGTTAAATGTTAAATGTTAAATGTTTTACTGTGTTCAAAAATTGTGGTATGAATGAGTGTTCATTATCGTGTTTTTTTGTATTAATTGTGTTCAAGTCCAGTTTGAGTAAGAATCAAGTAGCAAGGTTTAAAGATGCCGTTCTTTTCAAAATTAAGACAGATCAAAACTAGAAAAGGAGTACTCGAAGAAGCTGTTCCCATTCCACCTAGGGATACTCCAGGGTATTTTATGTACCATAAGCATGGCCTAGATGCTGTATTATATCTTGATTTATGGGTGGACTACACCAAGGATTTAGTAGAGAGTCAGAGATGGCCCGCAGCTGGGACATGGGATGCAGATTGCATCATGAGAGTAGAAGAAGAATTATGGAAAAAGAAAGCCAGACAGTCACAGAAAGATGCCATTGAACTATGGCGTAAAGAATCGCATAGGCGCACAGAGAAAGCGCTCAGACTGGAAGAGAAAAGTAGGGAGAACTTAAATAAAGCCCGAGAAAATATGTTAATTGAGGAAGGTACCCGAGTAAAAACAGAACAAGTAGACAGACAACGAAACACTCTTATGAATGGTATGTATCCTCTTTTGGCCGAAGGTTTACCTAAGGCCACCCCGGAAATACCAAAAGATTTGCCAACCCCATTACTCCCGATTAAAGCACATCCCAAGACCGCAAAAGATATTTTCCTTTCCTCCTATTTGGACGATGTAGCTCCCGAATATGTTAATGTTCCGCCACACACACCACTTGTCGATGGTGCTCAACGCCGAGATCATCCGCCCCCAACTCCGCAACAACAAACTCCTCCGCACAATCCAACTTTTCCTGCATCCACAGTTTCTACCTTACATCCCACAAACCCTTTTATGCCTAGCACCTCAGAAGGTGCGACAGGAGGTGCGGCAGCAATTTTTGCCACACCACCATTACGAAGTAAATCGTCTCTTAGAGATTTAGCAAACCAACGTACACCACAAATAGCAACGTCCGACATGTTTAAAGAACATCTTGTAGATTGTAGATATGATCCAGTGCCCGGTAAAAATGACAGAATGCTGCTATCATCACTACGTATACGACGAGCTTCAACGTATTTAACGACATTACCAGGAATGATTAAACATTTAGACAATATATATCGCTTTGTCCAAACAGGGCAAGGCCCTGAAAGTATTGACGACGCCATGGAATACCAGAAAGTGGATGTACAGAGACTATTGTTACGCTTCTTCATAAACTGCTTGATCAGAGACAGAGATAGGTCCGAGGTAGATCAGGATGAAATGCAAGTCCTTACCAGATGGGGTCAGAATATATCAGAGGGAAAACACGATAAATAAACATGTATAGTAGCTATGTGCCGAAAGATCCGCAAGGAAGTAGAACGAACACATAAAGCCAGATCGGAGGCAGACAAAACTGAATCAGAGGGAGAGGAGGAGGAAGAATCAGAAATGCCCACAGGACAATTAGAAACGATTGCTTATGTAGGTAGGGGAAGACCTTGTAACAATACCAGATACTTTAATGACCCGATACGTCCGATACGTCCAGAATGTAACAGACATTTTCACGCCCCTATGCTAAATGCGAAGTCCCCTGAACACTTATTCCAGGCTGCTGATAAATTACTCCGAGACCGAAGGGGGTATCATATGCTCGACTCTATGGATGAACATGAATTAGCCAGGTCAGCAGTACAATGGGCTGACAGTTCTGAAAAATACAGTGATGATGCGTTAGCACACACGTTTTTGAATCTTACCCCAGACGAACAGCGTTTAGCTGGAATATACATGATACAGCACCTCGTTATATTGTATAGAAGCCAACGTTCCGATCCTGGTCCCCTACCTGATATATTGATAGAATTACTCACGAATAAATGGAGAGGTTCGGGTACTGATTTAATTAAAGAAATTCTAGAATATCGACACCAGTACACTGTCTTCGTATGCCCAGAACATGTTTCAGTTCCCCCCAAGTTGGAGAGAAAAACGTATCACATAGACAGACAGAATCCCTTACGCGAAGTACACCCAATCAGAGGTGAAGACAATACTTTTAAACGCGTGTTTGTGTACACGCCCATAACAAAAATTGAATTATTAGAAATGAAGAAAGTAGTACCTAGCCATGACAAAGACCCAGCAGGTTTCCACCGTGAGATAAAAGACATGTTACTCATGGGAGAGTATACTTATCCGGACATTATGAAAATATTAAAAGTTTTATTGCCTGCCGGTATTTACGAGAAACTCAAAGAAAAGGAATGGGAGGTGGGAGGCCAAAAGATAGAGTGGACAGCATTAGAAAACGAAGAAAGAGCCCGAGCTGCAGGTTCAGGGCTTGGGGAAAAGACTACAGCATTACCAGGATTATTAGTGCAGGTACTACCACGTTTATTAACTACGAAAAAGGAAGACTGGGGTGCAATTTCAGCCTGTAAACAAAAACAAGATGAAGACACTAGTGATTTCTATTCCCGATTTGAAAAATGTTTTGGTATTAATAGTGGCATAAAAGCAAGTAGTGAGTCGTATCCACATCTGTTTGTGACAAAATTAGTTGAGAATTCCCTGCCCCAAGTTAAAGGTAGAGTATTAAAATTCGAGAGTACCTGGCAAGGTAACACACCGTCACAGATGTTACAAATGTTACAATATCATCACAATAGAATTAGAGAAGAACAAGAACATGAACAAAGACGTATGAAAGACACGAAAATGAAAATGCTTGTTGCGCAGTCAGTTCCAGCTGATGGTCATAAAAAGGGTACAACACAGTCCAATGATTCAGTAGGTCCTGTTAGAGGGACATGCAACTATTGTAAACAGCCAGGTCATTATATACACGATTGCGCAGTTCTAAAACATAATATCTCTACGGGTATAACGAAAGAGAGACCACGTCCGCCTAGACAGGATCAGATCCAACAACAAGTACCTCAGAATATACAGCCTATGCCAGTTCCACAACAGACCACACCACAACCACTACAACAACAACAACAACAGCCACAGCCTATTGCTGCAACACAAAACACGACACAACAGATGTACCAGTATGCACAAAATGACTATCCAGAGTATCAGCGCTACACATGAAATAGCCTAGAGAGGGAAGTTGGCCCACCCCTTATTGAGGTTCCCGTAGATCAAGAAGGTCCTTACGTACAGAGTCAAGTATTAGGGAAAGACAGAAAGTTTCTACTCGATACAGGGGCAAGCAGAACCACTATCCGTCACAGCGAAGTTCCAGGGGTACCCCTCTCAGGCTCACAAAATATTTCCCTTGGTTTTTCAGGAAAGCCCACTATTAATGAAGTATCGCAACCGCTTGCATTATCGGTCGGTCCATTAACACGGACTACAGATCTATTGCTCACAAAATCATGCCCAGAAAACTTGTTAGGTATAAACACATTAAAAGCTCTAGGAGCTGTAATATGTTGTTCTCCGGAAGGAGTACGACTATTTTTGCGTGACTTTAAAGGTCACTATGTGTCTAGAGACATGGATCATCGGTTACAGAATCTACCTGCACATTTATGGGCACAAGGCCCCACTGATGTAGGTTGTATGCACATTACACCATATCGAGTTACACTCAAAGCAGGAGTAGTATTACCACGAATACGACAATACAAGTTACCGCCAGATGCTGTTGTGGCTTTACTGCAAATCATTGACGAGCTCATTGCACAAGGAGTGGTTGTAGAAACGGACTCCAATATATGTAATTCCCCGATAATTCCGATTCTTAAACGAACTGATCCAAAAGCACCACCAGTATATCGATTAGTTATTTATCTGCGAGAATTAAATAAATGCATTGTACCACAATACCCCGTGGTCCCAGATATCTCTTCATTGCTAACAGCCATAGATTCAGAAGCAACGTTCTTTACTGTAATTGATCTCAAGAACGCTTTCTTTAGCGTCCCAATTGATCCGGAAAGCCAATATTTGTTCGGATTCAGTTTAAATGGACGAAGTTTTAAATTCGCACGTGCACCTCAAGGATTCACAGAAAGCCCCAGCATCTATAGCCAAGCACTGAAAAGAGAACTTGACAGTATCCACATGCCAGCTAACACTGCCTTGCTTCAATACGTCGATGATCTGCTGATCACCGCCCGAAGCGAACCTGAATGTGAAAAAGCATCACTGACGGTTTTACATTTCCTAGCCGACAAGGGGCACAAGGTGTCCCCTTCAAAGCTGCAATTCTGTGTCCAGCAAGTTGTGTACCTTGGGCACTTGCTGTCCAAGGGGGGAAGACAGCTTACACCCGACCGTATCCAGTTAATTGTTAACATGCCGACACCCAAGACACAAAAGGAGGTACGGGCATTCATAGGCCTCACTTCGTACTGTAGGCAGTGGATCCCTCAATATGCATTTCTAGCAAAACCACTCATTCAGTTGACAACACAGGAGGCAGCGATATCAACTGTCATCCCTTGGACTCAGGAACATACGCAAGCTTTTGAAAGCTTAAAGAAAGCTTTATGTCAAGCACCTGTTTTAGCAACACCATGTTACAACAAACGTTTTACACTTTTTGTTACAGAACGTGAAGGTACTGCTTTGTCAGTACTCACGCAGGAACAAGCAGGATCACACAAGCCATGTGCTTATTTTTCCAGTACATTAGATCTCGTAGCTCAGGCTCTTCCTGCGTGCCTGAAATCAGTCGCAGCAACAGCTTTAGCAATCAGACAAAGCGATACCATAGTGTTAGGACATCAATTGACAGTACAAGTACCACACGCAGTAGAGGTTCTCTTGAACCGGACCCAAACACAACACTTGACCATAGCAAGACTGACGGGTTATGAATTGACATTGTTCCAGCCACACATAGAAATCAGACGTTGTAGTACATTAAATCCTGCCACACTTTTGCCAGTAAGCGGAACAGACCCATTGGCACATGATTGTATTGAAGTCATTACTATTACGACGAAACCCAGACAAGACTTGGCAGATATTCCATTATCAGATCCAGACCTGACATTGTATGTAGATGGGTCATGCATGAGAACAAGTACAGGAGAGTTAGTGGCCGCTTATGCAGTCACAACAGACACTGAAGTTATTGAAACAAATTGTATAGATACCTTGTCAGCTCAAGCAGCAGAACTCATCGCTTTGACACAAGCCTGTATTCAAGCTAAAAATAAGAAAGTCAACATATACACAGATTCACGTTATGCATTTGGAGTCGTCCATGACTTCGGCGTGCTTTGGCGAGAGAGAGGTTATTTAACTTCTCACGGTGCCCACATCCAGCACGGTCCCCTTATTCAAGCTCTGTTAGATGCAATACATCTGCCGACTGCAATATCGATTATGAAGTGTAAAGCCCATACAAAAGTGACTGACATTATTTCTCAGGGTAACGACCTAGCTGACCGAACAGCTAAACAGACTGCTCAGAATCAGACTCATACAACTGACACGACAAAGACAATAGTTCTGACACCAACACGCTGCATGACAGTTAAGGATCCCGCCCTTGATGTAATTGACATACAGACACATGCTACACCAGAAGAAATAAAGAAATGGACTGAATTAGGAGGGATCCAAACGGATCAAGGATGGATGACAAAGGGAAAATCTATATGGTTTCTCCCCGACTCAATGGTTCAAGTCATCATTAACACAATACATAGTCCAGCGCACCTAGGAGAGAAAGCTATGCTAGACAGTATTCAACACATTTGGTTCAATAAACACTTGCGAGCAGCAGCTAAACATAAAGTACGTACCTGCATGATTTGTTGTCAGTTCAATCCAGGAAAAGGCGTACCTGTAGACCAGGGTGGATTTCAACCCCCCGATCACCCTTTTGAAGTCCTCCAGATGGATTATATCCAGATGAAACGATGTCGAGGATTCAAATATGTCCTCGTAGTTGTATGCGCTCTTTCCCGGTGGATAGAGGCGTATCCCGTCTCAGATTACACTGCCCCGACTACTGCCAAACAGTTAGTTCGAGAATTCTTCCCACGGTATGGTTTGCCCCGTGTCGTGTACTCAGATAATGGCCAACCGTTCTCATCCGAGCTAATGAAACATGTTTCACTTTTGTTAGGCTATCAATGGAAATTCCACTGTGTCCGACATCCCGAGGCAGCAGGTCTCGTGAAGCGGCATAATCAAACTTTGAAAATTAGACTGTCCAAAGTATGTAGAGAAAAAGGTGTCGACTGGATAGTAGCTTTACCAGTTGCGCTCTTTTACATGAGAATGGTAGCACACTCTCGAACAGGGCTATCCCCGTATGAGGTGATCTTCGGTAGACCACCAAATATGTGGGGGACGCCTATACCCCGTAAAATAACTGATGTTGATTGTAATATGCTGACAGATTACCTGGCTTCCTTGATGTCTGCACTACAATCTTGTCGTTCACAGGTAGCTGCAGCTTTTCCCGATAACACTGAGGTGAAGCCCCATGACGTGGTTCCGGGAGATCTGGTACTGATAAGGAACTTCGACAGAAGGAACCCGCTGGAGCCTCGCTGGCAGTCGCCTAAACTCGTCTTATTGACCACAAGGACAGCTGTGAAGATTGAGGGACGTAAAGGGTGGTTGCACTCGAGCCATATCAAAAAATTTCATGGACTATCATCCGACTTGAATTATCAGCCCTGCATTCCCTCACAGACTGACTCAAAACTCCCCCTGGTTGACAAGACAGAAAAGGAAAACTATAAACTGAAATTAAGGTCTAGCAAGTCAGACAATTTGATTGTTTAAGTCCTCTCCAAGGTGAATCGGTTGAATTTGTCTCTGACATGTATCCTCTAGACCGAAATAGAGAGAGAAATAGACAGAAACGGCTCAAAAAATATGCGTACTGTAAATCACTTCGTAGTCACTGCATAGTGACATTGTTAATTATGTTTTTTCTAAGTCTTCTGATTATCATTGCCAGTATATTATTACACATGTATTACCCTATTCCAAGCGTGCTTTCAATGTTACTGCCGAACATTCTTTTAGCGAATTACCCCCGCATGAGTTGTCCTATAGATTTGCGCTGCGCAACAACACATTCATTAGTATGTTACATCATTCTCATCAGACCAGCAATGCTACAAATTGTTGGATATGTGGCCGACTCCCTCCCTATCAGAAATACAAGGGAGTTCTGCCTCTCTTTCCGTATCCATTCACCCACAATGGCTCCTGTGGAGCATGGTTTAGTTTGATTAATTCCCTAGATTCAAATTCAGTAGTTTATCAAGACAACTGGGTTTGGGGAAACCTGAACCTAGTTTTACTTAAAGTCTGCTACCCTAACAAGGAGGGACTTCCCAAAAGAACAGGAACTGATCTAGAAAATGAAGTATATGGATTAGGTAACTTTACACTTAATCTCATGATCCTGAATGTTGAATCCGAAGCTACACCAATCTTGCCCGCTATGTCAGTATTTCCAGTTAGAGGCGAATTATGTGTAAGAAAGAATGGTTCAATACACATGGGCCATAGTAAATGTACCACTGTAATAGAATTCAGTGATAAAGGCAAATCTACATTTAGAGCTTCTCGTCACTCCTACTTCATCTGTGGCCACACCGCATACATACGCCTACCCCTAGATTGGGATGGTACCTGTTACATTGCATTCCTTCTGCCACCTGTTTTCCTAGCCCCGCCTGATTACCATAGGAATACCCATTTAGTACACAATAGACAGCAGAGGGATCTCCCGATTGTCGACTACACCGAAACAGCATGGGAGCAATACACAGATTTCAATAAAGGTTTCTTTCCCTACATAGGTACAGTCACTAATAGTAAGTTGATACGTAGATTAACTAGAACCCTTGAAGCAGTAGTGAATGAAACTACTTCCGCCTTAGGCAACTTAACAGAGGAGCAGTCTGCGATGCGGATTGTTGTTCTTCAAAATCGTCTTGTCCTTGACGTCATCCTGGCCGATAGGGGCGGAGCTTGTAGGGTCATCGGATCAAGTTGCTGTGTTTTCATACCAGAAAACGCGCCGTCAGTATATAAGGCCATAACTCGACTTCATAAGATCGTAAGCCAGATACACCAGAATCCAGGCACCTGGACTTGGTCCGGTTGGTTCTGGAGCGTGTTGTCAGCCTGGGGATGGAGGATCCTATCCTTCCTAGGTATTGGCTTTCTCATTCTATTCAGTTGCTGCTTGTGTCTACAATGTGGACCAGCGATTTGTGGTCTGTGTGCCACATCGTGTATCCCGCCTTCGAATTTTCATTCAAGATCCCGGAAGAAGAAAGAAGAACAAATGATGCTATATGAACAGATTGATGGATTGATGAAGATGGATATTTCATAAGGGTCCGTAGGGGACAAGGAGGGAATGAGGAAATATGAATTTTATGACCAGTTATGTCCCCTATCTTAGACCCCAACGGCTCCATGTACATGCTACAAGTACATGTATGTTCCCTCCAGTTCCAGCTATGAAGACGCAAATGCATGTGCGTCCAACGTCAACATGTCCCCTTTCAGATCCGCCATGAATGGGTCAAATATTCCATTCCTAAGTATGATTGGCCACCGACTTTATATGGTTCACTTTTCTAGTTTTACAGTTCAGGCGAGTACGCCCTGAATTCTGTCATCAAGCCTTTTCCTGCTTCTGCCTCTGAAATGCTCCAGCCTGGACCTGCATCCGTATCCATGAACTTTGTCCTACTCCCTGCGCGGCTAACGGTGCCTGACGCGGCCTGTTGCCTGCCAAAAACTGTATTCAGCCTTCAAGTTATCTGCTCCGCTCCTCATCCAATGCATTCCTGTCTAGTAGTTTAGGTAAACATCCTTCCAGCTACCGAGCAAAGAGCTTGGCCTCGCTGTCTTTATGCAAGTAATTCATAGCCCCTGTTACCATGGAAGATTCCTGCCCCCTCGCATCTCATGTAGACACATAGACGCTTGTACATGCACTAACAGTCAGTATAGAATAGATTCCGTCCGAGAAACCTTTCCTTTTGGATAACACAGTTCCTTAAACAAAGATATTAGATACAATTTGGGATTAGGTTGACCTGACCCCCCAGACTTTTGTCTCCACATGTAGAGCTAAATGTCAATTCCCCTTCACCCTCTAGTTGCACGTCAATCACACGTCATGCGGCTGCGCGCGCATCTCTGCCAAATATTTCTGCTGACACTGCAGGATTCTCTTATGGATCCACCCACTTATGACATCATTTTAAATGACGTTTCTAGTATACGCCTGTATTTACGCCTATTTTCATTACGTATGTGTATTCTTATCTGTATTATCAGCTGTTACGCCTCCTGCATCTGTCTTAATGCAATGCTTTTCATATATATATTGTTACTTGTCAATAATGTATTGCCTATCCCTTCCTGAACCTTCGTGGTGATGGAATAAGATTGCCTAGTTCGAACTATGATTCCTTTGTAAGGAATAAAGCCCTTTTCAGAACCTCTAATACCACGGATTCTGCCTCTTATTTTGACTGAGTTATTCTTACTAGACTTTACCGCATAAAAAATAGTACAGGTAATTTAAATATTTACCACAAGGGGGGGGGAAAGGAATCAAGCGCTTACCGGGATCCTGCCAGGTCCTACGGCTTACATTGAACCGAGTGACGGGGTGAGGAGCGTTGAGTGTCAATAAATACTGAAGAGGTGTGCTTGGGGGACTAGAGCGGGTAAGAGCGGCGCCATCTTAGGGGAGAAAGATAAACAGGGAAGATAGACTGGGGAAGTTCCTTAAGAGGGTAAGGAAGTGAAAACAGACCAAGCAATTCATATATTACATTTTACAAAAAAACAATTGCGTTAATTCAGCATTATTGTTGCAATATGAGGGTGATAAAATTGAGTATTGGGACAAGGACTTACGGAGACCTGAAGTAGGAGAAAACATGATGTCAATGGAACTGTAGTATGAAAAAAGGCGAAGGATTTACAACTCATTACATTAAGGTCCAAAATGTGCCGTAATCGTGTTAAACCACATAGTTAGCCAAGGGAGGAAGACCACTACGCCTAAGAGTTACAGTGGGAGAAAAGAAAGGCAGTGTGATATAAGGATGGAAAACAACCGATATGTGACAATTTGCTGCAGAAACAAGGCGGAATTGACATGAGCATGAACGTACATGGTGTCAGAAACAAGGCGGAATTGACATGAGCATGAAAGTTCATGGTGTCAGAGGAGGTTAGTCCAATCCTCGCTGCGATTCAGGCCTTGCCTGATGCTGTCAGTGCGGATGATCATTCTGAGTTCTTCTTTATTCAAGATTTTCGCAATGTCTCCTCCTCTTGGCGGCTGTTTGATGCATTTGAGCACTGTCCATTTAATATCAACATCTGTGTGCCCCATTTCAATGAAATGTTCAACAAGGGGGGCATTTGGGGTTTTGCAGCGCACTCTGCTTCTGTGTTGGCCAATTCGCAATTTCACCTTCTGTGTTGTCTGCCCAATGTAGATCTTGTTGCATGGGCAAGAGATGAGATAAATAACATTGCTCGTATTACATTTCGAGAAGGAATTTAGAGTGATGGACACATTGTTAAATACAAAGTCTTTACCTTCCATGGTAGTGCTACAAACATTGCAGTTGCCGCATTTGGCATGTCCAATGAGAGGGTCTAACCCCCAATGTGCATCAAGAGTGACCATCGGACGGGGGGAAGGTAAAGCGGCTCTTACCAGATGGTCCTTTAGGTTCCGGTTCTTACAGAACGCAAAAATAGGTCGCTCTATTGAGAGATTCCCTGCATTGACCACAGGCCAGTGTTGCAAAATGGATTTTCGAATTTGGTTGGACGCTGGGGAAAAGGTGGTGACACAGACTAGGCGGTTGGCATTGGTTTTGACTTTGGGTGACAGTAGGGTTTCCCTTGGACAATACCAAGCTCGTTTTTGTGCATTTCTTACCAGTCTTTTGGGGTAGCCACGGGCTCTCAGTTTGTTGGTGAGAATGAGAGCTTCAGAGAAATAGTCATCCTTGGAAAAACAGTTACGTCTAATACGGAGAAATTGGGAATATGGTAAAGAGTCTCTGAGTGCTCGGGGGTGGTGACTTTCGTACCTAAGTAATGTGTTTCTCTCTGTGCTTTTTCTGTATAGTTGGGTTAGTAGTTCACCATCAGAATGATATATGGTTAGGTCAAGAAATGGGATTTGTGAACTGTCATGTGTGTTGGTGAAGTTGAGACCAGAACAATTATTATTGAGCCAGTGATTGAATTGGGAAAGTGTAACCTCGTTTTGATGCCATATCAGGAAAATGTCATCTATGTAGCGCCGCCATATAATGATGCCTGGAAGGAATGGGTTAGTGGCATCAAGGATGGTAGTCATTTCTAGATGATCCATGTAGAGGATCGCTAGGTTCGGCGCAAAAACTGCGCCCATCGACGTACCTTTTACTTGCTGATAGTATTCATTCTCAAAGGTAAAAAAGTTACGGGCCAGACAGAGTTCAAGCAGCTGAATAATGAAAAGTGTGGGGACAGGGTGGGGGCGTGGTCTCGAGTCCAAGATCCCTTGGATCACGAGAAGTGCTGGGATTTGCGGAATATTAGTGTAGAGTGATTCTACATCCATGGTGCAGAGGATATCAAGGGTGGGATCAAAGGGGTGATGCTCGATGAGATTTATCATCGCCATACTATCTCTGATATAGCACTGAGTAAGTGGTACGAAGTCTTTGATAAAGTGGTTGTTCACCACACTCACTACTCCATTAACGCACCATTCTCCGTTTTTAGCAATCCTATCTGTCCCAAACCGGCGAATATTGGTTCCCGTGGCTCCGGCCTGACCGTGCCATTGCCCTCCAGCTCACACCTATGAGCTTTCACCGCAGTTGCCCCCGTCACTGAACGGCTTTTGCTCTCTTACGAGTACAGGTGAGATCAACTTCCTTAACGTTCCATCCTTCCACCTGGTTGCCGCATAGCACCACCGCCACCTACGGTCATTTCTCCTCCACTGTAAACTCCTGCCCCCCCACCCAGCTTACTCGCATGAGTTCTTTATCACGCACTTCGCGTCCATCCAGTCTACGGTTACTTTAGACGCATGTTCTCTAGTCACGCGGTCCCTTTTCCGCTCCCACTTCTTATTAGTCATTGTACCACCGCTACCGGTTATCCTTCCGAGCAATCACCACATATATCTTACTCGCGCCCGTTACTGAGCGGGTATAATCATTATTTTACCCTATGCATGTCCATTCATTCGCATGCACTTCTGACGCATGTTCTCACATCAAGCGGTTTCTTTCCGCTTTGACTTCTTATTAGTCCTTTTACCCCCTCGATAGGCCATCCCTCCGTTCACTTACCACATAAACGGCTTATTCGCGTCCGATATTGACTCCTGTATCCTACGCATGCCTACACATCCGCATGCACTCCTGGAACCACACTTGCATCCCTTGTGCGAATTCACCATGTTCAACATACCACGAGCGGACCGCCTGAAATCTCTTTATTTTTCCCCTATTTTCCTTTTCTACATCCACCCCCTTTTTTGTTTCCCCGCAGGCAATTTCGTTCACAATCAGGCATGTACACATCAAGTCCTGATGATGATCCTGGTACTCCTCTAAAAGGATCGAAACGTCGTCGACCCCCTCTAAAATAGCATGCACGTTATTCCATTGTGTTGAAAAAGTGCACTAGCTGTTTTGAAAAAAGCTTATAACACTGGATAATCTAAAAAGCTTCAATTTCTGTCTTGCCTGAAATGCCTTGTTTGTTTTGTTAATGTCATTGTTCTATTTGGACACAGGACTGTGTCCCACGTGTATTTTGTTATATGTATGCAATTTTAAAATTTGAATAATGAAATCGGTTGTCCGGCTGGACTTCCAGAATATAGTATCGATTCAGAACTATATTTATCTAATCATTACCCCAACTATTTGAGGATCACTGTTGTTTGTACTGTTAGATCTCAAGGCACTGAGAGAGGGGACACTACGGTTGAGTCGAAGAGCCGGAGCTTTGGGGTCCTTCCTGAATTGAGGCAGCCTTACTCAAGAGTTGTTTAGAGGATCTTTTTTTACTTAGGTTACCAAATAAACTAAATATGGATTTTTTTTATTACCCCCAAGTTCTCATTGCCTGTTTTCCATTTGTATGTCATTTCCTTACCTTTTTTTTATTACCGCTAAAGGTAATAACTAAGCCTGGGTGTAAAACTCTGCTCTGCTCGCAGAGTTTGTGATATTCAGCGACTTTGCATAAAGCAGAGTTACCAATGAACTCCGCACTCCGCAATGGAGCAGAGTTTTTTTTCCATTGGCGTGTCTTTCCGCGTGCACGGTGAGTACAACAAGAGTTGCTGGGCACTTGCAAGCACCCACAATATTTTCAAGCTGCTCGCGAGATTTAGCGGTTGTTTGCTCTCCTCTAGAAGAAGCTGAATCTCCTCAAAAAGACAATTAGGAGTTAAAAAGCTTCTCAAATGGACCATTCATGGTGGTTTTTTGTGCCGTGAGTAAGCCTGGGCAAAGCACTACACTACGCTTGCGTAGTTTGCGAAGTTTGCGCTACTTCGCATTACGTGAATTGCACGTAGCACAGTGCAAACACGCGTAGCGTAGCGTTGCGTAGCGTTGCGTAGTGCAGCGGTCATTTTTTGCTTGCTCGCGGTCCTCAACGTCAAATTGGCGACCGCGAGCAAGCAAAATGACATCCCGGCGGGACTTTTTCCTCGTTCGCGATCAGCAACATCAAGTTGGCGATCGCGAGAGTGGAAAATAAACCTCCTGGCGAGATTCTCAACGCGGGGAGGTCAGGTTTCTCATTGCGAGTGGTCGCGTATGCAAACGACCGCTTGCGATGAGAAACTACCAGTTCGCGTTGAGAAAGCTGCCGCTCGAGTAAAAGTCTACTCGAGCGGCAGAAAACTACAGCTCGCACTGTGCAAGATGCCGTTTTCAATGATTGCACAGTGCGGATGAAAACGGCATCTGGCACAGTGCGAACAGGGTACTACGCAGTTCGGGAAGTGCTACGCGTAGCTCGCGTAGTGCAAAGTGCACTTTGCGTAGCTACGCGTAGCGCTACTTCGCGAACTACGCCCAGGGTTAGCCGTGAGTCTTTTATTTTTTACTTTATTTCTTTTCCAAAAGGAGGAAAGTGCCCCAGAGACTCCAACTTCCTGTTACTATCCAGCAGGCTTCTCCCAGTGACTCCTGGTCACTTTTCATTTGGATTTGGAGCTGAAAGGATCACTCACCTTGTCTGCTACATATATATCATTGGATTTTAAGACTTGTATTTGAGATTTTACAAGTAAGTCAAAAAACTGGTGTATAATGGTGTTGTTTATTTGTTTTGGGGCATGCACCAGGATTTATTTGTACTTTTATTAAATTTTAGCCTTCAATCAGTCAGGATTCGTGTAGAGTGCGACTACTCACCAGTAAGGTTTCAAGGCACTGAGAGGGGACACTACGGTTGAGTCGAAGAGCCGGTGCTTGGGGTCCTTCCTGAATTGAGACAGCCTTACTTGAGAGCTGTTTATATGATTTTTTTTTACTTAGGTTACTAAAAAAACAACTAAATATGGATAATGTTAGATTTGGGGGTCTCTAGTTGGCAGAGGTAGGTAACTTTGACCAAATAGGGACCCTTGCATCTATTCTGGGTGGTGGGTACACTTCTAAAATAACCCCTGCTCACCCCCTTGGTAACTTGGCACGAGCAGACAGACTTATCTCAGAGGCAGTGTGTAAAGCATTTGTGAACACATAGAGTAATCCAGTGACAACACTACAGATGGACACCACACAAGTTGTAGTATAAAAATAAGCATTTTTATATAGACTTAACACAAGACCACAAACAACAAAAATCCACAATACAATGGTTGAAATAGATGGTAAATGCGACACTTTGCATTCAATGTACCTTAGGATGTGTAATGCTATACAATGAAAGAGTTGCAGGGAAGGTGATGCATCGGTTCCTTACACGCAAGAACGGTGATGCGTCGGTTCCCTACTGTTGCGTAGGGGACGGTGATGCGTTGGTTCTTCTCTGCATGGGGAGGTGATGCATCGGTTTCTTACTGTACTTCCGTGGCGATGCGACCTGCAACGCCGTGATGCGATGAAAATCCGGTGCAATGAAACAAAATGGCGTCTTCTCCTTGATGCGACAACAATGCTTGCACGCCGGACGGCTGTGTGGTGACTTAACGATTCTTCTGAGCCGCGACAGACCCTGAAACATGCTTCTCCGGTGATGCTACAGCATCTGCTGCGATGGCGACACTCTTCTCCGGCGATGCGAGGCGCTTCAGTGGTGTGATGCGACAGCGACGACAACCTTCTTCAGTGATACGACGACAGTGGCTGTGGCGGCGACACGCTTCTACGGTGGTGCGACAGCGTCTGCTGCGAAGGCGACTCTCTTATCCGGCGAGGCGCTTCTGCGATGCGATGTGACAGCGGCAGCGGCGACACACTTCTTCAGTGGTGCGACGACAGCAGCTGCGGCGGCGTCACACTTCTTCGTGCGTCGCGCTTCCAGCTCCTTGCGACACGCAGTCCCTCAGAAGGCCCAGCACAACAGCAGGCACTTCACATGCCTGAGACTTTAGCAGGAGGCAAGCTCAATTTCTAAGCCCTTGGAGATCCTTTACAAGTTGATGAATGTAGCACAAAGTTCCTTTCTCCTTTCTTTAGCAGTAAGGCAACCACTGCAGGCCAATCCCCCAAACAGCACTCAGCTTAGGTATAGTCTCCTCTGTCAGTATTTTCTCTGGTTCCTCTCCTCAGCAAAGGTTCTTCTTGTTTCCCAAAATTGATCTAAAGTCCTGGGGTCTGGGTCCTCCTTTTTATACTGATATTTTCTGAAGGCAGAGACCTTTGCCTAGTCAAAACCAGTCCTGGTCAGTCTTGGAGTACTTTGTTTACAGGATTCCTTCTTTCCTTTGACAGTGTGAGCCAGGGACATCAGGCGCACCACAGGAGGTGGAGCCACCATTGTGGAAGGCAGGCACAGCCCTATTTAGGTCCCAGGTGCAACTCTTCCCACCACTCTACATGCTGATCTCTCTATTCAGCCTGGCGCTGACTCACCATGTCTCCTGGAATCCCTCAGCCCCTGTTATTCACAAACCAGACATGGAATACACAACCGGCCGGCTTGGATAGTTAGGCAAGAAAATACCTGCTTTCTAAAAGTGGTATTTTTAAACACAAAATGTTAAATCCAACTTCACTAAAAGATGTATTTTATCATTGTGAGTTCAGGCACAATAAACTCAAATTTCTACCATGTTCCCCGGGTCAGTTAGGATTGTAAGGTTTTATAATCAAACTGCCCATTCTGGCCTATGGGAAACAGGTAGCCTTGCAATAGTAAAAAACGAAAATGACTGTAATTCACTATTAGGACATGCCACACACATCAGGGCAGGTTCTACCTTTTACCTACAATGCACCCTGCCCTTGGGCCTACCAGAGGGGTGACTAATTTGCAGAAAAGGGAAGGTTTAGGGACTGGCAAGTGGGTGCACTTGCCCAGTCAAGATGGCAGTACAAGACTGCACACAGGCTCTGCAATGGCAGGCCTGAGACACACTTTACAGGCTGCTTCTGTGGCTGGCACAACCAGTGCTGCAAGCCCACCAGCAACATCTGATTTACAAGCCCAGGGCACCCACAGTGCACTGTACTAGGGTCTGACAGTAAATCAAATAAGCCAATCATGGAGTCACTAATCCATACATCAATTTACCATAGAGAGCATATGCACTTTAGCACTGATCGACAGTGCTAAAGTTCCCAGAGTTATAAAACAGCCAACAACAGGTCAGAAAAAATACAGGAAGGCAAAAAGTTCAGGGATGAACCTGCAAAAAGGGCCAAGTCCAACAGATAATATTTTATTACCACAATGATCTCATTGCCTGTAACCATTTGTATGTAATTTCCTTACATTATTTTTTTACTGCTAAAGGTAACAACTAGACTTAACTGTAAAACTCTGCTCTGCTCCCAGAGTTTGTGATATTCGGCAACTCCGCATAAGAAGGAGTTACCGATACTTCGCAATGGAGCACAGTTTTTTCCCATTGGCGTGTCTTTCTGCTCCCACGGTGAGTGCAACAAGACTTGCCGGGCACTCGCAAGCACTTGGCATGTGAGGGCTAAAAATATTTTAATAAACCTCCATGCTGGTATTGCTAAAAGGGGGTGTGGTGGAGGTATTTTGTATTTAATGTACAATACCTCTCGTGTGCGTCAACATGTTTCGAAGCGTAAAGCTTCTTCTTCAGGATGGGGTGCACAGATCCCCACCTAACTCACGTCAGGGTTGTGTATTGTTGTTAAACTACAAACAATATATGTGATATAAATGCGAAAACTAGACTAAATGTGCCTAATTACTAGATTCCAAATCGTAAGTACCTGCAATGAGGACCTGAAATCAAAAGAACACAGGGAAGGAAAAAGTACATGGGGTATTTAGTTGCAACATCCAGCACGCTGGGCTAATGACCTAAACTAGGTGAAAAAGCACTCTCTAGACATAATATGTCATCCTACTCCAGTGCAGTGCCCTATAAAGAAGATAGACACGTACATGACTGACGAACGAATAACATAAAACACACACTCTATCATTAGTCCACTGGTTGTTTAGGTGGTCTATGATCCAAAAAGGTTTTTTCTGAGGTGTACAAAGAGAGAGGAGGTAAGGAAGGAACAGTGCATACTTGCTACAAATTGGCGAATTGCATCATGAGCCTGTAATACGGAGGGACCCCGTGCTTAATAGCACTCTGCAGAGTAAGTAAGGAAGAAAAACACAGTCTTAGTTTAGTGCTTAGGATAGTACTCACTTTGTAGATGCATTAGGATTCACAAGGTTTTCCCATCAGCCATGCCGTACTTACAATACAGGAGGTGCTCCCTGTCAAGACTGTCCCATCTGCGGCTCCGTGGATAAATGTGGAGCGCGGCGGGATCAGTATAAGTACTCTGCTTAAATGGATAATTGGCAAGTCATTGAGAAAAGCCAAGCAAAAGTTCTGTGTCCGGTCAGATGTATCCGGTCGGGGTTACGGGCCGAGAGACCTGTTGCGCCTCTCCTGTGGACGAGATAGAGCTCGCCCGCGCATGCGTGTTAGGTCGGATTCCGTTGAAACTAGAGCGCTGAATAGACAGTGGTACAGCGCATGCGTGGAGTGTCCTTATCAATGTGACAGAAGGCAAAGTAATTCTATTGATAAGATCCCGAAGGAGGAACCAGTTTCATAATTATATATGCAAGTTGCAATGTGAGGTGGTAGGGACCGAGGAAAAAAACAGACATTGTGACCTACTCTTGGATCAGCTCAGTTTCTTGAAATTAAGGCATTGAACAATAATTTGTATTGTGCAAAAGTGGAATGTCTCTTTTCTGCGCACCGAAGGGCATGGATTTCAGTCGGTCAAAAAGAGTTTCTGGTTTGTAATATTTAATGTGTACTACGGAGAAAAACAGGAGATTGTCCCCTGCTGTTAGATAGGTGTAGCCAAACACTATTGCATGACGAAGGAGTTAGATCTTTTGATGTACGTAACGTAACATCGCATGTGTTTCTAGAGGCCAGGTATTGTAGGTAGACTGAAGGGGCTTGTTAACCACACAGAAACATGTCAACACTGGCCTACACAGCGCCAGTAGGCATACTGCAAAAGCGTGTTTGTTCTGAGCACCCTGGGCGAGTGATGTAGATGTTGTTTTTTAACATTCACGCAATAATTCACATCTGACCCCACCACTCACTTACCATCTAAACCCTCACGCACCACACATAGTTATTACATCAGTGCTCCCACGTAGTCGTTGGTTAGTAGCATGCCGCATTCCGTAGAGGGATGTGAAGACCCTTATGATGAAGCATGACACCAAGGGCCCTTTTGGTGTGTGAGGGGTATTTAAAGAACACAGTGTGCTCCCCACCATTGTAGGGACCATGCCAATCTCATTCAGGTGGATTCCTTTTGTTTGTTAGAATTGTGGCCGGGGAGATCGAATCCACTTGTGTGTCCAGGTGGACACTTCCTCTCTCCACTCCTCCTTTTGTTATATTTATTACTCGCAAGCACCCACAAGATTTTCTAGCTGCCAATTAGATTTTGGGGCTGCTAGCTCTCCTCGAGAAGAAGCTAAATCTCCTCAAAAAGACAATTTGGAGTTAAAAAGCTTCTCAAATGTACCGTACATGATGGTTTTTTGTGCCATGATTCTTTTTTTTACTTTCTTTCTTTTCCAAAAGTAAGAAAATGCCCCAGAGACTTCACCTTCCCGTTCCTATCCAGCAGGCTCCTCCCAGTGCCTCCGGGTCACTTTTCATTTGGCTTTGGAGCTGGAAGGATCACTCACCTTGTCTGCTGGATATATACCATTGGATTTAAGGACTTTGTATTCAATATTTCAAAGGTAAGTTCAGAAACTGGTGTATAAGGCTGTTGTTTATTTGTTTAGGGGCATGCACCAGGATTTATTAGTACTTTTATTAAATATTTTAACATTTATAGTGGTGGGTGGCCTGCAGTTTCAGTAGGGGCATAGTTGTTTTTTTTGCATGTATTTTTCTTCTTTTACAAAGGAAACATGTTGCACAGTTTAGTATATACTCTACAAGTTTTTAAATACATTTGCAATATTCATTTCATTCACTATGTGGCCTACTCTGCCAATTGGCCTTGCAGCCAGTATGCCCAGGACTAGTCATGGGTGCATGGAACAACTGCTCCTGTTTCTGTGGTGTCTGTTAATTTAAAACATCATTTAGACCATGGATGGCATTGGATTAAATAAAAAATGTGTTTTTTGGGTGGGTACTGCATGTTTTTTTTCTACAAACAGTGTATTGGTACGGTAATATATTCAATGTCTTCGGAGGATGTGTGTTTTATTTTTTTTAGCAAACACAATACTTTTCAGACACTCACCCCCTGTCACAGATCTGGGTTTAATCCAACATCATTCTTCTGTTCACTAATACACCCCCGTTTGGACCCAGCCATATGCAAATCAGTCTTGACCTTGTACCTCATGGGAACAGTCCAGGACGAACTGCCAAGCCAGGTCCTCCATGGACCAGAAACAAGCATCCTGGACCAGTTTTAGAGTTTTACTCCTCATCAGCCAGGCTAGCTTGAATCCAGTGGCAAAGCGAGAATGGGACCCACGTCTGGGCATACCCTGGCCACTTAAGCCAAACATAACAAACATAATAGGATGTTTGGTGGAGTGCGGAAACTTTTCAAACACTCACCCCCAGTCACAGATCTGGGATTAATCCATCATCATTCTGCTGCTCACTAAGCCACCCTGGTTTGGACCCAGCCATATGCAAATCAGTCTTGACCCTGTACCTCATGGGTACAGTCCAGCCCGAACTGCCAGGCCAAGTCCTCCCTGGACTGAAAACAAACATCCTGGGACCGGGGTCGGAGTTTCACTCCTCATCAGCCAGGCTAGCTTGAATCCAGTGACAAAGTGAGCCAGAGACCCACGTCTGGACATACACTGGCCACTTAGGACAAACATAGGAACCACAATAGCATGATAGACGGAGTGCTGAAACTATTCAGACACTCACCCGCAGTCACAGATCTGGGGTTAATCCATCATCATTCTTCTGCTCACTAAATTACCCAGGTTTGGGCCCAGCATATATAAATCAGTGATGTACCTATACCTCATGGGAACAGTCCAACCCGAACTGCCAGGCGAGGTCCTCTCTGGACCAGAAACAAGCATTTTGGGACCGGTTTCAGAGTTTCACTTCTCATCAGCCAGGCTAGCTTGAATACAGTGGCAAAGTGAGCAAGGGACGCACATCTGGGCATATCCTGGCAACTTAGGACGAACATCGCAAATACAATAGGATGATGGATGGAGTGCTGAAACTATTTAGACACTCACCCCCAGTCACAGATCTGGGTTTAATCCATCATCATTCTTCTGCTGACTAAGCCACCCCAGTTTGGACCTTGCCATATAAAATCAGTCCTGACCCTGTGCCTCATGGGAACAGTCCAGCCCGAACTGCCAGGCCAGGTCCTCCCTGGACCGGAAACAAACATCCTGGGACCTGTTTCGGAGATTCACTCCTCATCAGCCAGGCTAGCTTGAATTCAGTGGCTAAGTGAGCAGGGGACCCAAGTCTGGGCATACCCTGGCCACTGAGGGGAAACATAGCAAACACAATAGGATGATGGACGGAGTGCTGAAACTTTTAAGACACTCACCCCAGTCACAGATCTGGGTTAAAGTCATCATCATTCTTCTGCTAACTAAGCCACCCCAGTTTGGACACAGCTATATGCAATTCAGTCTTGACTCTGAATAACATGGGAACAGTCCAGTCCGAACTGCCAGGCCAGGTCCTCCCTGGACCGGAAGCAAACATCCTGGGACCTGTTTCGGAGTTTCACTCCTCATCAGCCAGGCTAGCTTGAATTCAGTGGCTAAGTGAGCAGGGGACCCAAGTCTGGGCATACCCTGGCCACTGAGGGCAAACATAGCAAACACAATAGGATGATGGACGGAGTGATGAAACTTTTAAGACACACCCCAGTCACAGATCTGGGTTAAAGTCATCATCATTCTTCTGCTAACTAAGCCACCCCAGTTTGGACGCAGCTATATGCAATTCAGTCTTGACTCTGAAACATCATGGGAACAGTCCAGCCTGAACTGCCAGGCCAAGTCCTCCCTGGACCAGAAGCAAGCATCCTGGGACTGGTTTCAGAGTTTTATTCCTCATCAGCCAGGCTAGCTTGAATTCTGTCACAAAGTTGGCAAGGGACCCATGTCTGGGCATACCCTGGCCACCCTTGGCAAACATAGCAAGCACAATAGGATGATGGGCGGAGTGCTGAAACTTTTCAGCCACTCGCCCCCAGTCACAGATCTGGGGTTAATCCCTGTCTATCTATCCTTTTTTTAATCCCCTAGCAGGACTGCTGTACAATATTTGATTTCCATCATGCTTCTACCTATAATATGGTGGTATGATCGTGGGGGCCAACATATGCCACATACGCAACCGCCAGCCCTCTGGCATGACCTATAGCTGGCCTGCGGTGCCCTCCATGATAGCCACCATTGTGGGAGCTGGCCTGATGGTGTCTTGTACAGTCAGTCTCTATGTTCTTCATGCTCTATGTGCTCTCATTGATGCGTGGTGTGGAGATAAACGTTGATACCTCAGATGTTTTTCATGTTTGTCTATTGTTGTTTCTATCTCCCTCTTTTTGATTCTAGGTTTCTTCAGGAGCTATTTAGTTGCAGCCTTGCTGTAGTGTTTCACAGAATTGGCCCGCCCTGATCAAATAAAGGTCTTTCGACCCCTTCACTCACTCGCACCATCACACCACAGCTTGTTTGGTCCAGATGAAGCGCCATGGATCGTTGTGACCAACGAGGCACGAAACATATTGACCTTTTACTTACTTTGGCAGATTATGCCTGTTGAAGTCACTCACGACTCTTTGGGACTTTTATTCTGACAAGGGTACCCTCACAATTAATACATCGACTCCTGGTATCCCTTATCCAGTTTTAACTTTTCACATACTCATTCACCATTCACAGAGGACACCCCTCACCCCGCACACATCAGACGGCTGTTCTATGAAAGATTTCCTCTAAAGTGACATTTCCGGGGACCCATAGGGCATTGCAGTGCCTGCCCGACGCGGAGCAAACGCCCGATAATGAACCATGACATCCTTCATACGGACACCTGGGCAAGAGTCAAGTTAGGCAATGGGTCAAGTACAACTGCAAGCATCCAGACGCAAAGCGGCTTAAAACAAGGCTGCGTTTTAGCCCCCAGCCTATTCAATCTGTTTTTATCTGACTTAGCTCCGCACATTGAAAAACCAGAGTCTCACCCCCCGAAACTGGTCAACGAGCCAATCGCCATATTACAATATGCGGACGATATAGTTCTGTTGAGCCAAACTCCCATTGGCCTTCAGAGATCAATAAACAACCTTGTGACCTACCTGGATAAGGAACAACTGGAGTTAAGTAAAGAAAAAACAAAAATAGTTCGCCTATTTGATCGTAAGAAACTCAAGTTCAAATGGTCGGCTAAGGGGGCAACTGTCGAAGACGTCAGCTCATATAAATACCTGGGTGTAATAATTGGGCAGGGTGCAACCCACAAAGATCACAAACTGGCTCTAATAGCAAAGGCACATTCTTTAATTTTTGCATATAAATTACTTCGCAAAAAGATGGACAGTCCAAATTTCTCTCATTTACTCAAAGTAATGGCCGCCCAAATACTACCTAAATTGTCCTACGGCCTGGCTCCATGGCGTGGCAAAGAAGTGTACATATTGAACACATTGCAGACAAAGATTTATAAAGCAGTTTTTGACCTGCCTAAATCTGTCTCGCCCTCGCAGGTCAGATAGGAATTTGGCCTCCAGCACCAGAAATTTTGAGTAATGAGCTGTTTTATTAAACTGTGCCACATGCTCCGCTCTTCTGATACGAACTCTTTAAATAGCCTATGTTGGGAAGAAATTAAGCTCCAGGGGGATCATGTAACATCCAACTCCTGGGGAAGCTTTTTGAGAGAGTCCCTGGCTGAGTTGGCCCTACAAACAGCATGGGCCAAAAGACTGGATCGAGGAAGCTTTGGCAAAATAGTAAATAGCGCAGCCAAAAAGAAATCCCTATGGGCAGACAAACAAGAGTTCTCCAAGCGGCGGCATGGGTGGACAGTAATTAATACATATAGGGCCTTATGTAGGTAGCCTAACATTTACCGCTTCATAAATACCGAATGTTACCGATTCGGTATTTATGAAGTGGTAAATGCTATGTAGGTAATCAGTCGGTAAAAATTACCGAATCGGAATTGGTCGGTAATTTAGAATCGGTATTTACCGATTCGGTAATGGTAACTGTCTTCCCATTGATTCCTATGGGCCAGGAGGCCCATAGGAATCAATGGGAAGCCAGTTACCATTACCGAATCGGTAAATACCGATTCGGTAATGGGGGGAGCACAATCAAGGGTGGCAGGGTGTCACAGTGACACACTGTTGCACCCCTGATTCCTGCATGTGTGCACATGTGGCACACATACATGCCCTAAAAAAATGCTTTTTCTAAGCCATTCGTCATTTACCACCAACTTTTAGTTGGCGGTAAATAACGAATCCACACAACACCCACACACTCCCCCTACATCTCATTTCAGGATTCGGTATTTACCGAATCGGTAAAATTACTGAATTGGTAATCTTACTGATTCGGTAAATTACCGAATCCTGAAATGTCCCCCCTACATACCAAAAGCCTGAATACCGGTCGGTAACGGGATTTTTACCGAAAATCGTCCGTTACCGACCGGTATTAGGCTACCTACATATGGCCCATAGATTCTTGAGGCCACAACCGTATCTATCCGCCCATTTCAGCTCACAACTAAAAACCAGTTTTTTAAAATTCCGAATGGGTGTGCATGAGGCTAAGGATTTATACCCCCAGTGGAAAAAGCCATTCAATACGGAATCCTGCAGACTATGTGGCTTTAAAAAAGAAACATGAATCCATCTAACATGCGCTTGTACAGCCACTTTAGACCAAAGGAGAAAGTTCTTGAAACCAATTTTTATTGAGCTGAACATTCGCTCTAGCAGGCAAGCGGTGATTTGCTGGCTAGAGGGTACCTCGTCGATACTAGCTTGTCGTGGAACTAAATATATGAACCTAGTCTGCAGACCTTTACGTCAATTTGAGGGAGAGCTTAATTACCTTGAGTCTAATGAGATCACCAGCACCCCTTTGGGTTCTTATTCCTCTGTCGTCCCATCCAAGCTATTAATGTAATTGTTTTTAACTTGAATCCTACTGATAAGTGATGTGGATTTTACTCTGGATATTAAGGTTTTAGTTCAATGTGGTATTTATTTAGGGGGGGGTTGTTTTGTAATGATTTTAAGTAATCAAACAATAAATTTACTTCACAGTGACATCCTTCAGGGTGTGTGAGGGTGACAAGACATGCGCTTGCCTCTTGCTAGTGGGTTCTAAACCTAGGTACCTCATTTCACCAATTTTTTTTTTTCTCCCCTACTTCTGGTGAGTTGGTGACTTTCAGCAACCCCATTTTTGGAACAGTTACCCCCATTTGGTTTCATGACTGGTGATAGGTACATTGATTTCTTGATTTGGAACTGGAGATAGACATGTGATGTTTTCAGTCACACCATTACATTATGTGGTCGCTAGGCTAAATGTTATGCTGATGGCAGTTGCAAGTTTGATCAGCCTGATACATTTAGCCACTTGTCTATGTTTGTTGATTTTTGTGATTGCTCACTCTTAATTGATCGCACATCAGTCATAAAATGAATGATTGCAAAGGACTATGCTCTTGCTCTCCCTCTCAGTCTTCTTGATACACTCCTTGATTCTACAATATCATTTCTGTTTTACAGTCCGCTGGCCTTCTCTTCTCTGGCACAAAAGGCAAATGCACCATAACACCCATGCTTAACTTACTGGACCTCTTCAGCCAGGCACCCAAGATTGATGGAGAATCCAAGAAGAATGTGGATGCACCCCTCAATTTGGAAATACAGTATAGTTTTTCTTTTAATAATCCTTTTTTAGAACTGTGTGTATTACTCACTTAACTCCTACTTAATTTCTATTTGCTATTTTACAAACCTAGGTGACAGAACATTTAGATAAACTTTGCAATGCATTTAAGTTAACTGTGTTTTAGTAATTCCTTTGTGTCCTCCCACAACAGATTGATGATGGTTGGCTGCTCACCGCCCAGAATGTATTGTCTTTGTGTAGTGTAGTGTTTGTCTTTGTCACACCTTTCCCAAAATCCCCTTTCCCATCCATTCACCAAACCACTAACCCTCTTCCCCAAGCTGTGAGATTTATTGAGGTGTGATGTAATAATTTACGCCATTAATTATTCACACACTTGTGGTGAAAGCAACACCAACTCAGCGTAGGATCTTCACTTCTTATATTACCTAAACAATAGCACACTCTGCCCCATTTACCCACCTATGCATAAAAAGTGATCAATATTTTAGATATAGAAGAACCTCATTTACCAGCATCAGCATTCAGGCATTGTGTTGGGTAAAAGCTTAACCATGTCCACTCCAGAGTTTGGACCCGATTACGGTGTCGGGCGGACCATCATCAACAGGTCATCGATGGATGTAGGCCCAACATCTAGGGCAATGGACCGACCACCAGATTAAGATACCGGCAGTCAGAGCGCATTTGCTTTAAACAGCCTCAGGGAGCCCATCGGGGCAGTGGTCGGAGCCTAATCCCAGCAATGGAGTAGGTGCCTGCAGAGGGATTGGGATGTCAGATTCTGATAGCCTTCTTATGGCAGTGCAACCTCCATGAAAACACAGTAATCTTCCGTGGGCCTTTGCTATTTGGCTAGGGAGGCATATGTGGTACCCTCCCAAACACCCATGCACCATTTAAAATATGATTCACAATTACGGTTTGTGCAGCGGTTCTTTTCCCGGGCCACTGCACAAGCTGTAATAGTAAAAAGCATTTTGCGACCGCCTGCAGGGTCCTTGTTCGATGGTCTTGTGTTCGAAACGATGGTGGCAAGATGCTCACCTAACTATCATCATAATTAGGGCTGGGTGAAGAATTCTACTCCGTAGGCAGAGTTAGCAGACTTTTGCCCATTCCAAGCTCTGCGCGGGGCACGGAGTTCTGCAAAATTCTACAAAGAGATAGGGAGCGGAGTTTTTTAGGTCTCGCCTGAGCCAGCGCATGCGCTGTCTCAAGCGGGACTTTTAGTAAGCGGGTTTTGAAAGTGCTACCCAGAGGCAGTCGGTCACCAGCTTGCTGTTACGCGCACAAGCACGCGCAGCCGCTAGCTTTCAGCGCCCGAGGCGCCATCTGGACCCTGATTACTTTCACTTTTGCCGCTCGCATGTTTGCCATCGCGCGCGCGCACCCCTGCTTTCACTTTTGCCGTCTTGTTTTATTTGTGGTTGGCCACAATCGCCACTCTAAACTCGCACCACATTTTGCACCATTTGCTATACCCTTTGGCAGCCATTGTAGAGCGGTAAAGGTGTAGAATGCGACAGACCGCTAGCTAGAAAAACCCCTTAAATCCACAAGAGTGCGCTCAGACTCCAGGGACTTCCCCGGAGTAGGCTGGGTTATCACTGCAATGAATACCTCCAAAAACACATGTAAAGCGGTGTCTTAAAATAACGCTGAAGGAATCTTCTAAGCAGAAAGGACGCGGTATGGGACAGGGGGGGTCTTTTATGTGGCGAAATGTGCTGACCTGGAATAACTTAATCGACTGACAGCCCTGGGTACCGTTTGCTGCATGTGAGAGCTTAAACCGCTGCTGCCAGTCCGGGACCCTTCTCAGCACAGGTGGGGTCTGCCGTTTCATTTTAGCAGGGTCTCTCATTCAGAGTAAGGTAAATTCAGATGCGCGTTAGCGATTGGTCACGCAGTATATGCCAGGTGGACTCGTTCACAGCCACTTGCAGCGCACAAGCTCGTCAACTAGACTAGCCCCCGCTTCCGTTACTGGCACTGCACTCTTCTTTGCATCTAGTTAGTCAAACGTGAACACAACAAGAGGTTCTGCTCTTGATGCAAGGAGATAAGACGCTTAACTGTGTTCCTGGGGTAACTCATAAAAACATCGAATTACTGGGCCTGTGGAGAAAGCTTAAATAGCTGTTCCATCTCAATTCTCGAACGGGGTGAAATGGTAACATTTTAGAAACCCGCACAAGAAATCTAAGTCAGTTGAAGTACGAGAGAAACGTGTAGCCTATTTGATATGCTTATTAATGTATTATTGCGAAACAGGCCTAACTGACGCACTGGCTCTCCCTTTCAACTGCAGTCAGCAGAACTCCCTCTCCTGCAAGCGGTCCATGCGTAGCTTCCCTCTCTGACAGAGTAATGAAAGTCTCACGATTTGTAGAGAAACTACTAAATACCAGGGAAAATCCTCCACAGTAAGGGTAGTATGATGGAGCAAATTCTACTGCTGGATTATCCTCTGGAATAACAAGCATTTGAATGCAATAGGTCTCGCAGTTATGCAAGTTTAAGCTATTGGCATTGTAAATGACAATGCCTTTTATTTGTTTTTAAACCAAAAACAAAAATAAAAGGCGTTGTTATTTGCAATGTCAATAGCTCAAACTCGCGTAACTGCGATACCTATTGCATTGCAAATGCTTGTCTCTACTTACCGCTAGCGAGCCACCTAAAAGAAATATCACTCGCTAGAACTCCTGTTGCTGAGATTTTTCAACACGGGCAGTCGCAGCAGGTTGCGACCGCTTATGTTAAGAAATCTGCCACTCGCATTGAGGAAGCTGCCGCTCGAGTAGAACGTCTACTTGAGCGGCAGAAAGCAGCAGCGCCCTCTGGCGTGACACAGTGTGCCATTTGTGCTGATTTTGCAGTGTGGGACAAACTCCTGGCTGTGCAAATCAGTGTGAGCAGCGCGACTTAACATACTCTGCCTCTGGATGAACTCTGTGGAGATTCTCTGTCATTTCGCTGACTTCCGCAGAGCAGAACTCTGTGAGCTTTGCTCAGGACTAATTGTAATCAGTCCCTTTGAGTCCATTTCATGATTAAAGTATTTACTACTTTAGTTTATAAAATACTTGCTTGCTATTGGTCTGAATAATTTAGTACTGCACATTATATTTTCACTATCAAGTATTCTTTGCTGTGTCGTAGTCTGGTCTCAATTCAATGTAAAGCTATGTTATAATACTATATAGCCTGCTACTACTACCACCACCATAGCACCTTGGAAAACCATGCAGCACTCACTTTATCTATTCATGTTAGAGAACTATGGATCTTTGTTGTACTTGTAGGCAATATTGGCAATGGAACCCCCCTCCTCCCTCTTTGTGCTCAAGATAGTTGAAGACTACAGAGGCCAGGAGAGTAGTAGGACAAGGGTACCACATAAATAAATGTTAAGCGCTATCAGCAGATTTAAAAAAACAGGCTGCTGCTGAGCTATAAGGCAACAGTGCAAAGTAAAACACCTAAAAAAAGAATTGAAGCATAAATAACGTAAAATATATATTTATTATCTTATCAAACAAAGCAATAAAAACCCACCCCTTCTACCCACAATTGGCCCAACCCTCTCCGCAAACAAATCTCCCTGTCCCAAACCAATGTCTAAATGTCTATTGTCCATAAACTAAAGTCCAAACTGTCCTGGTCCCATCCCTCTCCACCGTCAACAAGTCTCACCCCCCAAAACAAATGTTAAGAAAAGGGCAGAAGAGGGCACTAAACATGGTGGGCCAGGAGTTTGCTGAGATGCCCCTCCATCTGTATGTGTCTGGCTTTAATGCACATCAGCCTCTGCAGGATGCAGTGGATGTTGGGGGGCAGCAGTAATAAAACAACAACTGCGGATGGCTGCTTTGGACTGCGGAGCCGGTGTTGAGGGGCTTGGGGGCTGTTTGAGGCCTTGGCAGATGCCTACTCCTCCTTCTCCTAGGCCACTGCTTGTACTCTGCCCGTATGGTGTCCAGCTTCTACTGCCACAGATGAGCTTCTACATCCTGCCGAGATGGATGACCAGCAGGAGTGGCCAGAAAGAAAAAAGACAAATTGTAGTCAATGCTCTGTGCAAAACACCATTTGATTTGATGTGATTAGAGTCACAGCCACTATCCACACATACCTTGAATAAAACTAAAGACAAATGGCAAATGCATTAACTGTCTAAAAGGAAATAAGGCAGAATAAACACTGCGCACCGGTTTTGAAAAAAAAAGTGATTTCTTTTTCTTTTGAAGGATTTGCTAGTAAAAACTAAACAGACACTGTGTGGAAAAATAAAAATCAATTACCTCTCATTGAAGAGTAAGGCAATATGCACTATAGAGTACAAGTATTCTCTCTCTTGTGCTAAATTAATATAGGTATACTAGCTCAGCTGGTGCCCCAGTCGTACTCATTTTTTTACCCACAAATTCACAGATGCATCCTTTGCTACTCGCTGCAGTCTTCAGCTGGGGAAGCTGTAATAGACAAACATCTTATTTCAATGGTCCTGCTCTTCTCTAAAATGCCTTTTAACTTTATCCTGATTACAAGGCAGATGAATAATATTAATAATGCATGTTACCTATAAAATCAATTATGCAGACATCCTGTCTGTCTTAAGTAGATTGTAGGAAATGCAATGCACTGCAGTACAGGGAAGGGATTAAGGAACAGGCTATAGATTGTATTTGACATGTTTATCACAGCCTATCCCATCCACAAAAGTCAAGGCACTTACTTAGTCCCACTTTACTCCCAGGCCTCACCTTCCACTACCCTTTGTAAATATTTTTTAAAACAAATATATTTGCTTTGCAGTAAGGAAAGAAAACTTAAATTACTCCACTCAGGATAAATTAGAGGGATTAGGCCGGGTAAGTAGACACTTTACTGATCATCATCAAGTGTCTAAGCTTTGGCTAGTGAAGCACTTTGGTTGACAATCTTGAAAGGGAAAAATGTGAACAGGCGTAAATCTGTGGTTGAAGTGGAATACCACTCAATCAGGAGTCCAAGCTCAAGCTGAATAGGATTTGAGGCCACCTTGAGTTTGCACCAAGGTAAAGCTGAAGCTTGCTACCTGAATTTTGTGGGTAAACACCCACCAGTGGACTCCTGACTTAGTGGTATTCCCCTCAAACCACTGGTTTTGTTTACTCCAGAAAACTGTTATTTTTCTTTCTTTTCAAGGATTTCCTAGTTAAAAAAACTAAACAGACACTTTGGGGCCGATTCCGATTCCGGCCGTAAAACGTACCGACCAACATGGACCGGGAACGGGGACCGACCGACACGGACCGGCGCCGTACGACCCGTGCAGTATGATGCAACGCGTGTGAATTACAACCGACACATACGGAATACAAGCAGTACGACCGAGCCGTAGGGAAACCAGTAATTCACCAGAAAATGGGACACGATTCGCACCGACCGACACGTACACACGATGTCAGAACCGCGCAGTACGATGCAATGCCAGACAGACTCGCAAGGAGCCCAAACCGCATGACCATCACACACAGAAAACAGGGACTTGAAGCAATAGAGATCTTCGCGACCGACGCGTATGAAACACAGAAGAAAGTCAGCGTGAAAGACCCGGAGAAGCCCGCACGAGCCAACATCAGTGTCCGTCTTGGTCAGAAGAACGTCTCCTTCATGCCTAAAAAACCCAAATAAAAAAATACAAAAAAAGGACCAAACAAGCAATGACAAAGTCAATAAATATAAAAAAAATACTTGGAACAAAGACACACCCACAACTCCACTTATATAAAGGCCACAAATCACTACCATGATGCTTTGCAAATTCAAGAGAACAGCCAGCAGAGTACACCATCAGTCAGGAACCACAGACACACTCACAACTCACCCATCGCATAACTTTCACACCATTAGCACCTCACCATAAGCACTCACACATACACCTATCAAAACTAACACTCACCCACCCTAACTTGCACCCTCACACACACATCACTCACCACCACCACCCATCACAATGCCCCCAAAGAAGAATCCAAAGTTCACAGAAAGTGACTTAGAAGTCCTGGTAGATAAAATCATCAGAGTAGAGCCACATTTGTTTGGTGCATTGGTCCAAGGGACCCCATGTCACAGAAAACAAAGATGTGGGCGAGGATTGTGGACAAGGTGAGCGCACAAGCACCAATGTTGCGCACAAAGGATGATATCCAGAACAGGTGGTATGACGTGCGCAGGAAGGTCAAGAAACTCATCGAGAAGGATCACGCCTTGAGTCAGCGCACTGGTGGTGGCCCTCCTGCCAAACCAGTATACTTCAGGTCCTGGGAGGAGAAGGTGCGGGACATCTTACCACCAGAGAGCATCCATGGTCTATCAGACATACCAGAGCCTGGTGAGTACACAACCAATTTACTCAATATTGTGTGGCAATACACACATATCACTGTCAAGGGGACAGTGAAACCATGCACTATTAGCAAAGCCACAGTAACCAATAGATAATCATCCCAAGATGTGTATGCTAGTCAGACAAACACTATACCTGCCATCTCAAAGTGACTTGTAACTGTGTCATGGCATGTACAAATATACCAACAAATAGAGCAAGGCAGTGGCACAAATCTAAATAAACACTGTCAGACATTTTGCCACCGCAAACATACTACCTCACAGTGCAGCTGACTGACAGGAAGGAATAGTGGGTATGCTGGTGATGTGAGTGTATCCAAAAGCATGATGGGGTTTGTAGTCACAGATAATGCTCCCCCTCCCAATTGGCCCATCAAGACCTCTCTGAACATTGCTCACATCATAGGGAGTGCAAAATAACTAACAAGATGGCTGACACTGGGTCCTGTTGTGGGGAGCGCAAGGCCCTGGTAGGGGTTGTGCTCAAATCAGAAGCAGGGCACCACTGCCTGACATCCTGAAAGCCAACTTGCACGCCCTCCAACGAAAGCACGTTTCATGGTGGGATATCTGGCCGGGTGGGAAGGAGGATTGACAGTTCTGACCATACTTACCAGGATGTGTAGACACACACACTCCTCAACACAAACTCCAAGCAACTCACCTGGGATAATGCATTGACTCACACTGTAGTGAAATATCACCCAAAGATACACCGCACTGGTTTCTGCAGTGGGAAGCACAGGGGCTCTCTTTGGACTTGTAGCCAAACAAACAACAGGACTGCACAGTCAGCCATCTTACCATTGCTGTCTCACTCCCTCACAGGGAAGCAGAGTCAAAAGGAAGGAAGTATGGGCATGTTGGGAAGGGGGGTGTAGCCAAGAGCATGATGGGAGTTGCAGTCACAGACAATCCCCACCCACCTACAAGGCCCAGCAAGCTCACACTGAACCATTCTCACCTCACAGGGAGTGGAAATGGACTGATAAGATGTCTAATACTGGGCTCTGTTGTGGGGAGCACAAGGCCCTGCTGGGAACTGGGCACCATCAAACACCAGGACTGCACTGTCAGCCATCTTGCCATTGCTGTCACACTCCCTCACAGGGAAGCAGAGTCAAAAGGAAGGAAGTATGGGCATGCTGGGAAGGGGGGTGTAGCCAAGAGCATGATGGGAGTTGCAGTCACAGACAATCCCCACCCACCCACATGGCCGAGCAAGATCACACTGAAACATGCTCACCTCACAGGGAGTGGAAATGGACTGACAAGATGTCTGACACTGGGCTCTGTTGTGGGGAGCACAAGACCCTGCTGGGAACTGGGCACCAACAAACACCAGGACTGCACTGTCAGCCATCTTGCCATTGCTGTCACACTCCCTCACAGGGAAGCAGAGTCAAAAGGAAGGAAGTATGGGCCTGCTGGGAAGGGGGGTGTAGCCAAGATCATGATGGGAGTTGGAGAACATTGACAAGTCAAATCACATATGCACGTACAAAACTCAGCACCAGACTCATTAACGACGGTGACATCATCACTTGTATGAAATGAGATGGGAACTAGGAACACAGGAAAAAAACACTTTCTCCCAAGAGATCACAGGCATACCGGACTGTGACCATGTCGTACCAACTCACCAATGTGACGCACAAAGACTAGCAAAAACTGCTTTCACACATGCCCCAATCTTGCAATATATCCTAAGTGGAATTCCACATATGTCCTTGTTAAAGGTCAAATGTGGACAGGGATGACACACCTGTGTTAGCCAAGTGATGGCCCTTGAGGAGTAATGGCCATGTACAGTCAATTCTATACATGAGCTGGTCATGCACACACTTCGCCATGCACATTGAAATGCTTCATGTTGTCTGGAAAATGTGCTACAACAATATCAATCTCTGTCCGTGACAACTTTGGACAATGCAGTGTACAGTCACGCATCCTGACATACAGTAACAAATGTTATGTATGTGAACCATTGATGCCTGTAGAAACATAACTTACATTGTGTGTCTCTTCCAAACACTGGTGGTGCTGGGGATACAGCAGCAAACAAAGAGAAGTCCCTGTCCCAGACTCCGGTGGACCCTCAGCTCTCTGGTGTGGATCAGTCTCTGTCCTTTTCGGATGATGAAGAACAACCTGGCACCTCCGGTGTGAGTCATCATGCAGCCGCAGCAGTACAAACATCTGCACCCGTTGCACCCACGCCCCCATCATCTGGCAACAGACAGGGCACCCCCGCCAACACGGACAGACCAAGGACACAGAATTCCGACAGCACAGGGACACAGGCCACCCAGGAAGCTACAGACAACACCACCAGTAACAACACCCAAGGGGGCCCAGGGTCACCAGTGCGTGCTGTCTCAGGTCCTGCACGTGTGGCTGGGGGTGGTGAGAGGGGTGGTAGGCAGAGGTCACGGCTTGCAGAGGGGTCTGGATTGCATGATGACCCCCAACTGGCACGCATCATAGATGCGTACCAGGATAGCACAGGAGTATTCGGCCAGGTAGTGGGGATCCTCAAGGACATTCAACAGGAGCAGGCTGCCCATCATGCTCGCATGGAGTCCTAGTGGTATGCACTTACTGCGGTGCATATGGACATACTCACATGCCTCCGCCAGATAAGCACCAACATTTTCACACCTCCCTGTGCAGCCACAACATCTGTTGCCGCTAGATCTGCTAGTGCCACAGAGAGGGAGGATGACTCTGGTGGAGAGTCCTCTGCACCATAGATGCCTGTACCTGGGGATCCCCTGAAGAACCAGAACCTTTTGGGCCTTGCGGCGCAGGGTACGCCCTATGTCTCCGGAGTTCACCTGCTTCACTACACAGAGACACGAGACACTCTGTCGGCGTTAGAAGATTGGATTTATTTAGCTGCAGCTAGTACAGTTATCCTAGAAGTACACAAAGTAGGTTCTCAGGAGACTGCCACTTCACTCTGTGGTGCATCAGGTTAAATACAAAATACAATTATTAACGGAATACACTCCCAAAGCATATAAAAAAGAGCCAATAAGGAAAGTTGTAAAACAAAGCGGAACCAATAGAAAAGGTTTGAAAACAGAAATATCGGATGACTCGAAGAGACCGCTCCTCCAACTGTGTTTGTCACCCCACCCTCAGGCTAATACATTACAGATTCATAACTAACTTGCAGGTGGTGAGATACGTTTGTGTGTATTGGAGGACAGTCATGAAACGAGAGAATACTAGCAGGAGACAGTGAAGGCCAGTCGATAAGATAAGGTCAGGAAAGAATAGTGTGAGCCAACAGATAGTTGAGACGCGGATTAGAAAAGCCAGACAGGGATTAGTGTACTCGGCTAGTTCTAACACCAGCTTTGCAAATAGAGGCCGAGGGCGTATTTCGACACCAGGCTACAGAAAAAGCAGAATAGACTTTGTTCGCCGTGCTGCCTGAGTGATGGCAACACAAAATGGCGGCGGGCCACAAAATGGCGGATCGATTCGATCGTGATCGAAAATCGAAGTTCCTCAGACCCTCCTCAGGCAAGATAGACTCATGTTAATCTGAGTCCACGTCCATGCCATGAGGTCATCGAGCTGTTGCTGTAACATCATTCTTATGTTTTCCGTTACTTGTGGCTTGGGTTTTGGGATGCACATAGTAGCACAAAGATCACAGATAGCGGGACCACAGTGCATACAAAGGCAACAGGAAAATATAATGGTCAGGATTATACCAAGGAACGTCAGTACTTTCCAACCCCATTTGGACAGTAGTCCCCAAAACCATTCCGTTAAAGACCAAGCTCCTTCGTCCTGATGAATAGACTCAGAGATTATGTGCAACTTCGAGATAGCTTGGTATACTGTCGGAGCGTCATTAGGAATAAAAATACAGCAACTTGACCCGATCAATTTGCACACTCCACCACGATCGGCAAGAACAAAGTCTAAGGCAACTCGATTTTGCAAGGTCATAAGACGATCCGCCTGTAGTTCTGCCGTGATGTTACTTAAGGCTCCTACAGTGATGTTTATTGTAGTCTCTACGACACGGACCAATTGCCTTATATTTCTGCTGTTAGCCATTGGACCCCAGAAGGGAAGGAAACCTTTAAGTAAAATTCCTCCTTCTTGTTCTGCTGTGTCCTTTGAATCAATAATCCCTCTGCCATATCGGGTTCGGTGATGATTTGCGGAAGCAGTGTAAGTAGGGGGAAGAAGAAAAGCTATATAACAAGTACCAGAGAAACCCGTTGGTAACCAAGTATAAGCTCTATCATAGCAGATGAAATAGGTGCCTTGAGAAGGCACTAAAGAAGGCGAGTTCTGAGAGGAATAAACGTACGTGTAGGAGCAGTTATTCCTTTGTGTAGTGTCAGAAGGGCGATCATTGATCTGTAAGCAGAAGTTACCCTGATGTGGTATAGTCCAGATTGGCGAGGACTTTCTTTTTCCAACCTTACTATTGAGACTCGACATATATTGGGTGACGTTCCAATTGGTGTATGCTTTTCTTTCGTCGATGGAGATTTTGCTGTTTTCCATGATTTTAGCCATAACTACCACACCCTTAATCAAGGAACTGTGACTAAAATCCGGATAATTGATATGTGAATTAATAGGTCGTCTGAATTTGCTTTGATAAGCATTAGAGAAGATGACGAAGTAAGCCCAAGCAGAACCTTCATAAGAGAAAGGAAGGACGAGATATGGCATTCCTTTCTCTGTGGTATGTGGCATAAGACGACACACCCAACAATCAGTTGTATTAACCACTAATTGGTGTTGATGTAATAGCTGGATAAAGGAATTGTTATAATACTCAGTTCTTCTGACGAGTTCATGTGAAGGGAGAGTATAAAAGAGGTGTGGAGAGATAGTAGAGGAAGGCAAAGAGGAAGAAGGGGAGGTATTTCTTGGCTGCAAAGCATAAATTATCCACCCAATAATTGCCAAAACAATACATAATGATATAAAAACACATAAAGTTATACTAAAACGACTGTACATTATTTTACAGGATATTTTCTTCATTTCATCTCTTCTTTCTTTATTACTTAGTGTAGTTTCCATCTTACTAATGGATGCTCACAGCAATTTTCCTCAATCACTGAAGTCACGATGCTCTACCGTCCTATGACACTGAAGATCCTGCAGACCTATTGTCACTACTCAGGTCGTGATTTAGACTCCTACCGTGACCCTGCAACCGGGACAGAATACTACACAAGGGAGAAGAAAGTCTTAAATGTTCTTTGGCCTGGGTCTCAAGTTGTAATGTTCTTTCCCTGGAACATTCTGATTTTAGAACAATGTTCGTGGTTCAGTCGTATCCAAGCGACGATGCGATGGAATTGCTTCCTGTAAAATGTTGTCGTCCTCTTTCTCAGACAGTGTCCCATTCAGGTGTGCATCACTAAAAGGCACGAATCGTGGAGTCTTTTAGCTTTCACAGTCACCAACCCCTCTACGAACCCACTGATCAAAAGGCAAAGGCAAAGGTACTTTCTTGCAATGCACACCGTGAATCCAATTTTTCTTTCCTTCGACTTTAACTGCTGTCCTTGTAGTCAACAAAACCATTCGAGGCTCCCGCCACCTGGGTTGTAAATTGCTGGACCTCTGAAAATTCTTCACAGACACCCAGTCACCTGGTCGGATGGAATGACCTGGGTCTGTGGAGGCCTCCGGCAGAGCACTCTGAACCTGTTGATGAAGAACACGCAATTTAGTCGTAAGGTCATGCAGATAATCAATCAACATTGGATATGGCAAGTCTGAGAATTTCTTAGGGCGAGGTATTCCCCATACGTTGGCCGGACGGCCAAATACCACTTCGTAAGGGCTAAATCCCAAACGAGAGTGTACTGCAGTTCTGGTGGATAGCAGGGCTAACGGCAAAGCATCAGGCCAATTGAGTCCTGTACTTGCTTGAACCTTTGCTAACTTCAACTTTAAAGTTCCATTGTAACACTCTACTAAACCCGCTGATTGTGGATGATTTGCTGCATGGAACTTTTGCTTGATACCAAGACCTGCACAAACTTTCTGCATGACTTGGCCAACAAATTCGCTCCCATTGTCACTCCAGACAATGCGCGGCAAACCAAACCTGGGGAAGAACTCTTTTAGTAGGATTTTAGCTGTGGATAAGGCTGTATTATCTTTTAGAGGGTATGCTTCTATCCATCTTGAAAAGGCGCATATTACCACCAGAACATATTTGAGGTTGTTGCATCGCTCCATATGAATGTAATCGATTTGCAACACCTCAAATGGATATGTTGGAGGAGCAAAGTGACCTGCTGGAGTTGGGGTTCCCTTTCCTGGGTTGTACATTAGACAAACAATACAGTGCTTTACTACATTGTCTGCACATTTTGGGATATTTTCATTCTGCCACACTGGTGCCAGAAGTTTGCAAATGCCTTTTGCACTTAAGTGGGCTGGACCATGAGCCATAGTAACCACTGGGAGAACATAGGCATCTGGTAACAGCCAACGTTGATGTTCAGATAATTCCGCCCAACAACCCTTCTCATCTAACATTCCCGTACTTTCTTTCCACTTGCTCAACTCCCTTTCTGAAGCCTCTTTCTGAATCGTTTTCACGCTTTCCACTGTATTCTCACACATTCCTCTCTCTCTGACCCAATTCACAGGGCCTGCCACAAACATTCGACTCTTTGAATCTCTCGCTGTTTTCTTCGCTATTTTGTCTGCAAATGCATTTCCTCAATAAAATCATCCGTAATCTTCTTGTGTGCACTGCACTTCACTATCGCTATTTGGGTGGGTAAAGCAAGTGACTCAAGGAGAACAGTCACTAATTGACCATGGTGTATTTTGGTGCCATGTGAAGTGAGGAAACCCCTCTCCTTCCAGAGACGCCCAAAACTGAACGCTACACCAAAAGCGTATTGGCTGTCAGTGTACACGTTCACTCTCTTCCCTTTCGATAATACACAAGCTCTTGTTAGTGCTATCAATTCTGCTGCTTGCGCTGAATTGTGTCTAATGCGTGCAGTTTCCACAATCGTATGTAAGGTAGTTAAAGCATAGGCTGAAACTGTATCTCCATTAGGCATCTTAAAACAAGAACCATCTACCCATAGAGTCCCATCCGCACTCTCTAGCGGTGTGTCTCTTAGGTCAATTCTTCCTTTTGTTTCTTCCTCAGTACGGAAGAAACAATCATGCTGATCCTCAACACTCTCCTCATTTGGAAGGGGCAACAAAGTAGCTGGATTCAGGGTATTACATCATTTGATGTGTATGTGACTAGCCAAAAGTGTCAGCTTGTAACCAGTTAAACGTGTACTCGTAAGATGCTGTGTTTTTGTTCTGTTTAGCAAAGTATCCTCTGCATGTGGCACCATGACAATGAGAGTGTTATTCAACACCATTCCAGCAGACTGTCAGATAGAAATTGCTGCTGTCGCTTTGAGACAACTGGGCAATGCTTTAGCTACGGGATCCAATGTAGCCGAAAAATAGGCACATGGCCGCTGTTTGTCTCCAAATTGCTGTGTCAAAACTGACAATGCACAACCTTCTCTCTCGTGAACATAGAGCGTAAAAGGCTTAGGGTAATCTGGAGTGCCTAATAGGGAGCAGAACACAGAGCGGTACGTAAGTCAGTGAAACTCTTTTGGCACTCATTAGTCCAAGGAAGGGGCTGAGGCGTATCTTTTAAAGTGAGTGCCAACAAGGGTTTGACGATCAGAGAGAAGTTAGGGATCCACTGTCTACAATAAGAAGTGATACCCAGAAAGGCATGTACTTCCCTTTGTGTGGATGGTACAGACATTCGCGCAATCGCCTGTATTCGTTCTGGTGTCAAACGTCGTCCCTCCTTTGAGAGGAGATGACCCAAGTAGGTAACCTCTCGACAAACATATTGTAGTTTGGAAGGTGAAACCTTGTGATTCAGTTTAAACAAGTGGTGCAACAAAGCAACAGTGACATCTTTGCAGATATCTTCTGAATTGGTGGCGACTAACAAGTCGTCCATGTATTGAATAAGAGCAGCACCAGACGGCAAGTGAAAAGTATCAAGATGACATTTTAAAGCTTGGCTGTAAATGGAGGGACTTTCACAATAGCCTTGAGGTGCGCGCTTAAACCGGAAGCTTCGGCCTCCAAGAGAAAAACCAAAAATGTCCCTACTCTCTTCTGCAATGAGAATACTAAAGAAGGCATTCTTTAGATCGATAACAGAAAACCAAGTCGCTGTGGAAGGTATCATTGTCAACAAAGCAGTGATATCTGATACAACAGGAAATTGTGGAATCACAATTTTGTTTACTTCTCGCAAATCAATTATGAAACGGTACACAGGAGGCTGAGAAGGATCAGTACGTTTAAGAACAGGAAGAATAGGACTAATACATGTGTTACCTCTAGTTTCTTCAACCACATCCTTCCGAATTAAGTTATGAATGATTTCCAAAAGCGCTCTCTCACCTTCATCAGAAATTCTATACTGTGGGATGCATGGTAATTCAACATTGGGCTTGAGAGTGACAACATAAGGCGGAATCTCAAGATAACCCACATCGTTCAGACCCGTGGCCCAAAGTGCTGCTGGAAGAGAAAGCAATTCAGGAGGAAACTGATCTTTCGACAAATACATTGGGGACATCAACTTCTGTCCTACAGTAAGATGTACGCCTGAAGGAGAACAATATATTGTAGCATGCATTCTTTTCAATAGGTCTAGACCCAACAGATTCTCACCGCAACCATTCGTTAACAGAAGTGGAGCTTCCAAATCATAGGGACCAACTGAAATAGGCAAAGGGCAAGAAACTGGATTGCGAACAGGGGCGCCGGAGAATCCTACAGAAACATTCGTTAAGCCAGACAAAGGTGCCCCAGGGAGTTTAGAATGAATGATAGAACTTCTCATTGCTGCAGTATCCAGAAGAAATGGCTCTGAAACACCCATTGTAGTAACGTTAACATAAGGACCATTTTGATGTACTGGGATTGACACAACTCCCTTACTTTGTCCATGGCTGTCCTAGTTAGTATGAAGACTCTCATTCTCGCCTTCAACATAATGGTCTTCATTGTAATACTGTGTAGATCTCACATTTTGCTGATCAAAGTAGTTCGCGGAATTGGGAGAAGGAAGGGCACGCTGTTCTTGAGTCAACATACCCCGACCTCTACCTCTGTTTGCTGACTGGAGGCCAGAACGACCTCGTGGAGCAGATAACGCTCCATTGCGCTGCAATAAAACCAGACAATTATTCTTAAAATGACCTTCCTCTCTACAATAGGCACATTGATTAGGACCTAACAAAGGTCGCGGATTGTATGGCTCAGGTTTTTGATACAACCTCTGAAACTGCGGAGGCTGCTGAATTTGAGGCTGAGCATAACGTGGCGGATAGGCTTGTTGCAAGAGAACCTTCGTTTTTAATTCTTTCGTCTTTTTCTCTTGCTTTTCTTTTTCTTCCTTGTCCCTATTCCCATAATATTGTGCAGTAGCCAATATCTGGGCAGAAGAAGAAACAGCCCATGAACTTTATGAATCCTTTAATTTGTGTGACAGCTCGGGAAGCAAATTGAATACAAATTTGTCCACGAATAATCGCTGTCCACCCTCGGTGGCCATGTCCTGACCACTGTGGTCGATAAATGTCTCCTCGAAACGAGTAAAGAAGTCAGAGCCACTTTCATCTTTCTTTTGATGCATGCTGCTAGTTTATCCCAATTAGCTCTCAGTGCAGGCATCATAGTTTTCATTAACGTAATAATTCTACCAGGAAGTTCCGAGATCAGAGCGTCAGGCTTTGCGCCACCCACTTGGTCTCTATCTGTATTCGTTATAACTTCCCAAGTAGCTCCTAGTTCCTGTGCGTGATCCTCCCTACGAATATTAGCCCATATTGTCTGTGGGACTACATTACCCATCAACATATCGATATCTGCTAGGTTCATAATGCAAGCATCAATTGTCTGCGATAATTCTTTATAATAGCCTGCAGGGTTCTTACGAGGATCTTGTGGAAATGTGGATTTTCCTGATCAGTTATGTCCCCTATCTTGGACCCCAACGGTTCTATATGCATGTTACAAATACATGTATGTTCCCTCCAGTTCCAGTTTCTAAGAACGCAAATATATGTGTGTCTACCGTCGACATGTTCTCTGTCAGATCCGCCATCAATGGGCTGGATATTCGATTCCTAAATATGAAAGGCCACCGACTTTATATGGCTAAGTTACTCCATTTTTACAGTTCAGGCAAGTAGGCCCGATTCTGTCCTCAAAGCCTTTCCCTGCTCTCTGTCTCTGACAGCTTCAGCTTGAGCTCGCATCTGTATCCATGAACTTTGTCCTACTCCCTGTGCAGCTAACGGTGCCTGCCTCGGCCAGTTTTCGCCTGCCTGCCAAGAAGCTGTATTTCACCTTCGAATTATCTATCTTGCTCTTCAGCCGATGCATTCCTGTCTAGTGATTTAGGTAAACATTTCCTTTAGCTCACAAGCAAAGGACTCAGCCTTTCCGTCCTCCTGCAAGTGATTCATAGCCCTGCTGCCATGGAAAGTTTTCTGCCTCTCGCATCTCATATAGACACTTAGGCGTTTGTGCACGCACACAGTCAGTATAGACTAGATTCTGTCCGAGAGTCCTTCCTTGTGGATAACATAGTTCTTTAAACATAGGATGTTAGATATGATTTGGGATTAGGTTGACTTGACCCCCCAGACTTCTCGTCTCCACATGTAGAGCTAAATGTCAAGTCCCTTCACCCCCTAGTTGCACGTCACTCACACGTCATGCTGCTGCGCGCGCATCTATGCCAAGTATTATCTTATAGATCCACCTATGTCTGATAATCCTAACCAATCATGTTTCTTTTATTCCTTATTACGCCTAGTTTCGATTACGTACCTGTTATGTCACTTTTCTTATCAAATGTTACGCCTTCTACATTCGTTTCATTGTAATGTACTTATTATAAAAATGCATGTCTGTCAATAAAGTATTGTACTTCACTTCCTGAACCCTCGTGGTGACGGAACCTGAAGGCCGCGACTCGAGTCGGCCATTTTGAGTGGAATAAAGCCCATTTAGAAAACCTCTTATACCACGGATTCTGCCTCTTGTTATTTTGAGCTATTTTACTTTATTTTAAGATTCCGTATGAAATTCAGTCCGGTAAAGAAGATTTTATTTACCACATAATGGCGCCCGAATAGGGACACTTTCTCATCTCACGCGCCGGCGGTGCGTTGCAGGCCCGGTCTCCTGCCACAGCTGGACGGACCATAAACGCGTACCAGCAGGATTTCCTGTAAGCTCCCTCCGGTCAAGCGGGGGCGACTGAGGCTGCGATCAACCCAGACGAGGCGGTGAGAAGTGCGAAGTATCCCGACCAGAGCCTAGCTGAGAGAGCAAGATCCGAGGTATACAGAGGCCCACCAGATATTTCGAAATCCCGATGTCCAGAGGGTCCGCTGTCCGCAGTCATCGAGTCCTGTCCATTCTCTGAGGCCTTCCGTTTCAAGGAGCTACTCGGTGAGTACCATCGCCGGGGAGGCGTGTTGACGCGCACATAGGTTGTGCCGGTCAAGACGGATTTGGGTACACAAATCCGGTCTGCACTGTTTAGCAGTGTATATGTACTGTTTAGCAGTATATCAAGTATTCCGAAGTATGCAGTTATTGTCAAGAATTCAGCGTGGTGATTAGTTAGGCAGACTGTCATCATTGTCGGTCATTGTTAAATGTTTAATGTTTAATGTTTTCAGAAATGTCTTGCATATTGTGGTATGAATGATTGTTCATTGTACACTGTTCATTATTGGGGTTTTTTCGTATTAAGTAAGTTCAAGAGTAAGTATCAGATCAGTTGTCAATATGCCGCTCTTCTCGAAGTTAAGACAGATTACTACCAGAAAAGGGGTGCTTGAAGAAGCAGTTCCTATTCCTCCTAGGGACACTCCAGGGCATTTTATGTACCATAAGCATGGCTTAGATGCCATATTGTTTCTTGATCTATGGGTAGATTATACCAAGGGATTGCCGGAAAGTCAAAGGTGGCCCGTAGCGGGAACCTGGGATGCAGAATGCATCATGAAAGTGGAGGAAGAGTTATGGAAAAGAAAGGTCAGACAATCACAGAAAGACGCTGTTGAGTTATGGCGTAAAGAATCTCATAGACGAACAGAAAAAGCACGTAGACAAGAAGAGAGGAGTAAAGAAAGTTCAAATAAAGTTCAAGAAAATCTATTAATTAAGGAAGGTATCCGAGTGAAATCAGAACAAGTAAATAGACAAAGAAATGCTCTTATGAATGGTATGTATCCCCTTCTAGCCGAAGGACTACCTAAGGCTGCTCCAGAGATGCCAAAAGACTTGCCACCCCCATTATTTCCAATTAAGGTACATCCAAAAGGGCATCCCAGAACCGCAGAAGATGTTTTTCTTTCCTCATATCTAGACGACGCAGCTCCCGAGTATGCTAACGCCGCACCACATAGACCGTCTGGTGTAGGGGTTCAACGTCAGGATCAGGTATCTGTCCCCGTGCAACAGCAAGTCCCGACACAAGCTTCGGCAAGCACATCTGTTTCCGCATCTGTCTCCGCAGTCGACTCTACAGAGGTATCGACACCCATAGTTGCTGTGTCACGTTCAACGAACCCATTCACACCCGACGCCCCAGATGGGGCCACGGGAGGTGCTAGCATTACCTTTACACCACCTAGAATAAATAAACTTGTCTTTCAAGAGTCAGCACATTCACGTACACCTAAATTCGTAAGTGAACGTACGCTTAAGGAACTCCTTGTAAATTGTAGATATGACCCGGTGGTTGGTAAAGAGGACGAAATGGTCCTGGCATCATTACGTATCAGGCGAGCCGCAGAGTATTTAGCAAGGTTACCAGGAATGACTACGCATCTAGATAACATATATCATTTTGTTCAAACAGGACGAGATCCAGGATGTATTAACAGAGCTATGGAATTCCAGAAAGTAGAAATACAGGGGGAACTGTTACGTTTCCTCATAAATTGTGTGATCAGAAATCAAGACCGCCCGGGGGTAGACCCGAATGCAATGCTTATTCTTACAAGATGGAGTCAGAATATATCAGAAGGGAGACACGATAAGCAAAATTGTATAATAGCCATGTGCCGAAAAATCCGTAAAGAAATAGAGCGTATTCATGAAGAAAGATTGGGAACAGACGAGTTTGAGCAAGATGAAGTGTCCGAATCAGGGAATTCCGCAAGACAGCCAGAGACCATAGCCTATGTAGGCAGAGGAGGATCCTGTGATAATGCTAGATGTTTTTCTGATCCCATACACTCAGTATGCCCAAATAATAGCAGAACGTATCCGACGCCTATAATAAATCTGAAGTCTCCTGAACATTCGTTTCAAGCCGCAGATAAAATACTACGAGAACGAAGGGGTTACCACCTCCTCGATTCCATGGATGAGCAAGAATTAGCCAGATCAGCCGTTCACTGGATTGACAGTCCTGAAAAATACGGTGATGAGACCGTAGCACACACGTTTTTTAATCTCAGTACAGATGAACAACGTTTAGCTGGAATCTATATGATTCAGCAACTCCTCATATTATATAAGAGCCAACATGCTGACCCTGGTCCTTTACCTGATATATTAACGGAACTACTCACGAACAGATGGAGAGGTTCTAGTAACAAGCTAATTAAAGAGATATTAGTGTCACGTAAGCAGTATGTCCTTTTTGTAAGTCCGGATTCTCTCTCGCTGCCCCGCAGAGAAAGAGCGCCGTACTATATGGATAGACAAAATCCCCTACGAGAAGTGCACCCAATAAAAGGCGAAGACAATGAGTTTCACCGTGTATTTGTTTACACACCCATATCAAAAATGGAATTATTAGAAATGAAAAAAGTAGTACCTAGTCATGACAAAGACCCAGCGGGTTTCCACCGAGAAATTAAAGACATGTTACTGATGGGAGAGTACACCTTTCCTGATATTATGACGATATTAAAGGTGCTTTTGCCTGCTGGCATTTATGAAAAACTGAAAGAAAAAGAGTGGGAAGTGGGTGACCAAAAGATAGACTGGACAGCATTAGCAGAGGAAGAAAGGGGCCGAACTGCAGGTTCAGGGCTCGGGGATAAAGTTAAACTGTTACCAGGTTTACTAGTACAGGTACTGCCACGTTTATTAACTACAAAAAAGGAAGATTGGGGTGCAATCACAGCCTGCAAACAAAAGCAAGATGAAGACACAAGCGATTATTATGCTCGATTTGAAAAATGTTTTGGTATAAATAGTGGTATAAAAGCAAGTAGTGACTCATATCCACATTTATTTGTGACAAAATTAGTGGAAAATGCATTGCCTCCAGTAAAGAATAGAATATTGAAATTCGAGAGTACCTGGCAAAGTAACACTCCGTCGCAAATGCTACAAATGTTACAGTATCATCACAATAGAATTAGGGATGAACAAGAACACGAGCATAGACGCATGAAGGATACAAAAATGAAAATGCTAGTCTCTCAGACAGTACCAGCAGATGGTCACAAAAAGGGTGTGACACATTCTGGTGATTCTGCAGTTCCTGTAAAGGGAACCTGCAATTACTGTAAACAACTGGGCCATTATGTACACGATTGTCCAGTCCTGAAACGTAACATAGCTACAGGTATTGCAAAGGAGAGACCACGATTAGTTAGACAAGATCAGAATGAACAAGGAGCTATGCAGCATGGACAGTCCATGCCAGTTCAACAACAGTCCATGCCAGCCTCACAGCAACCCATACAGTTTGTGCCAGCTGCACCACCGTTGCCTGCTACTGCCACACAAACCACAACACGACAAATGTATCAGACTGCACAGTATGAATACCCTGAGTATCAGCGTTACGCATGAACCAGCCTAGAGAGGGAAGTTGACTTACCGCTTATCGAGATTCCTGTAGATCAAGAAGGACCTTATGTACATAGTGAATTATTAGGTCAAGATAGAAAATTCTTACTCGATACAGGGGCAAGTCGAACAACCATAAAACGTAGTGAAGTTCCAGGGGCACCCCTCTCAGGCTCTCAAAATGTTTCCCTTGGTTTTTCAGGAAAACCTATTGTTAATGAAGTATCACAGCCTCTACCACTTACGATAGGACCTTTGACACGAACTACAGATTTATTGCTTACTAAATCATGCCCAGAAAATCTGTTAGGAATTAAAACTCTGAAAGCACTAGGAGCCATAATATGTTGTTCTCCGGAAGGAGTAAGGTTGTTTTTACGTGATTTTAAAGGTCACTATGTGTCTAGAGACATGGATCCCCGACTACAGACTTTACCAGTACATCTATGGGCACAAGGCCCTACGGATGTTGGCTGCATGAACATTACACCCTATCGAGTCACACTGAAAGCAGGAGTGGTACTACCACGAATGCGACAATACAAGTTACCGCATGATGCTGTAGTGGCTTTGCTGAAAATCATTGATGAGCTGATTGCCCAGGGAGTAGTTGTAGAAACAGACTCCAATGTATGTAATTCACCGATAATTCCGATTCTTAAACGAACTGATCCTACTGCCCCACCAGTGTACCGATTGGTTATTGATTTGCGTGAACTAAACAAGTGCATTGTACCACAATTCCCTGTGGTCCCTGATATATCATCATTGTTGACAGCAATTGATTCCGAAGCAACATTCTTTACTGTAATCGATCTCAAGAATGCCTTTTTCAGCGTCCCAATAGATCCGGAAAGCCAATACTTGTTCGGATTCAGTTTAAATGGGCGCAGCTTTAAATTCTCACGCGCTCCCCAAGGATTCACAGAAAGCCCCAGCATCTACAGCCAAGCACTGAAACGAGAACTTGACAGTATCCACATGCCAGTCAATACTGCACTGCTTCAATATGTCGATGATCTGCTGATCACAGCGAGAAGCGAGCCAGAATGTGAAAAAGCTTCTCTGACAGTTTTACATTTCCTAGCCGACAAGGGGCACAAGGTGTCTCCTTCTAAGCTGCAATTCTGTGTCCAGCGAGTTATTTATCTTGGTCACTCGCTGTCTAAGGAGGGAAGGCAGCTTACACCAGATCGCATCCAGTTAATTGCTAACATGTCAATACCCCAGACACAAAAGGAGGTGCGGGCTTTCATAGGCCTCACTTCATATTGTAGGCAGTGGATCCCTCAGTACGCATTTCTAGCAAAACCACTCATTCAGTTAACCACACAGGAGGCAGCCACATCGACTGTTCTCCCTTGGACTCAGGAACATACACAAGCTTTTGAAAGCCTAAAGGAAGCTTTATGTCAAGCACCTGTTTTAGCAACACCATGTTATAGCAAACATTTTACACTCTTTGTTACAGAACGCGAAGGTACTGCCTTGTCAGTACTCACTCAGGATCAAGCAGGATCACGCAAGCCATGTGCTTATTTTTCCAGTACATTAGATCCCGTAGCTCAGGCTTTGCCTGCATGCCTGAAATCAGTGGCAGCGACAGCTTTAGCAATCAGACAAAGCGATGCCATAGTATTAGGACACCCATTGACAGTACAAGTACCACATGCAGTAGAGGTTCTTGTGAACCGAACACAAACACAACACTTGACCATAGCAAGACTTACCGGTTATGAACTGACATTGTTTCAACCACACATAGAGATCCGACGGTGTAATACATTGAATTCTGCTACACTATTACCTGTAATTGGAACAGACCCACTAGCTCATGATTGTGTTGAAATCATTGAAATAAAGACGAAACCTAGACAAGACTTGACAGACGTTCCATTGTTAGATCCAGACCTGACGTTGTATGTAGACGGATCGTGCATGAGAACAAATACAGGAGATTTAGTGACCGCGTATGCAGTCACAACAGACACTGAAGTTATTGAGACAAATTGTATAGATACTTTGTCAGCCCAAGCAGCAGAACTTATTGCTCTAACACAAGCCTGTATTCAAGCCACAAATAAGAAAGTTAATGTATACACTGACTCACGTTATGCATTCGGAGTTGTACACGACTTCGGCGTGCTATGGCGAGAGAGAGGTTATTTAACCTCCCATGGTGCCCACATTCAGCACGGACCCCTCATTCATGCTTTGTTAGACGCAATACATCTACCCACTGCTATATCGATTATGAAATGTAAAGCACACACGAAGGTTACTGATACCATTTCTCAAGGCAATGATTTAGCTGACAGAACAGCTAAACAGACTGCTCAGAATCGCACATTAGATATGACAAAGCCAATAGTTCAGACACCAACACAGTGTATGACAATTAAGGATCCCGCATTTGACGTAATTGACATACAGACACATGCCACAGCAGAAGAAATAAAGAAGTGGACTGAACTAGGAGGGATCCAGACAGATCAAGGATGGATGACGAAGGAGAAATCTGTATGGTTTCTCCCTGATTCCATGGTTCAAGCCATTATAGCTACAGTTCACAGTCCAGCACATTTAGGAGAGAAGGCTATGCTAGACAGCATTCAGCACATTTGGTTCAACAAACATTTACGAGCAGCAGCTAAACAAAAAGTTCGTACCTGTATGATATGTTGTCAGTTTAATCCAGGAAAGAGTGTTCCCGTAGAGCAGGGTGGATTTCAGCCTCCTGACCATCCTTTTGAAGTCCTCCAGATGGATTATATTCAGATGGAACGTTGTCGAGGATTCAAATATGTTCTCGTAGTTGTCTGCGCTCTCTCCCGTTGGACAGAGGCGTATCCCGTATCAGATTACACTGCCCCGACTACTGCCAAGCAGCTAGTTCGAGAATTCTTCCCACGGTACGGTTTACCACGTGTTGTATATTCAGATAACGGCCAGCCTTTCTCATCCGAATTAATGAAACATGTCTCGCTTTTGTTGGGATATCAGTGGAAATTCCACTGTGTCCGACACCCCGAGGCAGCAGGTCTCGTGGAACGACATAATCAACTTTTAAAAATCAGACTGTCTAAAATATGTCAGGAAAAAGGTGTGGACTGGATAGTAGCTTTACCAGTTGCGCTATTTTACATGAGGATGGTAGCACACTCTCGAACAGGGCTATCACCTTATGAGGTGATCTTTGGTAGACCACCGAATATGTGGGGGACGCCTATACCCCGTAAAATAACTGATGTTGACTGTAATATGCTGACAGATTACCTGGCTTCCTTGATGTCTGCACTACAATCTTGTCGTTCACAGGTAGTCGCAGCTTTTCCCGACAACACCGAGGTGAAACCTCATGATGTAATTCCCGGCGATTATGTTCTCGTCAGGAATTTTGATCGGAAAACCCAACTGGAGCCAAGGTGGAGGCTTCCTGAGTTGGTCCTGCTGACAACCAGAACAGCTGTGAAGATCGAAGGGAGAAAAGGCTGGGTGCATTCCAGCCATATAAAGAAATTTCATGGACTTCCTCCTGACACAAACAGTACTCCTCGTGTGTCTTCCCCCATTGACTCAAAGCTACCTTTGGCTGAAGCCAGTAGCACCGAACTCTATAAGCAGAAACTCAGGTCCAGATCCAAACTGGCGGACGATTTGATTGTTTAAGTCCTCTCCAAGGTGAAGCGGTTGAATCTGTCCCGACATGTATCCCTTAGGTCTGAATGATGTAGAGTCCAGAATCATAATAAAACGACATGCTTATTGTAAATTACTGCGTAGCCACTGTATTGTGACTTTATTAATTTTGTTTTCCTTGAGTTTTTTAATAGTTACTGCAAGCATATTGTTGCATATGTATTATCCTGTTTCTAAACGTGCTTTCAATATAACTGATGAACATTCTTTTAGTGAATTACCCCCACATGAGTTGTCCTATAGACTTGCGCTGCGCAACAACACCTTCATTAGTATGTTACATCATTCCCATCAGACTAGTAATGCCACCAATTGTTGGGTGTGTGGCCGACTCCCTCCCTATCAGAATAACAAAGGAGTTCTGCCTTTCTTTCCACATCCGTTCACACACAATGGCTCCTGTGGAGCATGGTTTAGTTTATTAAATTCCATAGACCCAGACACAGCAGTTTATCAACAACATTGGATATGGGGAAATCTGAATCTAGTTTTATTCAAAGTCTGTCACCCTAATAAGGAGGGTCACCCCAGTAGAACAGGAACTGATTTAGAAAATGAAGTGTATAAATTAGGTAATTTTACGCCTAATCTTATGATTTTGAATGTCAAAACCGAAGTTGAACTAATTCTGCCCACTATGTCAGTATTTCCAGTTAAGGGTGAATTATGTGTAAGAAAAGTTGGTTCCATACACATGGGCCATAGCCAATGCGTTACTACAGTAGAATATAGTGATCAAGGTAAATCTTCATTTAGAGCTTCTCGCCATTCTTACTTTATATGTGGTCAGACTGCATATATGCGTCTGCCTCTAGATTGGGATGGTACCTGTTACATAGCATTCCTTTTGCCACCTGTTTTTCTAGCTCCCCCTGATTATTATCGAAATGTTCATTTAGTACACAATAGAGAGCGAAGAGATCTCCCAGTTGTCGATTATACTGAGACGGCATGGGACAAGTATGTAGATTTCAATAAAGGTATCTTTCCCTATATAGGTACAATATCAAATAGTAAGCTGATACGCAGACTAACCAAGACTCTTGAAGCTGTAGTAAACGAGACTATAGCCGCCCTAGGCAATCTGACAGAAGAACAATCAGTGATGAGAATTGTTGTTCTCCAGAATCGTCTTGTCCTTGACGTCATCCTGGCCGATAGGGGCGGAGCTTGCAGGGTCATCGGATCCAGCTGCTGCATATTTATACCAGAAAATTCGCCATCTGTATATAAAGCTATAACACGCCTTCATAAGATTGTGAGCCAGATACACGAGAATCCAGGCACTTGGACGTGGTCCGGGTGGTTTTGGAGTGTGATATCAGCCTGGGGATGGAGAGTTCTATCCTTCCTAGGTATTGGCCTTCTTATGCTTTTCAGTTGTTGTTTATGCCTGCAATGTGGACCAGCGATTTGTGGTCTGTGTGCCACATCATGCATTCCATATCACAGTTCTCGTTCAAAACACCGGAAGAAGAAGGAAGAAGAAATGATGCTCCATGAGCAAATCGATGGAATGATGAAGATTGATATCTCTTAAAGGGCAAGTAGGGGACAAGGAGGGAATGTGGAAATGTGGATTTTCCTGATCAGTTATGTCCCCTATCTTGGACCCCAACGGTTCTATATGCATGTTACAAATACATGTATGTTCCCTCCAGTTCCAGTTTCTAAGAACGCAAATATATGTGTGTCTACCGTCGACATGTTCTCTGTCAGATCCGCCATCAATGGGCTGGATATTCGATTCCTAAATATGAAAGGCCACCGACTTTATATGGCTAAGTTACTCCATTTTTACAGTTCAGGCAAGTAGGCCCGATTCTGTCCTCAAAGCCTTTCCCTGCTCTCTGTCTCTGACAGCTTCAGCTTGAGCTCGCATCTGTATCCATGAACTTTGTCCTACTCCCTGTGCAGCTAACGGTGCCTGCCTCGGCCAGTTTTCGCCTGCCTGCCAAGAAGCTGTATTTCACCTTCGAATTATCTATCTTGCTCTTCAGCCGATGCATTCCTGTCTAGTGATTTAGGTAAACATTTCCTTTAGCTCACAAGCAAAGGACTCAGCCTTTCCGTCCTCCTGCAAGTGATTCATAGCCCTGCTGCCATGGAAAGTTTTCTGCCTCTCGCATCTCATATAGACACTTAGGCGTTTGTGCACGCACACAGTCAGTATAGACTAGATTCTGTCCGAGAGTCCTTCCTTGTGGATAACATAGTTCTTTAAACATAGGATGTTAGATATGATTTGGGATTAGGTTGACTTGACCCCCCAGACTTCTCGTCTCCACATGTAGAGCTAAATGTCAAGTCCCTTCACCCCCTAGTTGCACGTCACTCACACGTCATGCTGCTGCGCGCGCATCTATGCCAAGTATTATCTTATAGATCCACCTATGTCTGATAATCCTAACCAATCATGTTTCTTTTATTCCTTATTACGCCTAGTTTCGATTACGTACCTGTTATGTCACTTTTCTTATCAAATGTTACGCCTTCTACATTCGTTTCATTGTAATGTACTTATTATAAAAATGCATGTCTGTCAATAAAGTATTGTACTTCACTTCCTGAACCCTCGTGGTGACGGAACCTGAAGGCCGCGACTCGAGTCGGCCATTTTGAGTGGAATAAAGCCCATTTAGAAAACCTCTTATACCACGGATTCTGCCTCTTGTTATTTTGAGCTATTTTACTTTATTTTAAGATTCCGTATGAAATTCAGTCCGGTAAAGAAGATTTTATTTACCACAATCTGGTAGAGTCTGTTTAAGAGCCAAAACTTCAGATCTCTTCCAAGGGACATGTACCCATATACGTTGGAAATGAGCAGGAATAGGTGCATTGGCGCCTACAGCCGCAACTGCCTCCTTCCAAACTGGAGGAGCCTCTCTCATAGGGTAATTTTTCGACGTCAGTTTAACCGACGGATCGGAATCAGGAAAAATCTGAGAAAACAATAAGGATCTATAAGAGATAAGTGTCCTTACAGCTTCCTCAACTTTAGAACCTACAATAAGTCCTTTTTCAAAATCAGCCTGAACATTTAACAGATCTTGTGAGATCGGACTCAAACTCACATCTTCCCATTCTTTAATGAGAATGTCGCACATCACATTGAAAACATATCTTTGCGTAGACACATTCCATTGCAAAAAGGTAGGCATAATATCAAGCACACTATATTGTGGACCCTTCTTGATCCATCTTCGTGCAGAGAGTGTAGCTTCTCTTGTTCCTCAAAATCTGGGAACTGACTACGAGATTGTCTTCGAGCAAAAGCCGGAGACACATTAAAAGCTCCAAAGAAAGGAGATAGAATATTAGTGACAGAGTCTGTGAGACGCTTACGCACAGACGGTGAATTAGACATTAGAACTGGAGACAAAGGATTAGGAGAACTAACAGGAGAAGAACTGGTAATCGCAGGAGGAGCAGAAGGTAAAGGAGATCTGAGATCAGGAGATGAAAACAAAGAAGTTGAGACTAATGGTAAAACCGGCAAGGGCGGTAATACAGGAGGAGGCATATGCTGAGGAGCCGGAACCGGCGGAGGTACCACTGGCAGCTGAGCAGGCTGTAACAGCTGAGGTACATTGGTATTTTGCGCATAGGGCGGAGGCAACCTTAATAAAATAGACATTAGGGGATCTTCTTCTATATCTTTCTTATTATCAGAAGGAGAAACAAGCAACACCGGATAGCATTTATCTATCGCCATACGATGTTGTCTTTCTGAAATTTCAGTCGCACTATCAATTTCAGCATTTTTGAACTGTTGGGCAGCCTGTATAATTGTCATACCTTGTGCTTTCCTATCTCGTTTTGCTTGTTTAATTTCTTTCTGTTTGGCTTCCTTACGCCAAAGGCGGAAAGAGTCAAACATTGCTGGCCGGGCTTTTCTTTTGAACAAAACTGCTTCTAAATTATCTAGCACATCAGGATCGAAGCTACCGTTTTCTGGCCATTTGAGAACACCATCTTTCTTCGTGTATCGAGTCCATGTCTCGTTAAAGGCAATGGGGCCGATACCATGTTTTGAATAGAGCTCATATGTGGGAGTTCCAACCGAAGGAATCGGACAAGAGTCCTCAAGTCGGGAGGCCCTATTACAACCAAGACAACAAATTCTTCCAAACTTAGTCAGACCAGGCATCTCGAGATGTCTACGGACTGTTCACAAACTTCAAGGGAGTAAAACTCAGTTTACGCAGCACAAATGCACTTACCCTCGGCTTTATCTTTTGCAAAACATAAATCTAAGAAGCCTAAGGAAATCAAACAAAGAACCAAATTGTGGGCGCGACCCACGAAAATACTTAACTAAGGACGTCTTCTTCCACCAACAGAGGCCCGTCTATCATCTCGCCTTACCATACATCATCAAAGGAATGGGCCAAAGCAGTGCGGCAGTCAGGGCAGCGGTCGTCAGTAGCCGCCAGGAAGGAGTAACCGCGCTGCAAAAGACCTTCGGACCACTTTCGACATACAGGGGTCGCTTAGTGAGGCTCGCGAACCCTCCGGAACTTTCTTGCGGGGTTCCTCACGACCTTCGAGCAGAACCAGTACCACTGAAGCCGCCCCACAGTGGGCGCCAGTTGAAGAACTAGAGCCTTTTGGGCCCGGCGGCGCAGGGTACGCCCTATGTCTCCGGAGTTCACCTGCTTCACTACACAGAGACACGAGACACTCTGTCGGCGTTAGAAGATTGGATTTATTTAGCTGCAGCTAGTACAGTTATCCTAGAAGTACACAAAGTAGGTTCTCAGGAGACTGCTACTTCACTCTGTGGCGCATCAGGTTAAATACTATACAAAATACAATTATTAACGGAATACACTCCCAAAGCATATAAAAAAGAGCCAATAATGAAAGTTGGAAAACAAAGCGGAACCAATAGAAAAGGTTTGAAAACAGAAATATCGGATGACTCGAAGAGACCTCTCCTCCAACTGTGTTTGTCACCCCACCCTCAGGCTAATACATTACAGATTCATAACTAACCTGCAGGTGGTGAGATACGTTTGTGTGTATTGGAGGACAGTCGTGAAATGAGAGAATACTAGCAGGAGACAGTGAAGGCCAGTCGATAAGATAAGGTCAGGAAAGAATAGTGTGAGCCAACAGATAGTTGAGACGCGGATTAGAAAAGCCAGACAGGGATTAGTGTACTCGGCTAGTTCTAACACCAGCTTTGCAAATAGAGGCCGAGGGCTTATTTCGACACCAGGCTACAGAAAAAGCAGAATAGACTTTGTTCGCCGTGCTGCCTGAGTGATGGCAACACAAAATGGCGGCGGGCCACAAAATGGCGGGTCGATTCGATCGTGATCGAAAATCGAAGTTCCTCACCCCCCTGAAGAAGAAGAGGTGTCGTCCGAAGAAGGACAAGTGAGACGCAGATGGCCATTCACATCCCCCAGGGCCTCAAAACCTGTTCTGGAAAATATTCTTTGTGTGCAAACCGTTCACCTTGTCGTATATACCCCCACTCGCCTACATGACATGGAGGGTTCATGTTGGTCTAATATAGCAGATGACTATGGACTTTACTCTGGACATTTTAGCTACCAACACTTCCAAGTCTTCTGTGAACTTTGGATTCAAAACCCAATGTACAGCACCCACCATCCTGTGCACTATCCTCGCACATGTTTGTAAATAAACTCACCAGTACACTATGCTTGCCTCTGTTGTGATTCCAACTTGTTATGTGTCATGGAGATGATGATCTGCTAAAGAACACAGTGCATGCCAACTACTACAGCAATGTGATCACCGTTATGTGAGTCATGGTGATTGAAACATGTGAGGGAGACACACCACTATGGCACCACAACACATACTCACCATGGCCATGTAACTCATCGCATACAATGATGTTGACCTGAAATACAGTGGAATGCACAGACACCACACCTATCCCCAGTCAGTGGTAACAAGCCCACAGGTGAGGTAAGCAAATGTCAGTCAGATGTAGGAAGACAGACAATGCACATAACAAAGTGTAGCACAGGTTCATTACACATCAGCAACATGTTTATCCCACAACAGTTGCAATGTAACAAAGTGTCGAAGAATTGAAGTCCAGGGGTGTGTGGTACATCACTTGATTGGAACGACAACTTCCACCCTGGGATTGGATTCAGGGGGTCAGAGTTGACCAAACAACAGGAAAAGTACCGTGGGAAGGATAGACATAAGACACAGTCAAAAGCACAGCAGAACAGGAGAGAAATGCAATACACATGCACAAAACATGTCACAAGAGACCTACACAGAAACAAGTTAACATGTCAACACTATTGTGGAGTACAGACTACCTGAAAGGACACATCACTGCACGCATCCAGTCAAGTAGCACACAGACACACTCAAACAGCCACAGAGCAGCCCCAAAACATTTCAGGCTAACTCAATACATTGACATAACAACCCTGAAAACTCACATTCAGGTGAAGAAGTTGTTGATGAGCTGTGTGTAGACATCACCCTCATTATCAGCATCACTGGCATCGTGGCCCAGGCCTGGATCCTCCACAGGTGGCGGATGTAGGTCATCGTCATCCTGGATGAGAGGCAACTTCTTCCGCAGTGCCATTTTGTGTAGCATGAAGCATAAATGGATAATTTTGCACACCTTTGCAGGGTCATATGGGAGGGCCCCTCCGGTCTTGTCCAGGCAGCGGAAGCAGCTTTTCAGGAGACCAAATGTCCGTTCAATCACCCTCCTGGGCCGACCATGTGCCTCATTATAGCGCATCTCGACTGGTGTCACAGGGTTCCTGAGGGGTGTCAGCAACCACGGCATCTGGGGTATCCGGAGTCACCTACATACAAACAATTGAACAATTAGCTGAGTTTTGAAAAAGGGTGGAATACAACATTGCCAAACACACACAATGGTAAACAGTCAGTACACACCGTCAAGCCAGGCACGCTGGTTTGGCATCTGGAACATCCCCGGTGGTATGTCCGCTAGACATACCACCAGAGCATTGATGGAGTGGAAATGTTTCCTGTTCCGGTATGTCTGCTCATGTGTCCGTGGTGGTACCAGGGCCAAATGTGTATCATCAATAGATCCAATGACGTTCTGCATCCTCCCCAGTCTATAAAAAGCATCCTTTATGTCAGTGAGTTGACCTGGGCTAGAAAACTTGATGTATAGGTCAAGGAAACGCAACATCCCCTCCAAGACATCGCATAGCACACGACTGAACCTAGTTTGCGACATACCACCAGCAGTAGCCACAGTGTACTGGAAGGTACTGGTAGCAAAGAAGTGCAGGGCTGCCATCACCTTCACCTCTGGGGTCAGTGCTGTGGGGTATGTCCGGCCAGGTAGCAGATGTGGCGCCAACTGCTCCGTCAACTCCTCAATCAGTGGCCTGGTGAAGCGGTACCGTCGGATGCAGTCGCATTCCTGTATGGTTTCAGGGTCTGGGAACGGTCTATGGACAGCTGGTGCCATGCAGTACAGAGATGAACAAAGGAAGATTGTCGATTCATCCACCCATGTGGCTATGATCAAGCAAAATATCACATGATACTTCATGACAATACACAATGTACTGAGGTTTGTGCTGTTGGGTATGGACACATATGTCACCTATATGCCCATCTTCTCACATCTCAAGTCCACATGTCTACATAAGTGACATGTAGTGCAACGGCCAATTATTATGCTGTGTCACAGTACCTATGTACTGCTGTCACGTTCCAAACACACACCACAGTGACAAGTGAGGCCTGATGTCTCCCAGGCATCACAGCTCTTTGACAGGCAGATACCCAGGGTCCCTGTATTGCCACATGGACACTGGCATGACATGGCGTATCATGTACATGGCACAAAACAACCATGAGTCCCACAGGTAGTGGCCCCTGTTTTCTCTGCAGGCCCTACATGGACGTCTCTGAGACACACACACAACATCAATGTTGATGCACACACCACATGGATGTGGAGACTGTCTCCCATTGGGCACATGGGATCAGACACATCTGAGACACAACATGAACACAGACTGTGGGTGTACATCAGAATTGTGGCTATGGGTCTCACTGTGACGTACATACCATCCCACCCAGGACTCAAGGTTATGTGACATATCCTAAACATATCCAACCTGCAGCTGTGTCCATTATTCATGCCCATAACTGTACAGTCATTGGCTATGGACTGTCATGGAGACGGACGCGGATTCAAAACTTGTACGAGTCGTGCGCTGGAAATTCAGTTGGATGCCTACAACAATGTTCCAATTTCTAGGGTGTCTAGGTGAAAATTTGAACGATGCGGAAGACGTGTACGAGTCGTACAATCCATGGATTGGCTAGATTCATAGAATGCAATCGTGTTGGACCTATCACTTAGGACACGTGGCACAGATTCTGCCTCTGAACCACATATATAAGGCTGGCTGGCCCCCAGGAAGCTCACTTGCCTGCACTACATGCTACTGGACCACATCTCTACTACCACTGCTGTTGTCTCTGCATCCTCTGGCTACTGCTATGGCACGTACTCTGGAGAGAGCCTAAGCCTTCACTGAGGAGGAGAACCAGGCCCTGCTGGACGGGCTTCTTCCACAGTACTGCAAGCTGTATGGGAAGCCAGGGGAGCAGGTGAGTGTGCAGTCCACTGCCTTCCTAATTGTGCATGTTGTCTAACTAGCAGTACTAGCAGTGTGTACACCAGTGGCAAGCGTACTCACTGAGTACATTCAACCTCCAAAGTGTGTAGGTACATGTGATGAACAGGTGTTCTGCGGCAAAAGTGCATTTGTGCAAGCTTTAACTTCCTAGGCAATGTTAAGACATTCAGGGCAATTGTCCATTTCCATGGGTGCACTACCTGTGTACCTCATTTACCTTTGTGATGACTATATGTATATCCAACTGTGTGCAGCACAAATATGTGGCATGTGTGGTAATGGCCTTTTCACTTTGTCATCCTCACAGGGGGATGTCCACCAGAAGCACGAGATCTGGCTGACCATCGCCCGGGCAGTTAGATCAGTGGGGGTCTACAAGTGCCGGATCCGCAACTGCCAGAAGAGGTGGCAGGACCTTCGGGGCTGGACTCGGAGGATCGCAAGCTGAAGCTGTTGCCTCCTCGCAGGAGGGGCGGACACCGGACCCTGACTCCCCACATGCTCAGGATTCTGGCGGTGGTCTTCCTGAACCTGGATGGGCAGCTGAAGGCCAGACAGCAGATAGGAGGGGAGTAAGTCCATGCCTAATCTGTGTACTATTCCTGACATGCTATTTGCAGTCTTTTGGCCTGGTCACACTTCCACATTACGTAGGTCTTGTAGTCCAGGACTCATTTCCCTCAATTGTGTAATGCACCCTTTCAGGACATGAGAACATCATAGTGTGTGTTGCTGGTATGCATCACAAGCATGTGAAATGAGACTCTGGCCATCCCTTCTTCCTGACACCTGTACTGAGTCAGTGGCAAGAGATGTGGTGTGTGTATAGTGACAAACTTCTACATGTTCACTTGCATGTCCAACAACTGTGTAGGTGGTGCATGTCTGCACATTGGGGTATTAGCATCCAACATGCAACAGACATATGGGTGCAAGTCCAGGAGGGATATGAGTGCCATGGTTGATGGTGAGACTGACAATTGGCTTATTCAAAACAGTGTGAGCACTTTGAGCAGTGTTCAGATGATGATGCCAGGGCTTGCCCTGTGATGTGCTGTACTCACTGTGGAGTGTGCGGTCAGTGCAGATGACTAATGTTGTTCTGTTTTTCCTAATTCTATCCAGATACATCCATGGCCACAGGAGGGGACAGTGCCACAGACCAGGAGGAGCCACAGAGCCAGACTGGGACAGAAAGCGAGGAGTTGGAGGGACCCAGTGGCATGAGGACGAGTGGAGCCACCCCGAGGAATTCTCAGCACCATCCACCCCAGCTGAGGACCACAGCAGCTCGGAGGATGACTCCCTTGTGGAGGCAGGTGTCAGCAGCCAACAAACCCCAGCTAGTGAGGCTGTTCCCGCCACCGCCACCACCACCACCACCATCGCCACCCTCCCATCGGCTCCCATCCCAGAGGTCCGTGGAGGCTCCTGTGTTCAGGAGCATGTCTCCTTTGTGCCAGGCACCTCACCCCCTGCCCCTGTGTCCCCTGCTGCCCTGAGTGTGGAGTCTGTGGACTTGCTTCGACAGATCCACGTAGGGCAGATATCAATGCTGAGTGTCCTCCATGCACACACCAGTCTGTTGACACAACTGGTGTCGTTAATGGAGGGCATGTCATCGGGCATGTCTGCCCCACAGAGGACCAATCAGTCCATGGCCTCCTCCCTGACTGCAGCAGTGTCCCTCCTCCAACAGTCCCTCACCCCTCCTACCCCTGCCCCATCCATGATTCCTAGCACCCTACCTGTCCCAAGCACACACACACCAGCACATTCACCAAAACCCACAGACAGGGGCAGCACACAAACACCCAAACCAAGGTCTAGACGTGCATGCAAGCAACCTCAGGGGACTGATACCACACTCACAGGGGATGGTTTGCAAACACACACACAGGCATCCACAACCACTCCGCAGTCCTCCGATACCTCTCCCTCCAAGACCCCTTCCCTTGCCTCACCTGCAACCCCATCTCCCAAGATGCTCTTCCTCTGCGACCTTGGCCTCTTCCCCACTGATCCAGCAGATCCAGCACACAAGGGGAAGAGGAAGTCCCCACACACAGAGGGGAGTGCCCCTCACACCCAGACACCCTCCCCTAGGCGCAGTCAGACTGAGGCCCCCACCCAGAAGTCCCCCTGGACCCAGAAGAGCAAGACCCCACCACCGCCCCGCAGCTCCACGACACAGTCTCCGTCCTCCATTCCCCAGGCCACCACTCCACAGGTTCCCCCGCCACACCCTGCCCAGGTTCCCCCACCCACAGATACACCATCCCCAAAATGCTCAGGCCCTCCCCCCACCACTTGCTCTTCTATCCCCACCCCCCCGGTCAGACTGTTTGTGCCACTGGTGTGGGGACCGTTACCCCCCCCCCCCCTCTGTCCTGCCGACCTCACCGGAACCCTATTCCGCTCCCATGGAGTTGGGCACTGCAGTGGAGTCCACGACCACCCCATCTGACTTGGGCACTGCAGTGGGGAGCCAGTCCACTCCATCTGACCTGCCCACTGCAGTTGTGCCAGAACCCACCCCATCTGACTTGTGCCCCACAGTTGTGACTGCACCCACTATGTCAGACACCTCCACTGCAGTTGTCAGTGACTCTCCTGCATCCACCACCCCTTCACTGCCTCCTTCTGCTGAGCCCTGATCCTGTCCCTGCGGTGCCTGGCCTGCCCCCATGTATGACCCTCTGAGTGGATGTCCCTTGTCCTTAGCAGTGCAGGCAAGCAACGTGTGACAGTTGTCACTCACATCCCATTTTTGACTTTGGATATGGACTGGCCATTGTCCTTTTTTTTAAAAGGACTTTGCATTTGCATTTCAAATTTGCTGAATAAAGCATTTGTAGTTATCCTTGTGAATTTGATTTAGCGGTACATTATGTTGATGATGTTTACCATGACCTTGCAGTTATAATGCTGAATTTTCAATGTTGAATACTGAGTTGTTGATGTGATGTACTCCATGTGGTCCATGAGATATGTATCCTATTCTGGTTGGTATCCATGTCATCCTTTGCAGCAAACTGGGTGTGTCATGATTAACAATTTGTGAACATCTCTGTACAAATTTCATTTGCATGGTCACATCTGTTGCTTGCACACATGCACATATGATGTGCTTCCCATTGTCCAAATTGTCTATTTCCCTGACTGTGGGCACATCTCCACTAGACCTGCAGCTGTGGGCATCATTGGTGTAGGAGCAACTGGGTCCTCTGTGCAAATTGCTAGACATATGTATTCAGTATGTGCAGATAACTTAAGGGACACTCCCGTACCCAGGCTTCATTGGGTCGTAACTGATGGCTGACTGACCAAGTGTTCTGCTGACATGACTGAGACCTGTTGGGACTATGTTTGGCACAGCTGAGCTTCCACAGGAGTTGAGTCCCCTCAAGTAAGTGTGTTGTTCCGTGACATTGCCTGGGCCCATGGTGTGTGTTGTGTGAGCATGTGTGTGTGTGTTCACATCCCTTTTTCTACACAGGCTGTGTTCCCTTGATATGTTCCTGTTGTTGATGCTTGCTGAGCTGTCCTGTGTTCATCCCACATCTCTGTCCTGGGCTACCAGATATGTGGGTGCATGACACACTACTGTTCATTGGTGTGTCATCATTGGGATTTGTCAGTTTGGAATGGTGATGATGCGGTCAGATGCAGATGGGACACAGTCAGGGGTCCCCAAGGCACTTGTTTGTTCGCAATATCATGTAGTTGTCCCTAGGTGGTTCCTTTCGGTGAATGAGACATGTGTATGTGTGTGTGACTGCTCCTACTCATCAGCTTCAGAGCTGCAATGCTGGCAGGTGTCAGCATGTCTGCCTTGTGGTTCTCCTTGGCATCTGCATTGTCCTGGGACTGTGGCAGGGATTCTGAAGGTTACGGGAGCTTTGACGTCATGGCCATGTACTGCATACTATGCAGTATGTCTTTCATTCACCAGGGTTGTAGACTGTCCTTGTGTGATGAGTCTGTGCACCTTAGTTCCTCCCAACATTACTGTGTTGGTCATGGGTTCATGTGCAATGTCACATGTTTATGTGGGCTTCACTGATGCAAATTGGTGCAGTTCAGGGTGTGTGGTGTTGAGGGTGGGCAGATGTGAATGTTTGCATGGCTCAGCCCCTACCTCACGTTTGTCCCTGGATGACGGGCCGTGCTGAGTGATTTGTGTTTGTGTAGGCGTGAAGTACGTTTGTGGCACAGGACACATGTCTAAGTTTCACAGTTTGTACAACATCTACCTTTGCCATCACAGTAGGTGTATCATGCATGCTTATGTCACCCCAATGTATGGTCCCTGGGGGTAGTGCTGTTGTGTTTCAGTCTCTTGCTGTTTTAGTTGCTGTTCATTCCAGCTTGTGTCACATGTGTCTGTTGGGATCCCTCTCATCTCACAACGCCTGATTGCCCACTAAGGGGTGCCCAATTGATGGGTTACTTTTGTATGGCACTGTGCCCACATCTGTGTCACTGTGGTTCAGCCCCCCTCATGTGTTGTGTAGTTGCCTGGGGATACTGAGACACACACGCACGTTGTGTCAGATGTGCAGTGTGAGGTTTCCTGTTTATGTTTGTGCATCTGCACCAGTGCATTGGTATTGCTGTTGTGGGCCATTGGCTGGATGTTGTTTGGGTGATTTTCCCTGCTGTCCCTGTGAATCATATCTCATCATTCTGCACATTCATCCTGTTTGTCAGGTCCCATTGCTGCCATGGAATGGGAGTTTGTGACCTGACACCTACAGTCTGCACAGGATGTATTGATTTGTGTGTCTTTTTTCGAGATGTGTGTATGCATTATGATGGTCACTTCTGCTTTTGTATCATTGTACACTGTATGCAAAGTCAGCCCCCATGGGTTTTGCTTGTCTGCACATGGCCGAGCGTATTTTAGATTTTCACAGCACTGTTTGCTACACCACATTTCTGTGGGTATGGGACACAACCACTACTTTGCATCATAAGTGTTTCATGTGTTGGGACCAGGATCATACATGCTGTTTGGCATTTGCAGCTTTTAAAATGATGGCAATGACCTTTTGGTCACTGTGGTGATGATGGGTTTAGACCCCATTACTACAATGCTCAACATTTGCTGCAGATTGGAACCCCACACTTAACTTTTGTTCTACACAGTGAGGGTGGGTTAGTGCACATTGACACATTGCTATTGTGATGCTTGCCTTTGGTAGGCCACACTCAGTTTTTGGTAACACATGTGATGGGAGTTACATTGTATGTTCGAAATCAGATTCACTGTTGTGGGCATTTGTCACAGACTACACACTGATGTCGTGATGTTAGGGGGGATGTATATTGCTGACATACCTAATGTTGGTTTATGATGGATGTGTGGCGCATCACCCATCCCATGGGTGTGGGTGAGGATTTTGATAGTCACACAGCACCCTATGAGTGGGGGTGGAAGTAGTGATAGGCAACACACCCCCTATGAGTGGGGGTGGCAGTAGTAATAGGCAAGAAGTTCCCTATGGGTGGAGGTGGCAGTAGTGATGGGCAACAGGTCCCCCATGAGTGGGGGTGGCAGTAGTTTTAGGCTACAAGTCCCCTATGAGTGGGGGTGGCAGTAGTGATGGGCAACAGGTCCCCTATGAGTGGGGGTGGCAGTGGTGATAGGCAATATACCCCCTATGAGTGGGGGTGGCAGTAGTGATAGGCAACATACCCCTATGAGTGGAGGTGGCAGTAGTGATAGCCTACAAGTCCCCTATGAGTGGGGGTGGCAGTAGTGATGGGCAACATACCCCCTATGAGTGGGGGTGGCAGTAGTGATAGGCAACATACCCCTATGAGTGGAGGTGGTAGTAGTGATAGCCTACAAGTCCCCCATGAGTGGGGGTGGCAGTAGTGATGGGCAACAGGTCCCCTATGAATGGGGGTGGCAGTAGTGATAGGCTACAAGTCCCCAATGAGTGGAGGTGGCAGTATTCAGGGGCAACAGGTCCCCTATGAGTGGGGGTGGCAATAGTGATAGGCAACATACCCCCTATGAGTGGAGGTGACAGTAGTGATAGGCTACAAGTCCCCTATGAGTGGGGGTGGCAGTAGTGATGGGCAACATACCCCCTATGAGTAGGGGTGGCAGTAGTGATAGGCTACAAGTCCCCTATGAGTGGGGGCGGCAGTAGTGATGAGCAACAAGTCCCCCATGAGTGGGGATGGCAGTAGTGATAGGCAACAGGTCCCCCATGAGTGGGGGTGGCAGTAGTGATAGGCACCCTATGAGTGGGGGGGGCAGTAGTCATAGGCTACAAGTCCCCTATGAGTGGTGCCGGCAGTAGTGATGGGCAACAAGTCCCCTATGAGTGGGGGTGGCAGCAGTGATGGGCAACAAGTCCCCTATGGGTGGAGGTGGCAGTAGTGATGGGCAACAGGTCCTCTATGAGTGGGGGTGGCAGTAGTGATGGGCAACACATCCCCTATGGGTGGAGGTGGCTGTAGTGATGGGCAACAGGTCCCCTATGAGTGGGGGTGGCAGTAGTGATAGGCTACAAGTCCTCCATGAGTGGGGGTGGCAGTAGTGATGGGCAACAGGTCTCCTATGACTGGGGGTGGCAGTAGTGATAGGCTACAAGTCCCCTATGAGTGGGGGTGGCAGTAGTGATGGGCAACAAGTCCCCTATGGGTGGAGGTGGCAGTATTCAGGGGCAACAGGTCCCCTATGAGTGGGGGTGGCAATAGTGATAGGCAACATACCCCCTATGAGTGGAGGTGGCAGTAGTGATAGGCTACAAGTCCCCTATGAGTGGGGGTGGCAGTAGTGATGGGCAACATACCCCCTATGAGTGGGAGTGGCAGTAGTGATAGGCTACAAGTCCCCTATGAGTGGGGGCGGCAGTAGTGATGGGCAACAAGTCCCCTATGAGTGGGGGTGGCAGTAGTGATGGGCAACAGGTCCACCATGAGTGGGGGTGGCAGTAGTGATAGGCAACATACCCCCTATGAGTGGGGGGGCAGTAGTGATAGGCAACAAGTCCCCTATGAGTGGGGGTGGCAGTAGTGATGGGCAACAGGTCCTCTATGAGTGGGGGTGGCAGTAGTGATGGGCAACACGTCCCCTATGGGTGGAGGTGGCTGTAGTGATGGGCAACAGGTCCCCTATGAGTGGTGGTGGCAGTAGTGATAGGCAACATGCCCCCTATGAGTAGGGGTGACAGTAGTGATGGGCAACAAGTCCCCTATGAGTGGGGGTGACAGTAGTGATGGGCAACAGGTCCCCCATGAGTGGGGGTGGCAGTAGTGATAGGCAACATACCCCCTATGAGTGGGGATGGCAGTAGTGATGGACAACAAGTCCCCTATGGGTGGAGGTGGCAGTAGTGATGGGCAACAGGTCATCTATGAGTGGGGGTGGCAGTAGTGATGGGCAACAAGTCCCCTATGGGTGGAGGTGGCAGTAGTGATGGACGACAGGTCCCCTATGAGTGGGGGTGGCAGTAGTGATAGGCAACATACCCCCTATGAGTGGGGGTGGCAGTAGTGATGGGCAACAAGTCCCCTATGAGGGGGGTGGCAGTAGTGATAGGCAACATACCCCCTATGAGTGGGGGTGGCAGTAGTGATAGGCAACATACCCCTATGGGTGGAGGTGGCAGTAGTGATAGCCTACAAGTCCCCTATGAGTGGGGGGTGGCAGTAGTTATAGGCAACAAACCCCCTACGAATGGGGGTGGCAGTAGTGATAGGCTACAAGTCCCCCATGAGTGGGGGTGGCAGTAGTGATGGGCAACAGGTCCCCTATGAATGGGGGTGGCAGTAGTGATAGGCTACATGTCCCCTATGAGTGGGGGTGGCAGTAGTGATGGGCAACAAGTCCCCTATGGGTGGAGGTGGCAGTATTCAGGGGCAACAGGTCCCCTATGAGTAGGGGTGGCAATAGTGATAGGCAACATACCCCCTATGAGTGGGGGTGGCAGTAGTGATGGGCAACATACCCCCTATGAGCGGGGGTGGCAGTAGTGATAGGCTACAAGTCCCCTATGAGTGGGGGTGGCAGTAGTGATGAGCAACAAGTCCCTCATGAGTGGGGGTGGCAGTAGTGATGGGCAACAGGTCCCCCATGAGTGGGGGTGGCAGTAGTGATAGGCAACATACCCCCTATGAGTGGGGGGCAGTAGTGATAGGCTACAAGTCCCCTATGAGTGGGGGCGGCAGTAGTGATGGGCAACAAGTCCCCTATGAGTGGGGGTGGCAGTAGTGATGGGCAACAGGTCCTCTATGAGTGGGGGTGGCAGTAGTGATGGGCAACACATCCCCTATGGGTGGAGGTGGCTGTAGTGATGGGCAACAGGTCCCCTATGAGTGGGGGTGGCAGTAATGATAGGCAACATGCCCCCTATGAGTAGGGGTGGCAGTAGTGATGGGCAACAAGTCCCCTATGACTGGGGGTTGCAGTAGTGATGGGCAACAGGTCCCCTATGAGTGGGGGTGGCAGTAGTGACGGGCAACAGGTCCCCCATGAGTGGGGGTGGCAGTAGTGATAGGCAACATACCCCCTATGAGTGGGGGTGGCAGTAGTGATGGGCAACAAGTCCCCTATGGGTGGAGGTGGCAGTAGTGATGGGCAACAGGTCCTCTATGAGTGGGGGTGGCAGTAGTGATGGGCAATAAGTCCCCTATGGGTGGAGGTGGCAGTAGTGATGGGCAACAGGTCCCCCATGAGTGGGGGTGGCAGTAGTGATAGGCAACATACCCCCTATGAGTGGGGAGGGCAGTAGTGATGGGCAGCAAGTCCCCTATGAGTGGGGGTAGCAGTAGTGATGGGCAACAGGTCCCCTGTGAGTGGGTGTGGCAGTAGTGATGGGCAACAAGTCCCCTATAGGTGGAGGTGGCAGTATTCATGGGCAACAGGTCCCTTATGAGTGGGGGTGGCAGTAGTGATTGGCAACATACCCCCTATGAGTGGGGTTGGTAGTAGTGATAGGCAACAAACCCCCTATGAGTGGGGGTGGCAGTAGTGATAGGCTACAAGTCCCCTATGAGTGGGGGTTGCAGTAGTGACAGGCAACAGGTCCCCTATGAGTGGGGGTGGCAGTAGTGATGGGCAACAGGTCCCCTATGAGTGGGGGTGGCAGTAGTGATAGGCTACAAGTCCCCTATGAGTGGGGGTGGCAGTAGTGATGGGCAACAGGTCCCATATGAGTGGGGCTGGTAGTGGTGAAGGCCATGCGACCTCTATGGTGGCCTGTTGCTAGTGGACAGGATATGGATCCCCTGGGTGTGTGTGACATTTGGCGGGTACGTGTCGTTTGTTTGTGCGGTGGGTGTCTGACTTACCGTCTGTGCCGTCCGTGTCTGTTCCTGATTCGGTCATAGATGTAGAGTACTGGTATGACCTGCGCGATGGGATTCATGATGTGTTCGTCTCGTACACGCTGCTTGTTGCTGTGTCTCGTACCCGTTGCTAACTGGTCCGTCTCATATCCGTGGATTGTGTTCTGGCGTGAATCATACCTGATATGCTGCTTTCCTCGGATGCTGTGATGTGCAGTACGTGGCGACCCGTCCGGCGCGTATGATTTGCGCATCGTACTTGTCCGGCCAGAAACTACTGTGGGAACTGCTTCCGGGCGACTCAAATCGGCGATCAGAGGTAAGGCTCGTACGGGAAATGTAGCTTGAATCACAGCCTACGTGTCGGTCGGATTTGTGTCAGTTATGCGCATCGTACTTTATTGCCCAGACGCACCAGCTCCCGGAACGTGTCGGTCACAAGGTAAGGCTACGAACAGCTCTCGGAGAGCTGTCCGACCCGGATCGGAATCGACCCCTTAGTGTTAAAAAATAAAACAGAATTACCTCTCATTAACGAATAAGGAATTATGCACTATGTAGTACAAGTATTCTTTCTTTTGTTGTGCTAAATTAATGGAGGCATGCTAGATCATCTGGTGCCCGAGTCGTATTCGTCACTTGTCATACTTTGCTACTCTCCGCAATCTGTAGCTGGGGCAGCTGTAATAAACAATTTTCTTATTCCAATGGCCCTGCTCTTCTCCAACATGCCTTTCAATCTTAACCTAACTGCAAAGCAGACAAATATTGATACACGTCACTTACGTAACATGTGGACATCCTGTCTGCCGTAAGTAGATGGTGGGAAAAGCTATGCACTGCAGTACAGGGAAAGGAATAATGAACGGGATATAGATTGTATTTCACATGTTCATCAATGACTATCCCATCAGAAAAAGTCAAGGCAGTTGCTTAGGCCTACTTTACTCCCTGGCCTCACCCTCCATTACACTTTATAATTTATTTTTCCAACAAATGCATTTGCCTGGCAATAAGGAAAAGGAAAGGAAACTTGAATTACTCTACTGCAGGGTAAGTTAGAGGGATTAGGCATGGAAAGTAGATGTTTTACTGATTATTATAATGTTCCTAAGCTTTATCTTTTGAGTCGCTGTGGTTGACGATGTTTAAAGGGAAGAATTTGAACAGGTGTAAAATAAATCTATTATGGAAGCCATGATGAAATATTTCACTCAGCTAGAAAAATGTAGTACATGCAAAGAATGGATTTTTTTTAATTTTTGGGAAGGCTGGACAGAACGTGGGAAAAAATAAGGGAGTGAAGTACTAGGAAGTGACTAAGTGGGACATGAGACGGGAACACACTTTTTTTTGCTTTGCCATGCATTGAAAACTTTGTGAATGCCACATCAACTCAAGCAGGAGGAACATTGCACAGTCAACACTGCAGTGCCGAATTGAATCATGCAGCAATTAGGTCATCATGGGTGGCACCGGCGATATGCCATGGGTAGGGAGGGAGGTGATGGTTGATGATGGGTGGGATACATGATATCTGCCTCACTTAAAAAATACTGTGTCAAGCAAGTAGACAGAATTACCACCTCATCACTTTGAATCAAAGCTTTGATAAAACCATTCCAAGCAAGTGAAGTAGATGAGCACGCCCCTACTCAGAAGAGCTCCAGAGTTTCTTCATCCGATAAATTATCCATTCTCATTGCATTGTTCTCCCAGTATTCTTAATCTTCACCCTTGGCTTTGATACACACCATTTAAGCTTTACATACTCTCTTCCAGTCTTTCCCCATTGAAAACCATCCATCTATGTACGTCCATCCATCCAAACATGGATCTCAATTAATTTTCACCAGCATCCATTTACTCACCCACGCATCCTTTCACCCAACCCGCTTTAGCTCAGCTGAGCATTCTTTTCATCCACATATCCTTTCACCCATATACTTTCACCCACCAGGGTAGGCATCGTTTTACCCGGATACCCTTTGCTTCATCCTTCACCAACCCATGCATCCTATCACCTATCTATAAGCATCCTTTCACCCACGCATCCTTTTCTTGAACTCACATTACATTTTACCCATCCTCTCTCCTTCCATCCTTTATTTCCTATTCCATCAACCCATCGTTGTTAAAGTTCATTATGAACCTTTGTCTGCTGAGTTACAGATAGAAGAAGCCGGGTGTTCACGAGTCAACACCCTTGCAGTGAGAATATTACTAATTGTTAATAAGCAAGCAATGTGACTTACCACCGCTTGTCCCTGCCACCACTGGGAACCCCACTTTGACCGCTGCTGCCATGTCTGCTCCACTGGCACTCCTGCTGCCGGCCCCAGCAGTGGTGGTCTGTGCAGCTAGAAAAAACATTTCCCATTTTAGATGCCAGATATGGCTCCCCCAACTATTCTTGTTTTAGCAAACTACGAACACACTACAGTTAGTTACAGTATCTTACATCAAAATAGGCCACTCTTATCCTGGTTCCTGGCCCAGTATGGGAGGGATGAGTAGATTGGATTACACCCCACCCTGACCCTTAATATTGAATTTCGCAAACCTGGATCTGGTAACTGTAACAAATAGGGAATGACAGTGTCCTGCCCAGAGTAGAAATTGAGAAGCTAATTGATGGTTTCTTGCTCACGTACAATATTATGACACTCAGTGGAAGACATTGCAGTGGCTATCTTAGAGGTCCTGGGATTGATGGTTGCACTATCACACTCTGCCATGGTGGTCTTCCTTTTTCCGATAGCCTGCGTTGCGGTGTTCCTCCTTCAGTCTATTGACTGTGTTGTGTTGTTATTGTTTTAATGTATAGCCTATGACGTGGTGTTCTACCTTCAGTGTATTGCCTGTGCCGTAGTGGCCTTCCTTTCATAGATATCCTGTGATGTGGTGTTCCTCCTTCAGTGTATTGCCTGTGTGTTTTTTTAAGGGGATAATTCACTTCTCTGTACCGCCCCAGAGACGTCGATATGGAGGGATCTGAGACAGAAATCTCGTTATAGAGGATATTTATTATGACACTAAGTAGAAGACATTGCAGCGGCTATCTTTATAATCTGGAATGATGGTTGCACTATCACACTGTGCCATGGTGGTCTTCCTTTTTCCGATAGCCTGTTTTGTGGTATTGCCTGACCTGTTCTTTCTTTCATGTATAGACTGTGACGTGATGTTCCTGCTGCAGTGTATTGCCTGTGCTGTGGCTTTCTTCCTTTCATGGAAAGCCTGTGATGTGGTGTTCCTCCTTCAGTGTATTGCCTGTGCTGTGGTGTTCTCCTTTCGTGTGATGTGGTGTTCCTCCTTCAGTGTATAGCCAGTGAAGTGGTGTTCTTCCTTTCATGGATAGCCTGTGACGTGGTGATCTCCTTTCATGTGATGTACAGTTCCTACTTCAGTGTATTGTCTGTGCCATGGTGGTCTTCCTTTCATGGAATGCCTATGGCGTGGTGTTCCTCCTTCAGTCTATTGTCTGTGCCGTGGTGTTCTTCCTTTCAAAGACAGCGTGTGTTGTGGTATTGCCCCTTCAGTCTATTGCCTGTGCTGTGGTGTTCTTCTTTTTGTTGGAGGAAAATCTATTAATAAAGTAAGACAAACACTAATATGCTTATAATCAGTTGATCAATTGGGAGAATCAGTCAGTCTCAATCAGAGACCAACGTTTGAAGCTCAAAGTTCTGGATTACACGCAGTAGTGTATATATGGGAAAAGACACAGAACACAGGTTAAAAACATTGTACATGCCTATGTATGGTAGAAGCACCCTCGTGTGGGTTTTTCTTTTATTTCTCAGAACAAGGATGAGATAATCATAGAAGTTTGTTTTTGTTTTTCTGCATAGTGAATGATTATCTCTTGTTTGACGTCAATGGGCCTATCACAGCCTATCTGATTTTAACATATTCTCAACAGGCTTGGGCTAAGGCAGAATCCACCCTGTTTTACAGCCTGTACTCAGTGCTCCATGAAAAATCAAACATTCAGTGTCTGCTGTCGACCTCTCATTGTGTTTGTTTAACAGATAGAAGAAAAGTGGTGACATTTTCTGTGATGTGCATACTAAACCTTTATGTAAGGGTGTGCAGCAAACTCAGCAGGCAGAGTGTACGGTAGTTTTGCCACTCCGCACTCTGCTTTAAGTACGAATTTTTGCAAAAAAAACTCCGCCACTGGCCGGCAGAGCGGAGTTTACCAGCGTGCTGCTCACCCCTTCTAAAGGAACACTCAGTCCTGTCTCTTTCATAGGCAGCAGTAGTGAGTGTTATGGTAGAGCCCCGTATACAACAGTAATGAGGTTTACGGTAGTGCTCTGTGACTAGTGTGTACCTGCCAATGCGCAGTGGTTTAGTTTCAACTTCAGTAGATGAAATAAGCGTGGTGCAAGCTTCAGCCCACTTGTGTGTGAGCCCATTGTGATTGCTTCCCCATTCACCAGGCCTCTCCACCTCCTTGCTGACTTGGTGGGCAGAGAGTTGCAGACACTGGCATTGGCACACAGGGCATGGATAGCAGAGCACCCAGGTCTGTCTTCCTGCATAAAAGGTAGGCGTGGATCTCTCTTTGCTTTATCTAAAAAACAGTCTACTTATTACTTGTTTCCACGATGTGGCTGTTTTGGCTTTGACCCTCTCCCGCCTCCCTCTGTGGTTTTTTTGCCCTCCCATATTTGGAGCGTCAGCCAGCTCATCCTGTCAGCTACCAACCTCACACAATGTCAACTGATGTTTCATCAGGATTTGGCGGGAGGGACGGAGCTCAGTTCTGGTTCCTTAATATTCTTGCAAAATCTTATGTCCAACATAGAAAATGGTACTAACAGGAGAAAATGTAGAAAAAAAGATCAATGCTGAGAAGTTAAGTAACTTTTTCTTTATTTCTTTTAGAGCAAGGAAAATAGCAGTATGGTTAAATTAAAAATATTGTCGATCAACATTTGTGGCCTCAATGATGAGAAAAAGAGACAAAGAGTGGCCATTGGGCTACAATTATCTGGAGCGAATATTCTCTGTGTCCAAGAAACACATATTGAGGGGTCACAAATGTATTTGCTTAATCAATTGGGTTTTAAACTTATTACAGCCACTACACAAGGGACTAGGACAAAGGGTGTCGCTATTTTGGGGAAAGCAGGTATGGTACAATTTACTCGTTCAATCTCCGATAAATATGTTCGTTGGGCTATCACAGAGTGTCAGATGTCTAATGGAGGTAAATTGACAATTTGTACAATTTATAGTAATATTAGCGATGACCCCGTAGTTTTGGATCACATATCTAACGAACTCGTCCATTGGCCACTTCCTGTAGTAATCCATCTACTTTTCCACAAAAATTCTCAACTCTGTGAATAAATCCAAAGACATTTTTGCGATTGTGGAGGAACTCTCACACCCGGACAGAGTAACCATCAAACCCCTCCCTTCTCAGGCACTCTGTGACTCCCTTAACCAATTTTTCATTGACAAAATCAGTAAAATCAAAAACAGTATTTCCTCCAGCCCTCCAGCAATGTCTCTCTCAGAGGCTGCTCCCTCTTTCAACTCTCACTCCTTGCCACAGCTGCCTCCTATATCTGAAGAAGTCTTCTTCTCCCTGCTTCATAAAGTCTCATCCGGCTCCCCCACTGATTGCTGCCCCCCAGCAATTCTCCGGACTGCTTTTTTGTCCTGCCCTGGCCCCCCACTGGCCCTCTTGAATAACTCCCTGCTGCTCGGCGTGGTCCCCAGCCAATTCAAGAACGCCGAAGTTATCCCGATATTAAAAAAACCCAATGCCGACCCCACGGTCTTGGGCAACTTCCGCCCTATTTCTCTCCTGCCTTACCTAAGCAAGGTACTCGAGACGCACGTGACCACCGTCCTCAGTTCCTTCATCGAGGACTCCAACTTCTTAGACTCTCAGCAAGCTGGGTTTAGACCTGCCTACTCGACAGAGTCTGTTATCCTCTCTGTTATGGAGGAACTCCGTAGAGGCGCCGACTCCAACACCAGTCAAGCCCTGGTGCTTCTAGACCTGTCAGCAGCCTTCGACACGGTCGATCATTCCATCTTAGTCGACCGTGTCGAAGAGGCAGGCATTAGCGGGACGGCCCTTAATTGGGTTCGCTCCTTCCTTGCAGACCGCCATCAATCGGTCCGTCTCTCTCAGTTCACGGCAAACCAGGCGAGAGTCACCTGCGGTGTCCCGCAGGGTTCTTCCCTGTCACCCCTTCTCTTCAACCTCTACCTCACCCCCCTGATCCGCTCCCTCCGCGGCAGGAATGTCACAGCATTTAATTATGCAGATGACATTCAGCTCGTCTTCAATCTCGACTCCTCGGACGAAGCGGCTCTAGATTTCCAGTCCACCCTCTGTCACATCAGTAATTGGATGGGCACACACCATCTCAAACTCAACCCCGACAAGACGGAGCTCGTTCTTGTCGGAGGCCCTTCCAATCCCTGGAATTCCACCTTCTGGCCCTCCTCCCTCGGCCCTTCCCCCCACCCTGCTGACAAAGTGAAAAGCCTTGGGGTTTTCATCTCCCAAGACCTCTCAATGCAGCATCAGGTCAGTGCCACCGTGTCCTCTTGCTTCTTCCAGCTCCGGAAGATTCGTAAAATAGCCCATCTTCTTACCACTGAAGCCCTCACCTTGGTACTACTGGCATTAGTCATCTCCCGAATCGACTACGCCAACGCCCTCTACGTTGGCATCCCTCAATATCAAATCAACAGACTACAACTCATTCAGAACCAAGCAGCTCGCCTTATTTACCACCAACCGAAACACCACCACGTCCGTCCCCTCCTCAAGGCCCTCCATTGGCTTCCCATTTCGGAGCGCTGCAAGTTTAAACTTGGTTGCCTAATCCACAAATCTCTGGCAGGCACCGGCCCTTCCTTCATTTCCTCCCTTTTGCACCCCTATACCCCCTCTAGGAATCTCCGCTCCTCTCATCTTGCGCTCCTTCAGACTCCCCGCTTCAAGCGCAAAAAACACGGCGGTCTTAGGTTCTCCTTTCTGGCACCCTCCTTCTGGAACTCTCTACCGCTGGAATTGAGACTCTCCTCCTCTTATCTTCACTTCAGGTCCCTCCTTAAAACCCACCTGTTTCTCGGTATCTATTCATAAATCTCTTTCTCCTTGCTTTTGCTTCTGCCTCTCGTTGATTTAAGTGAATAGCGCCAAGAAACCGTCCGGTGTATGTCGCGCTTTATAAATAATTTTTACATTACATTACATTACATTACATTACATTACATCTGTGGGGATTTTAATATAAACTTACCTAGCAATTGGTCAGAGGAGTCTGGTTTCCAATACAAAGGCAGAAAGCCAAAAGTTTTTCAAGCTCTTAAAAATTTATGCCTAACTCATGGTCTCATAGACAGTTGGCAGGCGCAATGCCCAAACGATCAGGGTTTTACGCATTACTCCCATCCACATGCACGTCATGCAAGGTTGGATTATTTCTTGGTCTCTAGCATTCTGTCCACTAGTTGTTTCATCGAAAAATTACCAAGGATACTTTCTGACCATAATCCCCTTCTCTTAACTATTGAAATTGGTATGCAAAAGCATAACAATAGAACATGGACGTTTGAAAGAGCATTATTAATAAACGAGGCGTACTGTCAGTGCATGCGACAGTGGATCCCCAGATTCCTAGAAGAAAATATAAGTAGTGCTCCAATTGAGATCGTTTGAGACACTCTTAAAGCTGGAATCAGAGGGGAAACACTTCGATTTTCATTGAATGCTAATAAAAAAGCCAAGCAAGAAATGAAAATACTTCATAGTAACATCGCAATTGCTGAAGGAGAGCTCATTAAAGCCATTCAGGAGGGAAGAGACACTGAATATGAGCTAAGACAGATTTCAATTGCTAAAAACAGTGTTATAGATATACTAACGACAAAAGCTATCAATAAAGCAACTGTACATAAGGAAACGATTTACGAACTGAGTGAACAAGTTGGACATCAGCTAGCTGTACGCGCCCGAGAACTTAATTCCGTTAACTCTATTAAGATGATTCGAGATCCAGAAGTAGGGCTAATAGCTGATTCAGATGCAATTAGAACTGCCTTCCATAAATTCTACCAGGCTCTATATAGGGGTAATGATACTAATATACAGTTGGACGCAATCAACGAATATATCAATCAAGATAGCCCAACGAGTTTAGAAAGTAATGATTCAGAAGATATGGATGCCATCCCGCAAGGGGAGGAAATTCTTCTCGCATTAAATAGTCTTACTTCGGGTAAAGCGGCGGGTATGGATGGGATTCCCACTGAATTTGATATCAAATTTTTTCCCCAAGTTAAGAATATATTAACAGCACTGATCGCACATATATTCCTAGGGGGGCGACCCCCAGGGTCATGGTCAATGGCCAAAATTATAGTATTTCTAAAAAAGCATAAAGACCCTACAGAACTTGGGTCGTATCGCCCAATTACTTTAATAACTAGTGATTCCAAAATCTATGCTAAGTTACTTGCCGCACGATTAGCTCTGATTATACATAAAATCGTATCGGCTCGACAACACGGGTTCATCCCGGGTAGAGACAGCACCGATCATATCCAGAGAGTAATCTCATTGTTTGATTGGTGTGAAGTTTCAGGAGACCCTATGGCACTTATACTTTTAGATGCCGAAAAAGCTTTCGATAGGGTCTCCTGGAAATATCTCTGGATAGCGATGGCTAGATGTGGTATTGGGGATCCCTTTATTACAGCGGTAAAGATGTTGTACAGAAATCCGTCTGCCAGTGTTATGGTGAATGGGTCAGTTTCAGCACCATTGTCTATTACTAGAGGTACAAGACAGGGGTGTCCGTGTTCACCCCTCTTATTAGCTATATATATTGACCCATTTATCCGAAGATTGGATAACATTGCATTGATACCATCCATCTGGATAAGAGATCAGGCCACAAAAACGTTAGCATACGCGGACGATATCGCGTTGGTTACCAGTGACCCAGTGATTTCGGTCGCGGTGATTGAAGAGGAAGCTAATAATTTTGGCCAAATATCGGGCTATAAACTTAATCAAACCAAAACTCAGATTATCCTTAACAGTAAAATTGAGATGATTGATACACGGGTTACTGAGAAAGCCATATATCTTGGCGTGAGTATTAGGGCCAAAATAGAGAATCTAGTTACCGATAATATTGATCCATTAATACAATGTACAAAAAAGGAATTGATTAGGAGTAACAATCTTCATCTATCTATTGTGGGTCGGTGTAACTTGATTAAAATGCTTTTCCTGCCAAGATTTCTTTATTTTTTTAGATCAATCTGTCTAGAATTTCCATCACAAGTATTTAAAGATTTGGATAGTATGTTTTCTAGATTCATTTGGGGCTACAAGAAATCACGTAGAGCCTTACGAACCATTACCCTCCCTAAAGATAGAGGGGGCATGAACTTGCCCAACTTTAAATTATATTATTGAGCTACTATCTTAAAATACTGCAACAAGCTACTATTTACGTTCGCACCTAGTAGCGAAGGGGATATTCCAACACCACAAGAGCTGCTATTAGGAAATGAATGCAGAGGTTGCTTGTGGCGTCATCTTAACGATAGCTACTTTAAAAAAGTAAAATTTAAGTACATATTTGGTATTTATAAGACCTGGAATTCCGTTAGAAAACTTACCAGTATTGGACAACTATATTTTTACACCCTAATCCATAAAAATAGCCATCTCCCTGGGATTTTCAATGATTTATGCATGGAAAGATGGTTTCTGAATGGGATTACGCAACTTGGATGTTTTTATACTGCACTAGGAATTAAATCTTTTGGTGAATTACAGCTGGAATATAATTTAGATCAACGGGATTTTTTTAAATTTTTGCAAATTCGGGATTTCCTATTAAAAAGAGGGGGGGGGGGACGGGTCCTTCCAAAAGGTTCAGTTAATGGAGAACATGGCTTCGAGAAACAATCTCAAAATAGGAGAGATATATGAACAACTGCTTCTTCGGCAATCCGATGATCTTGATAAATACATAATGAAATGGCAGCTTAAACTTGGTGTGTCTGGGGAAACTGTCCATCAATCTCTCTTACTATATCAGTCTATTTTAATGTCTACTAAGTTGCAGGCCCAGTTCTACAAAACTTTTTTCTTTTTATATTATACTCCCTATAAGATTGCTAAATGGGCGACTGGGAAGGGAACCACATGTCCTAGATGTAACCTAGTTGAAGCCGATAGCGTTCATATTTTTGCTACCTGTACTGTATTAACATCAGTCGTGACTGATATTTCAGCATTTCTCTCGGAAGTTTTTAATACAAGAATAGAAATTTATGTTGAAGAGATTATGTTAGGTGTTGCCAATACTTCAAGACCGAAATATATGCAAGGGCTGGTATTTGTGGCCATGGCTGTCTTCAGATTATGCATTGCGTCAGCATGGCTAGATACAAATGCGCCAAGTTTTCAACAATGGAGATCACGTTTGTTGGCCACCTATAGTTTAGAAGTAGCTATCTACAGAAGAAAGGGCTATCGCAAGAGCAAGATTGGGCTGGCAATCTGGGATCCTGTTTTGCAATGGTCACAGAGACAACGGGGTAATTCGTAAGTCATACCTGTTTACAGACCATTGTCAGTCTCGCATTCTGTTACGCTGTTTAATGATCATAACGGTTGTTCTTTACGTTTCTTCTTTTTTTTTCTTTTCTTCTCTCTTTCTTTTTTCTTAGTTGTTTCATTGTGTTATTTTGGACTAATTTTCAATGTAACAGAATCTGAGCTGGGGGTGGGGGGTGGGTTCTTCGGTGGGTTTGTGTGTTGTAATGGGCAAAAAATTCTTCAATAAAGATTGGTTTAAAAAAAAAAAAGGATTTGGCGGGAGGGGGCTCAAGGAGTTCGGGGACAGGCAGCTTGTCTCTCCCAGGCTTGGTACCGTACAGATCTGGGTGTGGTAGGGGTGAGAGGGCCAAGAGGGAGAAGGTGGGGAATAAAAGGGCATAGTGGTGGACCAGGGTGGGGGCAAGATAGGGGTTACAGATTGAGGAGTTAATAGTGTGGTGAGAGATGAACGGCGTGGGGAAGATTGGGGATGAAATGGTGTGAGTGCGTGGTTAGTCAGCGGGGGAAGGAATCGTTGGGTGTGGTATGAGAGGAAGGAGTATATTGAGTGGCATGACGGTGGGAAAGGAGAATCGGAGTAAAACACCGAGTGATGGTGTGACGTAAATCTGAAACAAAAATGAACACATTTAGACTCCCTGCTCACACGCTGACACCAATACGGTCTGAGACACCCAAGTGGCTGTATACTGCTATTATCTTGCTGCACAGTACAGGGCTGGCTTAAAGGATAATGCAGCTTCCTATTTAAATGCTGGAAGGTGCATGCTGGTCAACCCAGACATTTCTGGCAGCTTGTAGTTGTATACCCGTCAGGGCCTCGCTCAGTGCCTCAGTTACCAGGCTCCTGCGGAACGTCATATGACATGAATGGATGACAGGTTATTGAAATAAAGGGCATTGCTCGGAAATAAAGGACACAACTATTATTATTTCACAAGTCTCCCCTAAAGCTTCTACCTACGCTCTTTCAGTGCATCAGCAGGCAGTGATAGCATCAGCAGTAGGAACTCCGCCTGCTCGTGGAACTCCACAGAATTCCACTGAGTTTTTCGGGAACTCTGCTGAAATCCATAGAGTGAAACTCCACATGCTCCGCCCAGCCCTACTTTTATGTGTGTTTCCTAAAGCTAATGTGCACTGTGAGTTATGTATTTCTGTGGAACCCACAGTTATCTTTTCCAGCACATCCATTTATTGGCCTTAGCAGGTTTAATACATTCATAGGTTTAAAACTATCCCCACATGAAATGTTTGAATTGGTGTTTGGGATTTTATATTTGTATGTATGTGTCTATAAAATGTATTCCTATTATTTCCCTACATCAGTCCCCCCTCTATTTGATTCTTCAGCTATGTTTCCCACTTTCCCATCTACAAGGGAGTTCATATTATGCTCACTTCTCTATCCCTCAACATCCTTAGAGCTTTTCCGAACCAAAAAGGCTTCTCACATTTTAGTTGTCATCCTTTAGCAACATGCTATTATTACCTGAAAAATAAGACACTTCATGAGCAATATCACTATAAAAGACAACAAGGCCTTAAACAACCCAGGACGGCACCTGAGTGTAACTTGTTTAGAGCTAGCAATTACAAGGTTTGGGGCGTGACAGGTTTTCCTGTCAATACATGGCTATATATTAAATCTGTTCCTGCCTGTGTACATCCTCTGGCTTCCCACAACTGTTTCTTATGCTCTGGGGCACTTTCTTGTATCTCTCCAAAATGTAGGTAAGCTGTCTCAGTGTAATGCCTTGATACATCCAAAGATGTGTCGCAAGCTACCAAAACTATGTGTGTGTGAATAAGAAGGTTTTTGCTGCATCTTTGGCTGCCCAATCAGCCAAGGTTTTCCGTGGGATACAAAATCCTGAGCACTAGTGTAGGCGGCACACTTCACCACTGCAACTGCATGTGGCAGTGTTAAGGCTTTTATCAAGTCCTTCAAGTGGGGACTGCGCATGACGGGACTTCATCAGACTTGAGGAATCCACATCTGCTCCACCGCATGATGCAAGACTGCACTGTTGGGATAACAGAGGCTGAATCCAAATACTGTTATTGTTTCTCCTTCCCCTTGTTTAAGGGCCGCCACTAAAGCTACTAATTCAGCAGCTTTGGCTGAATACTGATATGGCAGTTATCTGTTCTGTTATCCGTAGTGTGTCTGAAGAGTTATGCTGCATCTCTCTGACCACTGCAACACCCATATGTCTTAATCCTGTATCTTGGTCTATTGTGCAAGAACCATTCACAAAATATACAATGCTACCTAGAATGGGGTCTCCTGTTGCTGGGCTACTCTCAACAGGAGTATATGTGGCACAGTCATGGTCATAATCATCTGCGTCTAAAATAGAGTGTGCAAAGAAGGTAGCAGGGTTGACTCTGACATTTAACTACCTTCAGGGATGGCAATGATATTATTAATTCATAGCCAGTTTATCTCTGTGCAGGTCTTGAATCATGCGCCACAAGTTGCCCTGGGCCTTCTTAATGAGCTACATTGAGGTGTTGCCGGGGGATACACCTGGGTATATGACTCCCTTCTCCACCAGTGCCTGTATAACAGGCACAAGGCCTTCCTCAGCTTTTTTAGAAAGAGGGTATTGTCTCACTCTTGGCAGTATTGCTCCGTACTTCAGGTTTTTTCTAAATGGTACTTCTGAGCAGATGAGGCCTAAATCATTGGGGCCTTTTGTTCACACATTAGTGGGTACCTGTGCAAGGTCATTGGCTCTGATAGGGCTGGAGAAATTTCTTGCTACTGCAGGCCTCCTCTCCAGTGTGGTGCTTAGGGGTATACTGTCTTGTAAAACAATCTCTGCTCTTCTCGGGTCAACAAAAACTGGTCATCTGATATGTCTTCACCTGCATGTTGGGATTATGAAAGATAACAGATGCCCACATCGCACAGGTGTGGTCACTTGCCATCAGTGTCCCATAGGTGGGAGACATTTCCAGAGCCTCTATTTCCAGAATGAAGTCTGTGTCTAGTGCTTCAGAATACGGGCCCTGTCATCTGAAGCGAAAGTTCTTAGATAATTCAACTAATTTCCCTGTCAATTCCGTTGTGTCTGCTATGATAGTGTACACTGCTCTAGTGAAGGCTAAAAGGTCTCTGGGTCTAGCCCTAACTTGGTCACAGCCGAAAAGGTGTGTGACTATAGGCATGATGTTTGTATGAGATACTCCTGGTGTTGAACATATCACAGATCCATCCTCTTCAAAGTGGATAGTCAAGTTTAACTTTGCAATGAGATCATGTCCTAGCAAGTTAGCTGGGGCATTTGGGTAAAATAAGAGATAGCCGTCAACATAAGCTAACCCAATTTCCATATACACAGGTTTAGTGAAAGGAACCGTCATCACAGCCTCGCAGAACCCCTGTATGTCAATTGAGGAATTGACAATGGGAGCACACTCTCATGGATACAGGACCTAGTGGCCCCAGTGTCGCTAAGAAAGGTGTACTCCTTGTCATTTATGGCTACCATGACAGTGGGTTCCTCGTCTGTTCTGTGGGTTACCGATAGGACAAGATACATGAGACTACTCCACGGGCACCTTCATTGGGCATATTCTCCCATTGAGTTTAGCTGACAATTACAGCTCTTTGTGAGTTCCAGTGCTGCAACGTTGTCTGCATTGCCTTTTATGGCCTGTACTGCATTTGATGCACAGGTTGCTGTAACTGCTGGGCTACATCCGTGGTTGAGGTGGCAATTGCATTTGGGGTGGCGGGAGGTATATCACCTGAGGACTCCTGGCAGGTTGTGCCACAAAACCACCAGGTGGTGCCATTTGTTGGCCATATGTCGCCCTTGTCTGGATGTTAAGTTCATCTTTCTTTTGTGAACCTGCAATCTCTCATTAAATGTCCTGGTATCTTGCAATAGTGACATTTCTGTCCACTCTGAAATGTGTTTTCTCTATTCCCCAAAACCTTCTATGCCCTCCTCTTCCATTATTCTTGTTATTGCTTCTCTGGGCAGACTGGTTGGGTAGCACTGGGGTACCCAGAGAGTGCATACCCAGGGACACTGCAGCTAATTAGGTGGTGGCAATGGAAATTCAGTTTTCTTGGTCAACCCTGCTGGACTAATATAGCTGCTGCTTTCTCACTTTTTTCCTTTTCCTGTCTCTTCTTACAGGAATGTATTATGTGTGCCTGTATCTCTGTTCACGGATTGGCATATAAGGCCTATATATCATCTAGTTTGTACTGCACTTATGCTTGTAGACCCTTTTTCACTTTGTTATAAAACAGTATTCTATTCTGTCCAGTCACGTCCTAACTCTCCCCTACTTCTTGTGTCCATGTTTTCTTCATTCTGCAAAGGAATTGGGCTGGATCCTCACTTGACTGCATTGTCTCTGCCATAAGAGACCCAAAGTCTGGCCTGTCTGGATACAATTTTCTCAATTGTTTCCAAACAATTCTCCTTACTCTTTTAAAGGTTGCCCCGTCACATTTTGGATTGATCAAGGTCACATCCTTTACTCTTGCCTTTGTGACCAGTGTGTCTGTCTTGTCCCCTATAAGAGAACTTGTTAGGCTTTTAATGTCCCCTATTGCAAGAGTAATCGCTGCAGTATGTTTTTCTAAGCTGCTATCCATTTACTATCCCTTCAGCAAGTGGTAGCACCTGCTTTTTAAGATTTTCTTTGTACATCTGGGGCCACGGTATATACTGGGGCGCTCCTGGGCTTTTAAATATCAAGGGCAATTGTGTCAGGACTGTAGTCCTATGGCCAATAGGGCAACAAGAGTCATACTTACGAGCACACCTCTGCCACACTTGGAGACTTTCTTGCAAATAAGGCTAGTCCTAGTAAGGATCCCCAAAGCCCTGGGAAATGCACTTTTCTGCAGTTGCCACATCTTGTGGTTCAAAGAAACCCTTTCGCGGTTATGTTGTCATCTGTGATGTCAATCCTTCTGTCCAACCCACTAGGTTGTCAGTAAAAGGGACAACATTAGGCCAACTATTTTTCTGTTTGGCTACTATTTCAATGGGTGTCAAATCATTGCCTGGAGACACTTGGAGTACACGTTCTAGATCTTCCCTTAGTGTCATCTTTCCTGCCATTCCAAATGTTCCCTTTCTCCCATATAGGCTTGCATGCGCACCATCAAATGCTAATCTCCTTAGTTTCTATTGTCCACTTTGTAAAGGTTGTTCTGCCTTCCTGCTTTCTTCT